>NC_079564.1:10486071-10795325 GCF_015846415.1 Triplophysa dalaica | reverse complement strand
GGAATGAGCTATTTCTATCTACATACACCACGGGTCCCCTTATATGGAATTCGTTACATTCTTAAAGCATTAAAATATCTTTGAATCCATTAACATTTATTAAACCATTGATACTTTTACAAATGAAAAAGTAAATGCGTCTATATCTGACTGCATGACGGCATATGGGGTCATTTTCATAACCTTTTGAGTCCTTTTTGCTTGGATGACAGGATAGGAATTCGCAAAGTTGTTTCTACAGTAGCCCTAAAGGAACAAACTGCTCTACGTGACAACATCTTAGTTCCGTGTCAGCCTCCGTAGTGCTCCCAAAGGGAGCTGTGGAGTGAGCCATTAATTGCAATACTCAACCTCACCGCTAGATGATGCTTAATTCCATTCAATGGACCATTAACAGCGGCTTTCCAAATGTTTCAACTCTAAAACGACAAAAATTATTCTTTTTACATTTTTTATAAAGTGTGAAAACATGCATTTCATTTCACTTTCTGTCATTTTGTAACATTACACTGTACATTTCTTGGCATCACATTAGTAACAATCTTTCCCGCTCTCTGGTTATCAGAATATGAAACATATCGAGCTGTCAGATTAGACAATGGAAGCAAAAGTGAATCAAAGACCTCTTAAACATGAAGGTAAAATTACAATACAATACAATGAAACCTACACTGTAACCGATCTAATGCTTCCACAATGATCTGAAGCCAGGTACAAAATAATACATCAACGCTGGAGGAAACATGCCGTGCATAGAGGCTCTTTCCTTCTCAAATCCGATTGGTTGTCTACTGCTTTAGCAGAAACATAAACATTATAATGACTTCTAGCTGAAACATGCCACTTTTATTTATGTGACAATAAAACATCAACGCCATGATCTCTCAATCTGTCAGATTTATACATCTTGGCTGCGAGTGACGGCAGTGCACGATGTGTTTCATAATGTGCAGCTTTGATACAGATCAAAGGTTTTGGGGTCAATAAGTCATAAAACATAATGAATACAATCTCCTCTGATGGGCTTATATCTTCCCAACATGATCCTACAAGTAAGTGTTATTTTTCAATTGTTTGCTACTACAGAACACCAGAAACAAGACTTTTGGGCACTTGCAATTAATTATAATGAATGTCTCTGCATAAATATATACGGTATAAATAGAAAGTTTAGCTTAAATATTTTTATTTTGCTACAACTTTAAGCAATGCACTGTATCACATAAACTACAAACTGTGTTTCAGTAACCAACCTTCAACAATCCTCAAGTTTTTTAATACTTTGTCTTAATTAAATCTATGACGCTATTAGTTAGTTTATAGACATTTAAAGGGACAGTTCACAACCAAATAAAAATTCTGTGATCATTTATTAACTCTCATGCCATTTAAAACCTGAATGTGACTCTTTCTTTTGTGGAACACAAAAAATAGATCTTTGAGAAATGTCTTGGTTGTTTTGGGTCCATACAATGGAAGTCAATGGGGTTAAACATTGTTTGGATAGTATATCTTCTGTTGTGTTCTGTAGACGAAAGAAAGTCATACAGGTTTGATATTACATGCATGGGGATGAGTAAATAAAGCAAGATATTTCATTTTTAAGTGAAATATCCCTATAACATCCATTTCATAAGTTAAGGTCCCGGCGACACACACAGAGAAGTCTTCAAAGGAAGGGATTTCCGATCCCAGAGTCAAAGTTCATCTACAATTTCCCTCAGTAAGACACATCCAGATGTATGCGACTCTCATTAATACAATGTATGGTTTGTGTGGACCTGTGTTGAATTACAGCCGTATGTTCTGTGGGAGCGGGGATGAGGTCTGATCTCGATTGACCACTAATCCCATCAGAAACCATCACATGTGCTTCTGTTTTTTCAGGGCAACAGGGGCTCGCAAAGATCAAACCAACACAAATAATTTAACCTTGACCTCGTCTAGTCGCAACTGGCAGATATTTTAAGTCCATGCTACTTTGTCCGCTTTTTGTCTTAAAGAAGAATCCTGTCACTTTCAATACCTAGAGAATTCTGAGGCTAATTTCTAAAATCCAACATATGTGAATCTCACTTACTTGAATGAAAAAACCTATAGGCTAAACTTTCCACAACGAAACACAGAATAAATAAATAGTTCAAAAAAAATCGTCTCCAGTTTTTCTTCTTCCTCTCAAGACTCCTGTCTACAGCCACTTACACTATACTGGATTTATATCGACTCACAGGAAAGTCAATGGAAAGACGGCAGACAAGTGTCTTGAGAGAAAGAAGGAAAAGATTGGGCCTCCTAAATAAAGATGTTCATTTATTAAGGTTATTGATGAAGAGACACAACTCTCTATAGATCACAGGCTAATTCAGCAGCACACATCAGTGATCCAAAAAGCCTGCTTAGGTCCATCCTCAGAATGAAGTGTGCTCTTGAGTAAGCAGCAGTCCTCTGAGAAAACCTATTCAGGCTTGGATCAATTGCCGGCCGCCGTTATTCTGCTGAGCTAGAGGTACAAGGTGTGCCTGCTGAGCCATGCGAGCATGGGTGTGGGGTTGCTGCATGTGTGTAGTGCTCTGGCGTCTGCAATTACACCCTGTTTTTACGCTCAACTTTTAGTATATGCACAAGTTCACATTGTCCTTTGTTGTCCCAAGCATTTCAACAAGGAGCCAAATGCAGTCATCAAAGAGAAACAGCGCAGGAAGCCTATTCACAAAAAAGCAAACTCTCTGAATAATCTTTTTTCCATGTGAAAACGTTCTCTGTAAAAAGGGAAATATCCTGGCGAACAGAAGTACTTGGACGTGACACCAATGTTAACAAAAGATCTGGACAGGAATAATGACACTGATGCCAAACATTTAATACACACTAGAGCCTAAACCACAATACAGCTTGTAGCAATGCAGTTTTTACATAATGAGTGACAAACCTCAACTTTATAAGTAAACAGACCTCTGAGCATTGAGCTGGAAAAAATACCTTTTCCTCTCTTACATTCAAATTATGCAAATTGTACAAGCCCATTAACTCGAAAGATATATAACAAACGTGTACACACTTTTCTACAAGTTTCCAACAACTTGCTTGCACATGAAGTCTAAACCCAACATTAATGCACTTAAAGGGACAGTTCACCCAAAAATGAAAATTCTGTCTTCATTTACTCACCCTCGAGTTGTTCCAGATGAACACAGAGAAAGATATTTAAACGAATAGTTTTGCAGTTCTTGGAACCCATTGACTACCATAGTAGGAAAAATTGCATTATCGATGTCTTTGATCGGTTGAACACAAAAGAAGATATTTTGAAGAATGTAGTAGTGCCAGCTCTGGAGCACTTTTAACTACCATACTAACTATGTAAGTCAATGGTGACCCAGAACTAGTTTAGTTAAAAGCATTGGTTCAAATATCTTTCTCTGTGGTTACAAGCATTCAACCCCAATCTTAATCAGAACAAATAAACGTATATAGATTAGGAAAACCACAATAAATGATGACATTTTTTTGGTTTTGGGGCGAACTGGCCCTTTAAGACACTTTGTGAATCTGCACTACATGCCTCCATTTGGTTGTATGTCCACTAACCAGCAGATACACTGTTTTAATCCCACAAATTATTTATTTAAACAAATCCTTAATTCAGATAAAATGCTTATTTCAAGGTGTGTAATTCCTATATATGATTTAGTGTCTATACTATATTTTACAATGATGGTCACTCATAGGCTGAGGTAAAGTGTCTTGCTCAAGGGCACGAAGATGACAGCTCGTGAATCAACTCTTGAAAGGAGTTTGAACCTACAACCTTTCAGATAGCAGCCTCGGAACTACAACACGACACATTTCAGTCTTTCCTGCTAAATGTAAAACTAATAAAAGTGTATCCAATTCACGTGCACGTTGTCTCGGACCAAACAGTTCAAAATGTTTGACTAAAACTAGTTCAAGCCTAGTTTACAGTGTTACTAGTGTCACATACGAGAAAAACAATCGACATTCATCTTGCTATTCAGGATCTGTGGTAAAGTTTTGCACACGGGCGCGCGCGCGTATACGCGCCGAAGTTGCAACAACGCAAGAAATAACCCGTTTGCACAGTTACGCAATACATTGCAATAAACGTAAATACAAGCATAAAGAAAACACTCAGTCAGAAATATGGGAAATATCGTCTTCTTTTGCGCTCTCTCTCTCTCTCTCTCTCTCCCTCTCTTCCCTGTTCTTTCTTCCAGAAAAAGCGCCATGTTGAGCGAAGCGCTGGAGCTGACACGCTGTTCTTCCGAAAGCAACATAATAAATCTCGACTCACCTTGGCTATGGCTTTTTTATATCGCATCGCCGCTTGCTGAATAAGACTGTGGATTTGGATATTCCCATCCCCACAGGGAACGACCACTCGGGTCCTTCCAAAACATACTGTCACTTTCATATTCGCCCAATATTCCCAATGACTCCGAAGGGAAGCGCGTGAAGTGCGTTACTCTTCAGACAGAATCAGTACGCGTCGATAACATTGTATCCTGAATGGTTAAAAGCGGGATAAATCCTCATATTTTGCCGCCCAGGTGGGACTGGATCACCTGTTCGGCGTGTGTCTCGAGCGAAGTGGCCGTGGGTTGGGCTTCAACACTCAAGTCTGAGTGAACACGCGCCTCACTGACTCATCTCTCAACTCCACAGCACCGTCTCTCTACCAGGAGACACTAGCTTGTCAATGTCTGTTATGCATTTATTAAATACTTCTGCTATATTCTATTATATTCTATTGACTTCTTTATTGCACCCTTTGGCATCCATTGACCTTTGTTTAAAGCAACAGTTCACCCCAAATTGAAAACTTCTGCCATCATTTACTCACCCTCGTGTTATTCCAAACCTGCAGACTTTATTCAGCAGAACACAAAAGAAGATATTTTGAATAATGTTGTTGGACAGACAATATTGACCTCCGTTGACTTCCATTGTATGGACTCAAAACCGCTGAGACATTTCTCATAATATCTTCTTTTGTGTTCCTCCGAATACAGAGTTTTAAACCACGTGAATATACAATTATTTATTCATTTATGTATTTATTAATATTCCCAGGGTTGCCAATGATTGAAAGCATTTATTCATTTGATATTTACACTATATTAATATGATATTAATACTATATTAATACTTTATTTACTGTTATAGGCTATATTATAGTTTTTCGTTAATAGTTCCAGGTTATATGTGCAAATATCTACCTGTTATTTATTAGTTCTTAATCTTCCTGTATTTCCAAGGTTATGAATATTTATTCCTAAATGACAATTACTACATTTATACATTCGCAGACACTTTTATTTTAAGTCTTTACGTTTATTCGGGTCTCTTTATTATGTATGGGAATCAAACAAACAACATTTGCATTGCTAACACAAAGGACACAACGTTTTTAATGTAATTATCAGATACTTCAACTATCAGTATAGACTTGATCAGAAGCATTACGCTGTTACTTTTATCATTTCATTCATCGGATAGGAAAATATGATTTTTGTTAGAAATGAAAACGTTAGACCTGCTTGTCATACAGTACATCTGTGATTCATGTCCAGTAAACATTGTACAGATTTTGTGTAGCTCAACAGGTCTGGCGTTGTATTCACCAACACAAAGATCTCGGGTTTGATGCCCAATTAATCTTGAGAATGTGCTGTCATCTGAAATGTTCTCATTTGTACAAAAACTAATATCTGTGTGATCATGGTGGTCTACCTCAGGCAGATCTTGTTCTCGGACATTTAAAGCTTTTTTTACATCCATAGAGTCAAAAGAGAAAATTATAGTCTTTGCTTTCCTGCCAATCATAGTTATTATTTTAATACACCTTTATAGAAGACTCTGAGTGAGAGAGAGAGCAAGAATAAAGGAGAGATTGAAATGATGCACTGGGTTATATTTCTTTGTTAGTATTTGTTTAGAAACAATTCAGTTTATATAGAAGGACCTCAGATGAAATAACAAAGGTGCTAGTTGTTTCTATGGAGACCGACATCTATACTTATGGCCTTTTGCTGTTTTGTGTCCGTCTTACCAAATAAACATCGGTTCAGTGTTGCCAGATAAAAGACATTTATAAATATATGTCACGCTCACATTTTTTGATTTTCGAGTACATTAGAATTATTCGTTTTTAATCATCTTTCTTTTGAATGATTTATAATGCCCCCTTGTGGAAAAAGGGTGAGCCTTTTTATGCAATAACTGCACTCCACTTTGAAGCAATGGAGATTCATCTCTCTCTGAAGTATCTAAAGACGTGACATCTGCAATTCTGCAACACTTTGGCTTAAAGTAAGATGATGTATTCAACAGAAAATACTTTGCTGATGACACGCATACTGTTGACATGTTGATTTGGACAGGAATCTCCATATGGATCTCATTAAAAGCAAGTCCTTACCGAGGACTACTGCTGGATGAGATGATGTGTTTACAAAAAACCAAATGGCTTTCTTCGGAAAACTTCTAGTTTCTTCTACTGTCAACGTCATCAGCAAATAAACCTTCAGGATACATCAGGTATTTTTTCTAGTATCCATTTAAAACATATTTAATTTGTTATGTATTTAAACGTAAATGTGTTTGTTTTCATGAATCTTGAAGTAAGTGTATTTAAATTTCAAAAGCAACATAGGTCATAATAATATAAGTATTATCGTTTTTTCCTTAAAAAGATAATACTTTAGAAATGAGATTGTAACTTAAAATGTAACTTAAATTTTGCGTAACTTTTTGGTCATATCAGCCAGCAAAACACAGAGCAATGATCTTAAATTATAGTTTTCTCTTATTATTGATGATTAAGTACTTCTGAAAACATTTACCAAAAAAACGGTGTTTTATTTGTTTATTTGACAAGCAGCAGAATCATGTTTGTCACCTCATAGTTGTATTTATATTTTGAAAGTAAATGCAATTCAGTATACCTGTTTTATTACAATATTTTTTTCACTTTGATACATTAAAAAAGAATACACACAACAACTGCAACGTGAGAAAAAGAAAGCATGGGTGGTTTTAGGACGTTTCTTAAACATTTGCTCTACGTGATGCACTCGCTTTCCTTTCCGCTTACGTTTTATGTCTAAAAATTTATTATCCTTTTACGCTGAAGCAATAGGCAATATTTCTTTTCCGTTGACGCACTGGGCGTGGCACTGGTGATGTAAACAGCTTAAAATCAGAACTGGGAAGGGATGGGGGGGATAAAAGAGAGACAGTGTCATATTGTTGATCGCCCAGCTACCCCAGGCTCTTTTTCAAAAGAAGATGGAGCCATCGAGTCCTGTTTCGATCCAACGCTTGAGTGCCGGAGCCAAAGCCGAAAATAAAAGACATGTTTAACCGTTCACGCTTTGAAGCGCTATTTTATTTTCTTTCAATAAAATTAATATGTTTTTAGGCGACGTAGCTGTACTCGTCCGCAGAGCTCTGGCTTCGCTCGATGTACTGCTTGTCGATAAGAACCTCGATGCACTTCTTGATCATGCTGATACTCGGGTTGAATCTGGCTTTGGATTGGTTAATAACCTGGAAGAACACACATACACGAAAATCATTATTTTTAAAACAGTATATTGCACTAATATTTTTTCTATCGACAGCATCAAGATATCGGCATTAAGCATTTTGGGCTATTTTTTACACAAAAACTACACTGACATCATCTCTGTGCTTTTTAAAATGTCCCGTCTAACACGTGAGAAATACCTTATCAAAGTAAATCACTTTTATCAGTTGAACACAAAACATCTAATATGTTCCTGCAAACAGTGAATGTGGAGGGTGACCAATGGCTTTCAAGACGCCTTATTTTTTGAAATTATATATTCAATGCATGATTCATTCAAACAATATAATTGTGCTTTTCGAAGCTTAACAAGAACTGATTTCTGTCTACTTGGAAAAAGCAACATAAAAATTATATTTCAGTGTAAATCACACAAGTTTCAAACTACACGAGAGCAAACAAGATTTGGGTGCTGGATGACAGGATCAATTGTTTGATTTTGTAAAGTAACACACTGACATGAGCTGTATTCTGGATGAAGAGGTGTTTGTTTGATCTGACTAAAAAACAACTGACAGTCAGTTACTTTAATGTGTTACCTAAACTACGCTTGATAATAAAAGACAATGCATTTGCATGAATAATTGTTTTCGTAACTAGAGGCAAAAAAGCGGTACCAGCAGTGATAGAATTTTGTAATATTTCTCTTTTCATTAATAAACAGTTCAATTAATTGTTTGATATTTCTAGTGATGTACTGACATGGATTTTTTAATGCCCAATACATTGGTCAATATGAAGCTGGAACAACACAAATGTAGTTACAGTAAATTGAAGACATACAGAAAGTTGGAAAATAACTAAATGTTATTAATTAATAGATTGCCGTTAACTATTATCGTGCATTATGCACTTAGTTAGCAGAATGTTATAAACCATCTTTAAAGACGTACTATTTCTTCTTGGCATTTGATTAAGGATGAACTTTTGCTCTTGTATGCATTGTCTGTCTTGTTTTATTGTTAGGAGTTGTAGCTTTTGTATGTCACTGCTCTAAGTTTTAATATATTTATTTTTATATAATTGTCCATACTGTACAGCACTTTGGTCAGCCTGGTTGCTGTTTTTAAATGTGCTTTAGAAATAACAGTAAACGTGAAACATGTATCTTAGAATAAAAAAATACAGGAATTTAGATTAGTATTATTATTATTATTATTATTAACACATTGTTATTATTTACACAAATCTCAAAGCCCTAATGCATTATAGACAACTTTGGAAAACATAAACAATCGAACCAAATCAAAATTTTCAACGAATATCCTTAAGATTTAATTATGTATGTAAGATTTTAAAGGGATAAAAGGAAACCAGAAGCCTTTCTGGACCTGTGTTCACATCTTGCAAAGTGGTCTGCATATGGCAGTCAAACCGCTTGGCATAAAGATTTATAATCTATAATCCAATACTTTAAGGAGTAGTTCACTTTAAAATAAGATCCCACTGAATTTGCATAGTCATTTTTAGTCCTACTTTAAAAATTACGGCAGAACATTTTGGCCATGTCGATATATCACCATCCCACTGTAAGTCTCAACAGCTAAATTCCCTTTGGTCAGCACAAAATAATACATTTAGTTCAACACATGCAGAACATACATAATTTTAGAAAGATGGAATTCAAGGTAACTATTGCATGAATTAAGGAAGTATATTTAATTTGGGAATGGGATTGGTCTGATATACACTGTCCCTGCTTTCTTTATCACATGATATTATGTTCATTACCATGTGTAACCTTAAGTTAAGGACTCTGTTAGCCCCCGACTCTGATCTCAGACATGTTCTGACAATACTTTATGACAATATCTCCCATTCCCACATGTCAGATTGCCCTTATTTGACTGGATAGGTATTTGGATTTCTGTCGTTCCACCTGTTCATGTATACCGTACACCTTGAATGCTCTTTCACTCATATTTGTCCCTGAAGCAGACACTGAGGATTAAAATCATCACGCTCAAGTTTTCACAGCAGTTTAATGTCATCTCACCTCCTGTATAAGAGCGTTATGTCTCAAGACTTTCCTGGCTTTCATAATCCTCACTATAGCTGCCTGTAAATACATTTTCCGGTCTTCATCTACGGCGCTTCTCGTCTGTTCCATTTCCTGTCAAACACAAGACATCACAGAATGTACGCATTTACACACAAAACAAGAGTTTTAATGCTATGAGAACATCTCTGATGTTATCTTAGTACCTGTGGTGTGTCCTTCTGCATTGATGTTGTGATCTTAAACTTCGTTCTTTTACTGGTGAAACTCATAATTAGAGAAAATGTGGATTCAGCCTCGATTTCCTCCTGGAGTTAAAGAGACAACGTGAGTCTATTTACAGTGAATCATTTACTAAATCATTAACCTATATTCTGTTTTTCCAAAAAGGAGCATTCCAGGTGTGAGCCGCATTCAAAAGTGTTGTGTGCTTACACACACAAACACACTTGTGACTTCATATGAATTCTTTATTAATGCAACAACTATGACTATTAATGCAAAAAACTGTGTTATTAATGCACTTGGCAACCATGAAAAAAGCTTAAGGATCAATTCTGTTTAACAGAATTCAAAAAGCAATTGTTATTAACTACATTTCCTAAATAGCTGTGATTTATTATTACTATTTATTAGGGCTGTCATATAATGTATATACATGTACAAAAACATGTACTGTATATATTTATTTATTAATATTTGCCAATAATTTTAATTATATTTAAAACTTTATTAATATTTATTTTTCTTTTTTTCTTAAATAAACACAAATGTTTTTAATAATACAAAATTAATATGCACATGTATTTATCGTTATAATGATACAGAAATTTCTTCTGTCCTCCCGTCTTACTTTTTGCGAGTCGTGGCTGATCATCTTGACGTCCAGTAGAGACTTGATGGTCTTCTGTAGCTCTTTCTCATTCATCTGCGTGCTGTCCTGCAATTCCTTGTAGCTCACAGTCTCGCCGTTGTTGAACGCCAGCAGCACTGCCATCTGATAGGTGGTCACCACAGCCACGTACGGCTTTGACAGATAGTTCATCTTCACCTCACCTGAGACACAAGAGACGTTCTCTATGAGTTTAGAAATGTAATAATCTTCTAAGAATAACAAGTGGACAGGATATAAAAACAGTATTTAGACACATTTCATTTATGCATGGCGTCTCAAACAAATGTAGACAACGACATATCGCAGCTTTATATTAAATAAAGTTCATGCAATTCACAGAAAGATGTTTGCTATAGCAAATTATACAATACTGTAACTGTTCCAAACGAACAAGAGAAGAATTTGGTCACTTGTCCATTTTTAAAGAAGCAACCAACGGCTCACTCCACTGCTCAACACTCCCTTTCAAAGTACTACGGTGGCTGACACAGGACTAAGTTGTCACCATGTTTTCACTTTCTTGCTGAAATATATAACGTATTTACGAAACACGCTCTGTAGAGCAGTTTGTCCATTTAGGGCTACTGTATAAACAACATGACAAATTCCATGTAAGGGGTAGAAAAAGCTCATTCTAAGGTCATAAAAACATAACGCTTCATTATGTAAGGTCTTTATACACCTATGAACACATAGTCATGTACATTATATTGCATTTATTTCAATAGATCCTCCCAAAAAATTAGACTGGACCTTTAATGTAATGATACCGATTGGACATCTTGACTTTTTTATATTCACTATAATGCCAATGCTGTTTATGAAGTGTGTAGTTAGTTATAAAAAGCCTTTGTTTCTATATGCCAACTAATTTGTATTAGTGCGTTTCTTATCCAATACAATTTCACTCATTTTCAAGTGTTGAAATACTTTTGGACGTCGCTGCACATCAGTAAGCATGTGTGGTATTTTGTCACACTTGAGCGTGATAATCCGAGTCTTACTGCTGAACCGTGTTAAGGATTTTCCGCGCTCGTGTAGGAATACCAGGTTCGGCTAATCTGACTTTCACCACACGTGCCAACATCTGACGCCCACCAGATCCTACACTCAACGCCTCAAAATTAGAAACGCAGCTAGCAGGACGTCAATTTAAGTAAGATTACAATTTAAAGTATGCCGGCATGACTGTACGTAAATATTATGATATTGAGTTTGTACCGGAGGTTTAATGTCTTGATGTCAGTTATGAAAGTGTGTTATACGTTATCTGACTGTTCTCTGTCTGATGCGTGAAGTTACCTGTACAAAGATAGTGCAGCCACGTTAACTTTCTTCCACTGAAGTGCTGGTTATAAAACAATTCGAACTGCAGAAAGAAAACATCAGTCATGCATGTTATAACCAGATGAAAGAGGATTTGACATGTTCAGCTCTCGGGACATGAAGAGCACTTAAATTCTCTAATCGTGACATTAGATTAATGGGGCATGTTGCCATGGCGGCTCACCATTTGTACGCTCTTCTCTAGCTCCTGTGGTATGGCGAATGTGGATGAGGGAACGTGTGTGAGTGGCCAAGCACCCGCCTGAAACACAAACAGGCACATGGAAGTATAACGTATACACAGAAATCCAGAAAATCCCCTTTATTACACAATATCGTCCCTCACCTGTAATACGTAGATCTGAAAGCTGATGCCCAGGTCCACTACGGTCTCTTGGGTTTTAATAAAGTTGTTGAATTTATTGTTGAGGTCCGTGCTGACACTCATATCGGTGTACATTCGGTGCAGTTTGCTTGTGAACTCATAGCCACACGCTTGCTGCGAGCCACAGGTGAAAAGAAATAAAGACAGAAAAGAGAGAATGAAGAGCTTTCATCACACCAAACCCATCATCAGTGTTGTGTGTGGTTACACATAATGATAAAACTGTGGCGCCCAGAGCGAGAGAACACTAGATAATGTGGGATGAGTCAGGTTTGTGTGTGCGTAGCCTGTTTTACCTTCAGCTTGTTGATCATGGCCTCTTCTGAATCCATGGATAACGAAAGTCCATGTATTAACCGCTTCGCGAGCATTCTGGCATAAAACTGACAGAGGAGAGAGAAAAAAAATGATTGTCAGCGCTTTCCTACAGTATGTAACCTAACCAAAACATACAACATGAGCCTGTGACATGCATTAAAAAGTAAAGGCAACTGTTGATGTACTTCCTGCTCAAACAGGAAGTCAAAAGCCACCGGCTTGTAGTTGGAGTCTCAGCAGAGACTATGGTTTGCTCCTGCTAGCTGGATGCAGTTGGTCTTTCTTAATAAGGGGAGGCAACAAAATCAGTTTTGAGGATGAAGGTCTGCCTAACAACCATGTTGACGTCATCCTAATTCGGCTCATTCTCCCAAGCGACAGAAAAATCAGGATTTGATTTGATTCAGCAAAGAACCACTCACCAAACGGCCTTTAAATATTGCTTATGGATTAAAATCCATAATGAACACCAATGTGTTAAACCTTGGCGCTTATCCGGATTACACAATTTTGTATCTAGCTTGCAACATCCCTTGTCTTCAACTCCTTTACGGTCTGCAATTTTCCACTGTTAATGTGCATAACAGTAACAAAAAGTCTAAAAATAATCTGCAAATCCTCATCACCTTCTGAAACACGTCTTTGTCGTCAATGTACTTGAAGACTGTGATGAAGCTGGTCAGTTTGTCCTCCACTTCATTCTCAGTCATTCCCTTTGCAGATTTCTTCAGCAGATTGTCACAGTACTTGGCCAGCTGTGCCACAGTGTGAGAAAAATATGAATGTTATGTTGTATGTGTGCGTTTCATCATTTTGAGCTAGCTTGTTTGTTTGTTCTACGCCATGCCAGCTTCAATGGCTATTGTAATGGCGACAAAGATTGTCTGTATTATATTAGGTTTTTATACAGTATATAAATACATTTTCTCATTTTGAGGAATCTGTAGATAAACAGTGAAGACATACCAGTTCGGGAGCTTTGCAGATGGATTTGGGCTCTCTGTAGTTAACTACTGAAGTCAATGCCTGCAACAGAAATGAACAATAAAATCGTCAGAATACATAAAAAAAACATACCTGTGTGAACCCAAGGCCAAAGCACCCTGACTCACAGATGCCACCTACTGGACAACACGGAGAATGGATTAAAGAATGAAATAATTCATGTGGCTTTGTGAATATGAGTATCACTCAATAAATAAATAATAAATCAATAAACTTTTTTTTTTTTAAATGTATTAAATATTCAACAGTTAATTTCTCTTAAAGCATATTTAATAAAAACACTTTATTAAAAATTATATTTTTAATATTCACTTTCACAATTGGTGAATTCCAATATAAATATTTGAATGACTAATATTTCCTAAATTTTTATTACATTTACAAAATGTAAACAGTTTATTTCATTGATTTCACAGCTTTTAAATTAACAATTCTTTTGTGTAAATTGTTTCGTGTAAAATAACCCTAACAATTTTAATAGCGTGTGCAAGCCATTTTTCCAACATATGTCCATAGAAACAATACAAACAAGCTGCTTTGATGTGAAAATCTGTAGTGTCGAGAACAGTAAGTATTTGCCTGATAATGCATACTTTCCTATATATTACGAGAACTGAGATGGCAACCGAGTAGCATATCCAAATACGCAGCTGGCAAAAAATACCCAGATGCCATTTTGCACATGCAGAGTCTCTGGCACAAATGAGCTTTCAGAATCAAACATGGCGACTTTAGTATGTTTAGAAATGTATTCACACCATACACCTGCTTCCTTATCAGTATGTACTTAATGAACGGTCAAAAAGTCACCACTACACACCAGATGCTGTACATACTGTCTTGATACACAGACGGAGGCATTATGTTTCTCTTTGGTTGTTTTCTTTTAAGGTAAGATAGTATGAGCAGACAGGTCTAAACACATGTACTGCAGACACACCTTCAGCTATTACACACACCGCATTGTAGCTGCTTACAACTGCAATGTCAAAAGTTATGCTGTCAAACACAGCATTAAAAAACATCAAAGCTTGATTTAGAGGCAGCCTCTGAATTCTTCCAGACAGTTCTGTGGTAATTCCATGGTATTCCCCAAAGGTCCAGGAAAATTCCCGGGTAATTCATTTGATTATGGTAATCATGAACCACACTATTACCTTCTGATATAAATGCACAAACTTGTATGACATTCTTTCTTTTGCAGAACACAAAAGAAGATATTTTGAAGAATGTTGGTGACGGAACAGTAGCGATACCCATTCACTTCTTTTGTATAGACACAAAACCAATGCAAGTCAATGGGTACCGACGTGGTTTGGACTCCAACATTCTTCAAAATATCTTCTTTTGTGTTCTGCAGAAGAAAGAAAATCATACAGGGTGAGTAAATGATGACATCATTTTTGGTTGAACTATCCCTTTAAGTAAAAAGTACTTGTAAATCCTTTAGAAACAGAGTTGAAATGGAAGTGTACCTTATCAAGAGCACTCATGAAGTGTTGATCACCATTTAACACCGTGTTAATCAACAGAACAAATTTACTGTGAACCTCTAACACAGACTCCACAAACTGGGTTGGCATCTGCAGGACAAAGAAAAATAATAACTTGTTGAAAAGTAACATTTTCAGATTTGTTACATGGTTACTATATTATATGGTTACGGTCACTTACATTTTCCTGAGAAAGGTTACTTGTGGCTTTGAGTCCCTCATCGTGGATGTGAACCTGGAGCTCCTGTATCATGTGAGGTAAGCCGCTGGACACGGCCCGCAGTAGCGTGTACATATTCGCCATATCTAACAGCAAACACACCAAAGATTAAATAAGAAAATAGCTTTAAAATTGTGGGTGACATTTATCACAATTTGGCTTTTATCTTTACATTCATGCATTTGGCAGATGCTTTTATCCCAAGTGACTTGTGGTACCTTAAAAGTCCCCCTGTGGTCAATAATTAAACCCTTAAAGTCACCATGAAATCAAAAGGGAAACACAGTGTTGCAGTGATTATTATAAATGATTAATCTGTGCAAACCATTATATTTTATTCGTTTGCACTTGCAATCTTTAATGAAAAACCTTAAGCGCCTCTTCCCTTTCAAACAACAACTCTTCACCACATAAGCAACAAAAAAGTGGAAGGACATGAATATGCAAATTAGCTCCACCTCCTCTCAAACGCACACTGCAGTTCCTGAAGCTGCTAAAAGTGAAAGTGAAACTGTGACACAGCGGTGCAGCTATAATTTTTGCCCAAATCTATGTGGCATCTTTGCATATTTATGCCTCAAACTGCTGATCCACAGGGGGTTAAATAAATTGATGTGATTGGTTACAGGTTTGTGACATCACAAACCAGGGTCGTTTCAATCAGCATTTTTTAAACAGTCTTTGTTAAACTGCAGTTTTATGAAGAAAATACTCAGCAATGGTTTAGTATTATAAAAGTGCACATGGTTTGTCATACAGCACATTAAAAACAGCACATAAACAACATTAAAAACTTTTTAAAAACTTCACCACAAGGGCTCTTTAAAGCATACATTTTACCAGTTTGTTTAGTTCATTGGGATTCGACCCCACAAACAATTTACCCAATTCACAAATAATTGTACATAAATAGTTTTACCAGCATAAACTGCTTATTACTGGTACATATCAATATATTAGACACTGTAAGAAATACTATACAAACACATTCAAAACAAAACTGAAAGTTCACACATAGAGCTGTAAAATATCTGACCTTCTCTCTTCTCCTGTCTGATGATATTTTGACACTCTCCATGTAGAAACTGCAGGTGATCGGCCACCATCCTCTGCTGACATTCATGAATGACTTTGGCGTAAGAGCTGGGGTGAAGGTACTTCCGACATCTCACCTCCTCGTCCTTCAACCGACCTAAAACCTGCGGCCACAAAAACAGTGTATCTCAAATAGGTAGTAAGTAAAATGTGACCAGAACAGCACAAAAACATTTTCAAATAAGTAAAACATCATAACCGAGTCCAGGATATAGAGTGTTGTCATCTTACCTTCTCCATATATTGAGAGCAGTTGGACTCCTGCAGTAGATTTGAAGCTTCCTGTTTGTAATACTCTCCCGTTTTGGTCAAAAACGGCCCCTCAAAGATTTCCTGATAAAACTGTAATGAAAGAAGTGTGTGTGTGGTCTCCACAATGACATTCGAGATAAACAAACTCCAATTTGATTAAATCTATGAGGCAAAACCTTCAAGGATTGTTTGAATTATTTTTAAACACATCTTTGTGATCTGATCTGTCACTCACCTTTAGAGGAAACTTTTTCTTGTACTGTTCAACATGAACAAAGGAGTTGATAACCCCATGGATTACTTTTTGATTCGGGTCCTCTCCACATCGGTCGCTATGGAAACAAAACCAAAACTGAAAAAAAGCAGCAGATGTATATGGGCCATTCTAATCAGAGTAGGAAACATCTTGAAGTTTAGTTTTTTTGTCACTACCGAAATTCAATCATATATGATTCTATATATATGATATATGATCTACATATTAAGATTTTGTTTAATCTACTTTTTAAATATATTTTTAAATCATGTTAATCAATAACATTTACAATTTTAACAATATTTCAAGTGTAATTTATGAGATTTGTTGTATTTTGAATCCAATCTTTCTTTGTTAAAGGCATAAAATTGATCATACCGATTTCAAATTCATTAGTTTATATTGACATTGAACCAAACACTATCATAACATCTTACACCGTGTCTACACCAGACGTGACAACCTTCTTGATGGGTTTGTAACGTCGCGCTGCATCCGATGCGGACAAAATTTTAAATTATAATCTGTTCTAATGCGTTTCTTATGTCTTTTGTGATGTCGTGTCGCTTCGGTCGCGTCCGTTGTAGACACGGTGTGAGTTGATAATTTAATATACTTTTATTTTTGACAAAACATCCCATGTTTCGGTCGTGACACACACATTTTCGGTAGCAATTGCAATTTTTTGGTTTGCAATATTTAATTTGCACAGCGGAATTTATTTATTTTAAAAAGCTATTTTAAAAGCTTAATTGCAGAAAAAAGATGTTCCTTAGTGACGTTCCTTGAAGTTACAGTTTTAGACTTTTGAACATATTTACTTCAAAATGATAAGTCAATGGACTAAAACATACACGGTAGTTACATAAAAATTCGGGACACATTTTTTACATAAAGTTTAATAATTTAAAAATCAAATAAATATTTTTTGAACTTCACTTATTAAAAAATGGAAAAAATATTTTTAATATTATTTTTATTTGTTGAAATTTAGGGGTTTGGGTTCGGGACACTCATCTCCCAATTGACAGTACCCAATAAATGATATTTCTATATATTAAGCTTACTGATATTATAAATATTATTGTGGGTTTCAATAGATTATCTTAGTGAACAACTATGATTTCAATACTTAAATGCTTTTTTTATTTTTTGTGTGGGACACCCGTTTGCACGAATTCTGTATAATGACCCATCACAGAGACCAAACAGTAGTCTGAAAACAACTGTAAGATTATAATGTGGCTATAATATATATGTTGTGTCCCATCACACCTTAAACATTTTAATTTCAAAAGAACATTTCAAAATTTTGTCAGTTTTTCTGAATTGACTATTTATATGTAAGTGTTTAGTTAAAATTATAGTTTTTGTGTCATTCCTTGAACTACTAACAATAGTTTCAAATATTTTTTTTTTTGCATTTATATGGATTTATTTGCAGAAAACGAAAACTGCAGAAAAGATGCTCTGTATTTTTTAGACCGGAAATACTACAAAGATAAGTTCATATTCGCTTTTAAGCAATACAACTGTAATATTTTTGCATATTTTATATGAGATAATTGATGTTTATCACAGTCTTTATGTGTCTTGTCATGCTGTCAGTCTTTCAGATTGATGTTGGATGACTTTGCCAGTCCTGAGATTTGATTTTGTTGAAATTCAACAGATAAAGGACATTTTGAATTTTTACTGTAGTTGAATTTAAATTGAATCAACGGTCCTCTGACATTTTCAGTTTTTTGTTTTACTGTGCATTATTTTTGTATTTCAATTCAAACTTATTTTCCATTATAAAGTGTACTTTTTCTTTCTGCCCTATAATTCTGACCAACCAACACTATAAAGTTGGTTACACAATAAGGTTGTATAAGTGTACCTTAGTAAATGGATTAACTAACATGAACCATCAATGTGTAATCTTGTTTTCAGCATTTATTACACTTTGTTAAAGGGATAGTTAACCCCAAAATAAAATAATGTAAAATTCTGTCATCATTTGCTCACTATCAGATTGTTGCAAATCTGTATTAATTTCTTTGTTCTGATAAACACAAAGAAAGATATTTGGAAGAATGTCATTAACCAAACAGATCTCTTCCCCCAGTGACTTTGACACTTTTGAGTGAACGGTCTCTTTAATGTCATAAAATGTCAGTACAAATGTTAGTTCATGGTGCATTAACTAATATAACAGATAAAATGTTTGAATTAAAAATGTATTAGTAAATGCTGAACTCAACATAAACAAAGATGAATAAATGCTGTAGAACAATTGCTCACTGTTAGTTCATGTTAGTTAATGCATTTTCTATAGTTAACAAATACAACCTTACAGTAAAGTTTAACAGAAAAGTTTAGTGTTGTTTTCCTTTTCTATCATACACCTCATATTTTGGTTTAATTAACCTGAAGAAGGTCAACTATATAAATATACACCCCAATCACCACTCTTAGCCACTGTATATCCGGGTGGAGGTACTTTGCAAATCCTCATTATTTACATCACATCATTTCCATGTGCTGGACTTCCACAGACAGACCAAACTCATGCTAACATGTGAAATGCTTTCTGAGGTGTTAAATTTTAAAACATGTTTTAAATTTTACTCATCTTGCATTTTTACAAACAGAGAAACAAGTTAAACGGATCTTTTATAACTGACTGCATACAAAAGCTGAGAGATTTGTCAATTTTACAAAACACACTGCGTCACCTACTTTTTGATCTCCTTTAACAGCATTCCAATCAGCATCGGCTGAAGCGGCTCGATCATCAACTTCCGCCACATGTCAAGAGCAAGCTGAGAGCATAACACAAAAACATAACATTGTTTATAAATTTCTATGTTCAAAAATATCACACAGAACACAACATACACAGCAATCACACAAAACAACCCACATCAAAAACATCAATATTCTCTAAAATGAACTCTGCATACCTCTCCAATCTCCATTAAAGGCTCATTCATATCCACCCCACCATAACCATACTGCAAATCTGCTTCAGTCAGCTTGTTCTTCTTTATAAACTGTGTGTTAAGGTACCTGCGGAAAACACCACAAAAATCAATTTAAATCAAACTAATCAAGAGTTGTTGTTGTTGTTGTTGTTGCTTTTGGATGAATGTGTGTGTGTGGATGCACAGGCCGCGGGTGACGTCTATTCAATAGCTGCTTGTTTTCGCAGCTGTCATCAGTGGGATAGTGGAGGCATCAGTCCAGCATGATGAAATCAAGCAGAAACGAACCTTGGCGACGCATGCCGGAAAACAAATAGCTTGAGCTCTCAATGGAGAGCACATTAAACTCAACCTTTACGATCGGCAATAGTAATAAGCATTCAAACGTTTTAAAAGTGAAACTCAACAAAGCAGATGACATCACAACATAGTCCTTCCAATATGCTTCATATTCCCTTTTACATACTTAGCTATTGCACAATCGTGCCTTACCATTTCAAACCATTCCCAAGAACCCCTGTAATATCACGGTGAGACTGACTTTGGGAGTAGACGTTATGACTATATATTACTACTTAATATTATTATTAAAAAGTCCTACTGATAACATCTAAGTAGTTTAGCCAGAGGTTGACAGGCATTGATAGGCATAGGCACCACAGTGTTTATAAAAGTACAAACTTAAACTTTAAAGGAATAGTTCACCTTCAAAATTAAATTCTGTCAAAATGTACTCACTCTGTTGTCATTTTAAACATGTGTGATTTTCAGAAGAAGATGTTTTGAAAATGTAGTTAAGCAAAAAAAACTGTTGGTTTTGACTATATCATGGACACAAAAACAATGCAAGTCAATGGGGACAAACAGTTTTCTGTTCCCAACATTTTTCAGAATATCTTCTTTTGTGTTTTGCAGAAGAAAGTCATACAGGTTTGAAATGTCAAGATGGCGTGTATGTAATGACATAATTTTCATGTTGAAGGTGAACTATTCCTTTAATGTTCTCCCCCCCAAAACCCTGTCAAAAGTGCTTCTGGACGTACCTGTATAAGCAATCCATGTATTCAGCACCTTTGCTGTATTCTTCCCAGTATCTGTGATACATCACCAAAACCTTTTCCTCTGACTCCAGCACTCTCTGAAAGAGACACAACACAATATTCATGTCGTCTCCCATCAGAAACACTGGCCTGAGCCCTGAACATATCCTGTGCTTACCTTGAACAACTGTCGGACATGATTTTCCAGAAAAACCTTTGTCTCAGTGTACAATCTTTCACCCAGAGGTTCAGGGTATGCAACACAAAGTGCATATATGTCACTGGAGACGGCGTTAAGGAGATTCACAAATTTTAAAAGAAGAAACACGGATAAAACATTCAAAATAGATGTTGCCATTTTGTAAAAATATGTGAGCAGTGTCTGTCTGTGCATAAAGTTTTTATCACTATTCTAGAAAGTCGTGGGTGGTTGCCAGGACATGGCAAAATGGTTGTGAAGGTGGTCTAATGTGTTGCTATGGGGTTGCCATTGTGTTCTGGGTGACTTTCTGGCCAAAAAAGCATTTAGTTTCTTCGTTTAAACATTATAAATACACTAAGACACAGACAGTACATGATACTAGGAAGAAATGTCATTGTCGAGTATGTTAAAATAGAAAATTTTAAGGAGCCATAACTGGAACAAGCATGGAGGAATTAACTGTTTCTTCGTTTGGTATCATCTCAACCAGGACAGATGCGTCTCGATGAGAGCGAAAGGATACGAGAAGCGGTCATTCCATGTCGCCCTCTCCACGTAATCGAGCATGACGACGGCCCTGATTGTCGTAAGGAGCTTGTTCCATGTCTCGTCAAAATCCACCACCCGTGGTTTTAATGACATGGTGTGGCTTCGGCTTTAACTGGGGAAAAGACAAAGGAAAGAATAGGTAACATTGGATTTAGGGTCATCTCCAAACAATCAAAAGAATCGGCATAACTTCCTTTACATTGCATTACTTTTCCAGTCATTCGTGATGGTAAAAGCTTTTGCAATGAACTGTTTCTAGACATTAAAACATATTAGAGTCATAGAGAATTCTTTAGACTATTTGTTAAAATAACAATAACTGTTTGTGTTTGCGTGTGTGTGTGTGTGTGTGTTCAATGCAATTCGCTTTCCTACTTAGTGTGTGTTCTACACAATTCACTTTCCTACTTCATTTCATATGACGTGACTGATAAACAAAAAACACACATTTAAAAAAATTCTGAAGCCTTAAAGTGTTTGTGTCACTTGATTCCGGCAATACCGTTGACATGTCACATGCTGTCACCGAATTTTGTTATCTTGACTATACACGTAATTTATCTGTACCAGTATAAGTAACTAAAGACTCATATCTGTCTGTAACAACATCCGTGTCTTCAGTCAGAATGAAGTCATTTCATATGACAGGTCTTGTGTATTAGAGAATGAAGTCAGTTGACATGTGTACAACACGTCTGACCTTCTCTATTAAATACTATTAAAGCCAAACAACCAATCAGAAGTAAGAATTTCTCATAACAAGCTAGAGATCAATAATTGAGTCTACAAAGAGGCGAATACCCTTACTGTCAACATCACACATACCTGTCATGACACTAAAGCATCAATAAATCTCAAGCTACATTGAAATATCCATAAACTCTTTCAAAACGAGTCCCCTCAGCCCAGCCAACCCGTTTTAGCCCATCAATAAATCCACATCTCAAATAAAAATATCAAACTGCAGAGGCCTAGTTGAACAAATCCATTATAGGATTAATTGCAAACAAACTTTGACGGGATATTTTCAGGACCTCCGACTGAATAACAATCTTATACACAAAGTATTAAACGGGTGTTTATAACACATCGCTAATTGTTTATGACAGATAAAGTGTTACATGAGCAGGAACATGAGCTAACGTCTGTGCTAATAGCAGCGCTGATCGAGCCCACATATACACACCTGATTTTAAGAAAGCCCTGCTCAAACTGCGGGTCCCGGGCGTCCAGGAGGGTCGGGTGTCTCGGGCGTAACGATTGGGGTCTCTTCGGTTCACTATGTCACAGGTGTGGGATTAAAATGAAGCTGTCAGGAACGCTTGATTCCTCTCTCTCCTTCTACACCTCTGCCATTGCCTCTCACGGACTGCACCACTGTATCAGCTGGAGGGGTGGACGGGGACATTTTTTTATATATGAATGTCAAAAGTACAACTTTTTAAAGGCGTGTACTGGTGAGTAAAAGCGTTTTAGTATATATAGGTAATCTACGCGACTGATATTTGGTTAGGGTGAGTATATAAGTAAGAATAATTCGCACCCGATGTCGGTCTCCCCCGTTATTGGTGGTTTGGTCTGAAAGTACGGCAGCTGTCCTGGGACATAAGCGGCGATCGCAGAAGACGAGACGTGAGATGGCATTGCGGGCTCAAAATCATGGGCGAATGAATCAAAATATACTTAATCGATTCATTTCCATGAATGACTTTAGGCTTTGCTGTATTAGAAAAGTGATCTAATTTAATGTAAATACACGAGTCGCTGACCATTTTTACACACGTAACAAAAAAGTTTAGGCAAAGAAAAACCTAAAGGAAAACAAACTATTAGATGCATCCTTCACAACATGTCTGTGTATAAAATGTGTATTAATTTCATTGTTATTTAAAGTTGTGTTAAAACTACCTTTTTTTTCCTGTAGCTAAACGTGTATTGCTTAAAGATCCATTTGGATAGAAAAGTGACAAATGTAGATCTTTGTAGCTGCAATGCATTGTGGGTGGAGTTCCGTGCTAAGCCTTATATAGAATGACTCCTTTGACTTTTTAGAGGCATTTGCTGCCCACCTTGAGCCCTGGCTGTCTATTACTACGTCTGTTACATTGTCTGTGCGTTTATTCATTTATTTAGCTCTTCATAAATATGTATTAATATTAAGATATTAATAGACACAGTTACACAAGTAACATGGTCCAGTAAAAAATAAACTACAATAAGATGTCAAAACAGCCCAGTTAGGATCCTTTTTATAAGTCTGTAAACTCAACATAGTACTTAAAACGCTTATCGGTGGGTCCAAATACAGAACTATTATACAACATTGTGTTTATTTGTTGTATTGCAATTATTTAATATGTCCAGTCAATAAAAGCAAAGCACCATCATTTATTGGGGAATTAGAAGTCATGTGATAGTTTGTGTTGTCAGCGCAGTCTTATGACCAGCACAATATAAGCCTGAAATCTTATGAAACTTAAAGGGATAAAAAATGAAAATTCTGTCATCATTTACTCGCCTTCGAGTTGTTCCAAATCTGTATAAATGTATTTGTTCTGATGAACACAGAGAAATATATTTGGAAGACTGCTTATAACCAGATAGATTTTGCCCCCCATTGACTACAATAGTAGGAAAAAATACAATGATTGTTAAAAGTGTCTCAGAACGTTTTGCTGTCCCACATACTTCAAAATGTCTTCTTTTCTGTTCAACATAAAAAAAAAAAAAGTAAATTTTCCTACTCTGGGAGTCACTGGGGGCAAGGTCTGTTTGTTTATGGGTCAATGACGTGACATGTATTTTTTGTGTCCAAATTCATTATTTTCCTAAAAAGAATTTGAATAAATACATGTCATATATCAAATGGATCTACAATATGTCCTTTATAAGAAACCCTTTTCATTTTATTGAAATTCAATAGATTTTTTGAGTTTTGGTGTTTGAAAGACCAAAAATGTCAGGTGGTGCGACCGTCCGAACATACAAACAGAGAACAAAACTGAGAAATTTCTTATATATGAGGGGAAAAATACTCAGTGCTAAATACATTAAATGTATATTATTTTAAATTAATATATGGTCGCACCACCTGACATTTTCTGGGTGGTAAAATCAGAAATCTTGTTTAATAATGAATTAATGCTCCCTAAAATGCTGTAAAACCAATATAAATCAACACAATACATTTTTTTGGACATAAATATACATTTTCAAACTGTTTTGCTTAAAATATTTTTTTTTTCTTCTTGAAAATCTTATTTGTCATTGACCCATATAAGCATTGTGATCTGGAACAACATGAAGGTGAGTAAATAATGACAGAATTTTCCTTTTTGGGTGAATTATCGCTTCAAAGGGACAGTTTAACTGAAAATGAACATTCTGTCATCATTTACTCACACTCAAGTTGTTCTAAACCTTTGTATCGTTGATCTGCTGGACACAAACAAAGATATTTGGAAGAATGTTTGTAACTTAACACATATGGGGCACTATAGACTTCCATAGTAGGGAAAAAACCTATGATGGTAGTTGATGCTGCACTAGACCAGTTTAGTTTCACATTCTTTAAAAGATCTCATTCGTGTTCAACAGAACAAAGATTTTTAAACAGTTTTGGAACAACTTGAGGGTGAGTGACCTTTAAGTATGTATTGGATACAAGCTTTCATATATTATATACACTGTACATGAACTTTGGCAAGACTATTATATTCCTTTAAAGTCACCATGAAACGGAACTCGCAGACTTTTTTTCGTATTGTGATGTGTATCAGAGTGAAACGGCTTCTGAAATTTGAAAAAAAAAATTGTCAACTTTTCTTTGATGTTTAAGGATGGCTTATTTGGATTTTATAATTCTGACAAAAATCTAAAAGACAAGTATTTTCTTATAAATCTATTTATTTTTCTAGCCAAGTTTTTTGTACACAAGTGTAAGTTTTTGTCTGTCAAACCTCTTTTTATAATTTTTTGCAAAGACCTTAATTGTTATTTGGGTACTATCTCTTCATCTAACAATGCCAAAGCATTAAAGTCTGTTACAATGTGCACAAACTATAATATTTCAGCTTTTTTATACTGAAAACCAAAAGGGTCTCAAGGCGTTTCTCTCTCTCTTGAATTTATTTTAAGTTTTTGTTACCCCTGGCTCAATTTTATTTTTATTTATTTTTTTTGTCTATTAATTTACTTGCTTTTATTTTAATTCCCTTTTTCTGGCTTTTTGTCGTCTGAATTATTGTTGTTTATTTCTTCTCTTAATTGTGACTATGTTTTTGATGTTATATTTGTTCAATAAAAATAAAAAAACAGATACAAATTAGGGCGGGGCTTTATTTTGCACTTACCTTTTTGATTGGTAGGTTGTAAATTGGGGCTAAAAATGCCTGGCCATTGGACAGTCAGTATAGTACTACCCCTTTTTGGTAGCTGACGTCATGATGAAGAGTTGTCGTTGAGACGAGAGGAGCTTAAGGTTTTCGATTAAAGATTACAAGTGCAAATTAATAAATAAAATAATGGTGTGCACTGATAAATCATCTATAATAATCACTACAACACTGTGTACAACACTTAGAACTCTGGTGACTTTAATGTAACACTTTCCTGTAGCTCAGTGGTAAGAGCATTGCGTTAAATCGCAAGGTTGTGGGTTCGATCCCAGGGGATTGCAAGTACCTATGTATAAATGTATAGGATAAAGCAATGTAAGTCGCTTTGGATAAAAGCGTAAATGCTAAATGCCTAAATGTAACACAGTATTCAATACCAAGACTACTACCATCACTGTCCCATGATACTGTGACAGAACTGTTATGAATATGAGAGTAGCAAAAACCACAAAACACCAAAAAATAACCTTTACGTGCATGCGGCAGACACTGTTATCCATATCATCTTCTCGCGTACTGAACCATAACTGTGCTGCATTGGATTCAAACACACAACCTTTACATAGGTGTCTGAGCTTTATATAAATTAATCTTATAGTACTTTTTAATAATGCCATTCTTTTATTATATAAAGATATATATTTAAAACATATAGGAATCTAATTCAAAGGGACATTTAACAATGGATTCATTCTAATACAATAATGTATTTTGCAAAAATATATGGGACTTTTATTTTGAAAAGATAACAACTCCGAGTGTTTCCGGTTTGTTATTCCGTGAGGACGTTCATGATGATTTTGTGATTAGACACAGGGAAGGTGAGGCTATGTGCACAAACTCTGCATGTGCTTTTCTCTATAGTGACGTGACTAGTGTTTATATTTCTATTGTCATCTGTCTGACAGGAAAACAACGAGTTTGCGTTGACATATAACAGCAGCTAAAAGAGGTTTATTCTATCTCCTGCTTTGCGTTTATTGATATGTAACGTGAGAGGTATTAAAACATAAGTCAAGATTTATTATAATATTATATTGTGTTGTATTCTTATTATATCATATCATAGTATATTACATTATATTATGCAGATCACTTGACAGATAGATAATCAGATGGTAATACTATGATATTATTAAGTATCAGTACTATGCAAATACTATGTTGCATAAATAAGGTTCTCACACAGTACCATGATATGTTTTAAATGTAATACTTTATTGACTGCAATAATGAAAAATATAAAGCAAGGAATAAAACTTGTGAAAATCTAATCTGCCAATCATAACTATGTTTTCTTGTCTAGGTGTTCAGTAAGACATGGATCTGAGCATGACGTCATACAGTGACCCGGAGGATGGGGGTGTTTTTCCATCGGATGGGCGTAACACTGGAGAACATGAGTCTGATATAGGGGAAATGGAGGGAGGGTTTCATCTACACCCATCAGATCCTTCATTTGAACTGGGTGAGGATGCAGGAGCTGTACACTACACTATTCTGAACTCTGATATGTGGATGGTTAAGTGGTGAAACTTTGGGTCTAATAAAACTAATAATAAATTCGTAAAAAATAACGAATAACAAAATATTACTGTTTTTTTAATGTTCTATAGAAATGACAGTAAACCAACATAACTGGTATATATAACTGGTCATTTTTTCTGTTATCCGTCACCGCAGAGGACCATACAAGCAAACAGTGTTCTGCCAAAGCGAGGCCCTATCAGTGCTCTCAATGTGGGAAGACTTTCTCTCGCATTCAACATCTATCCGAACACGTGCGGATTCACACAGGCGAGAGACCTTTCGAATGCTTGATTTGTGGGAAGTCTTTCACCCGGGAGAGAGACCTCAAGACTCATCAGATCGTCCATGCGGATGCCAAGGCCTTTCACTGCACCATCTGTGTTAAAAACTTCGCCCTATTATCTTCTTTGAGAAGACATGTGCGTGCTTTTCATCAAGGTACAGAGTATCATCAAACACTGATTTAGTCACGAGATGCAGTGCATTACAGATTTTACCACGGTTTAGATGACAGAGTGTCTGACTCATAATTGTGGTAAAATCACTGTAACGCTTGCCTTCTTAAGGTCAGAATGAAAATATGATGTAATGTCACCATATAACTTCATTGTTTACAGGTCAAGACCTCACTACAGATGGAAAATGTTTAATCTGCGTCGAATGCGGTAAAAATTTTGCGTGCCAATTGGAGGAACATGAGTTGACTCACACAGGAGAGATTTCTCATCGCTGCCCGGACTGTGTCAACAGTTATTCTCATCTGTCAACGCTTGAATCTCCTGAGCGGACATTTGCTAAATCGGACGACTTGAACCATTCGGATGCTCTTAACATTGAGAGGCCTTGCAGTTCTGCGGCCATAGAAGATCTACAACACAAACAAGAGCAAACTGAGACGACTGGGGATGATAGCGAATCACCTTCTCCAGAACCTGTAGACAATATTACCAGCGATGATGTGAGTTTTGAAAACAAAGCCCAGAGTCAAGAAGCGATGGTCGAGGGATCACCATCTCCATGTGCGGTGACTGAGGATATTCCTATCTCTGTTGATAAAGGTGAGTTGATAATGGTGTCGTTCTTACAAAAATAAACGAACCACCACTGAATTTAATGTACCATCATTACTGGTTACACCACCATTTAAAAGTTTAGGACTTGACTGAAAAGTATTTTGTGACCTTAAAGATCATCTGACCAATCAGATCAGAGTAGGTTGACAGAAAGGAGGGGATTAGACAGATGAATCACCGAAGGGATCATTTGAGAGTCAGTCAAGAAGTAAGGTAACAATAACTGCTTATTTTTAGAAAATTAAAGTGTTTTTACACCGTGTATGTAAGTAAACTTAATGTTGGAAACTCCATAAACCAAAGAAAATCACAAAATATTTACTATTTAAAATTCATCTGGTCTACAGGCTTTTGCTTATTTTAAATTATTTTTGAAATACAAAATATATAATTGTGATAACATTCTAATGAAAACAACTATATAATTGTGTAGAAATGTTTTTGAAATGAATGATTTCATTTGCACTAAAGAATTGGGACAAAGAGAATAAGACCCTAGCATAGATAGGAACTACTTTAGTAAAGTGAGACCTGTTGAAACTGGCCAATAAAATTCTAATTCTGTAAATTCAAGGCAAACTGAGCTCCTTTGAAGACACTCAAATATAACATAGCTTTGATTTAGTTTATGTTTACCAACATAATTCATGGCATTTTTGTTTTGTTGAGTTTTTATTATCCGGAGCTATTGGCCGTGAAAAAGTTAGACCCTCCGGAGGGCGTAGCTCCGGAACGCGGGGACGCAGAGACTCGCATCTGGTGTCGTTCAAAAGGTCTCTAGTGTGGCTCTTGAACGGCGCCGTTGGGGGGAGACGGAGATACGGACGACGGAAGGCAACGGGTCTATCGCCGCGCCTTTCTGGGCATCCCTGGTCCGCTTGCCAGGTCACAGCGCCTCGAGGCCTACGTCTCGGCCCGCCCTTTCGTACGAGCCCGGGCATGAGCCTCTGGGTCTTCCGGTTCCGGAGCTGCGATTTTTCAACCGTTCCGGCTACCGGGCGCTCTAGCTCCGGCCCCTGGTGTCGCATTAACTCGAGGTGACGTTCGAAAGCCACGGCGGAGGCCTTTCCAACAAGCCCTGTCTCGTTTTCTCAATAACTTTTTGGTTATACATATACCTAAAAAAACTAACCAACTGTTCAAGAATACATAAAAAAAATGTTTTTAATAATTGCCTACTAATCCCCCCTCCCGATTTACCATGGCAAGCTTATAATGATTTATTATGTGAGGTGTCCCGTACATTTTCTTTTTACATGAAATGATGATTTGATGCCATTGGACTTCAACCCACGTAAAGAGAGGTTTCTTAACTGACCTTCAGTTAACATACCTGTAATTTAATGTTTCAAACAGAGATGGCGATAGAGAGGCAAATATGACCGATTGCAGCAGGTAAACCTAGAATGTATCTCTCATGGCTTTCATTTAATCTTTTAGGTATTGAAGCAACACACCCTGTTCAAGAGGAAGATCTTTTAGCTCAGCAGCAGGTCCACGATGAAGATAAACCACACCAGTGCATTCAGTGTGGAAAGAGATTTCTCAAACAAGCGAAGCTTCGTATCCATTTGCGCGTTCACACGGGAGAGAAGCCCTACCATTGCTCCCAGTGTGGAAAACATTTCAGTCAAGCAGTAAACCTTAAGAAACATCACGTTACACATCATACGGAGGAGAAACCGTACCGCTGCGCGCTCTGTGACAGGACGTTTTCTCTCTCGTTCTCTCTGATAAAGCATCAACGTGTCGCTCATCCAGGTAAGATCAAAATTACTTCTCAACTTATAAACTTTGGGACACACCTTCATTCAACTGTTTTGATACTTAAAACAGTCAGTTTTGGTCAAACATATCAGCGTACAGATGCCAAAGATGGTTTCTGTTTATTGAAATTAAACTATGTAACTGAGTTCCTGTTCCAGATGAGTTCTTGTAGTTTTATGTGAAGTTTCTTAATAGCGCCCTCACCTGTTCCAACATACGGGATGCAACAAATAGCAGTTTCTGAATGTTTATCATCATTAAAATATCGTATTTATGTTTTTTTGAACAGAGCATTTGAGCGTTGCAGAACGCAACCGCTTTACCTGTCCATACTGTGGAAAAATATTTGGACGGCATCAAGACATGGAGCAACACAAGCGGATTCACACAGGAGAGAGACCGTTCCGCTGCACCGTGTGCAATAAAAGCTTCAGACAACGTTCAGTTTTAATCGTGCATAGGAAGATTCACACCGGAGAGAAGCCTTTCGAATGCTTCGTGTGCTTCAGACGGTTTTACGGTTCGGGTGATCTGAAGACGCACATGGGAACTCATACAGGCGTGAGACCACACAGTTGTCCCTTGTGCTCCAAAAGTTTCCCTCGTCCGAGTAGCTTGCAGGCGCACATGCAATCTCACCTGAACAAGCTTCGGGAAAATGATGGGTTTCACCGTGAGGATGAGGAGGATCGGGGTGAACTGGATGATGGACGACCTGCTTCATCAGCGATGCTTTCTGAAAGCCCTGGAGCTCCTGAAGACAGTAAGACATGAATCTGAATAATCAAATTAGGAAACTGTATCTTGTACTAGGTTTTCTTTCTTAATATAACACGTCTCTGATATGTTTCTACAGGAGAGGCGTCCAGAGATCAATCACACCCTTCAGAGAACGAAAGCAAATACACACAGTCGTTGAATCTCAATGATGGAGACCACAACGCTGATCAGAGTTCTAGTTCAGAAACGGCAGGTCGTCAGAAGCCATATTACTGTTCCATATGCAACAAAACCTTCTCTCTGTTAATATCCCTGAAAAAACATCAACTCATATTTCATCCAGGTAAGAGAGAAACCTGTGTTCATGAGCATTGTACAAACCTTTTTTAGAGATGCTACCACCCCTTACAAAAATGAATATGTTTTGTTAGGTTTATTTAGTGTAGGTTGATAAATGTGCACTCGCAAGTGTAACTTTCAATACTATTTGGGACTGAATTGGCCTACTTTTTAGTTTATCAAAGTATACTAGTAAGTATACTTTAAATGTAACTGCTAAACTTCTAGGAGGGCTGTTCAACAATTAATCGCGATGAAACGCATTCAGTATAAAAGAATGTGTTTACATAAAATATGTCTGTTAGCTGTGCATAATGATTTTGTATTTATAAATACATATACGTACATATACAGGTATATATTTAGGAAATATATGCATGTATATATTCATGTTTATATATGATTTAAATAAAAAATAAACATTTATTTATTTTTTCATATTTTTTAAATATGTACATGCATGTGTCTGTGTTTGTAAATACAAAATCAGTATGCACTTAATTATGCAAAGTCTGTGTTTATATATCATTTAAACACAACACTCCGCAACTGTTCCTTTGTACTGGAACAATACCTCAAGTAAACGTATAGCTTTAACTTTACTAGTTCAATATTATAAGGTCTGTAAGTCAAAAAGAATATAAATAATGAAAATAAAATTTGATTAGAAAATAAGATTTGTTTTTAGTTTATTTGATATTATTCGAATATTTTACACTATGTACTGTATATATCACATCACATAATATTGGTATTAGCAATATTCTGTTGAAATCATTATTTATAGATCGGACGTACTAGGTTTGTATATAGCTGCTCACGTTTCTCATCGTTTAGTTGGTAATGTCATTTAAAGCGGGCTTAACACACTGGGGGTCTGCCAATCTCATATTAATCTCGAGTCCCTATTGACTAGAATTGCATACTTCGTATCTTCGAAGAGTATTTGGTTTGATCACAATTATAAAAGATAGGAACAGCTTTACAATTGTTTGCGAAAACAAACGGCGCATGTGGGGGGGAGGGGTAAGCTGAACTGAAGCACCTGCGCTCCCATTGTCAACAAAACACAGAGATCAGTTTTACTCACCGCATGCGGTTCATGTCGGGCATCTTTTAGCGCTGGGACGGCCCCATATATCAGTTTCAAACGATCTCCAAATCCAGCGTTATATCCACAGTTTATATAACATTCATCACCCAAATGCAGTGAACAAACAAACACCTGAACCTCTGGAACGTATGCTCTTTCTCTCTTCTGCTTACAAGTGAAAATGACGTCTGCGCATGCTCCTGCTCTCCTGTGGCCGTGCCGCGTGCTTTTCTGGGAGAATTGTCCAATAAGGGACTAAGAAAAGTTGTTACAAAACAGTTTTAAATGTTTGGAAAATACTTTCAGAAACCAGTACGATCGCTGGGGAGTGTATCGAGCACAGAAATACTACGTAATACGCCCAACTCGTTTTTTGATACGTTGACCATGTAAAGCATGAGAAGACCGCACGTTTAACATTGTAAAGAAGTCCGAATGCATGACACAACGTTGCAGGGCCGCGCTAACATATTGTGTTACTTCAACAGATCAGCACGCTGACACAGAAGGCAAGTGTTTTTCCTGCTCTTACTGCGGGAGGAGGTTTGGTCGTCGTCAGGGTTTGTTACAACATGAGAGAATTCACACAGGTGAAAGGCCTTACAACTGCCCCACCTGTAACAAAACCTTCCGTCAGCGATCGGCTCTGGTTGTACATATTAAGACGCACACAGGAGAGAGGTCTTTCCTTTGCTTCGTGTGCAGTAAAAGCTTTTATACTCCTGGAGACCTGAAGAAACATCTGGAAATTCACACTGGAGTGAGGCCGCACAACTGCCCTGTGTGCTCTAAGGGCTTCGGCCGTCCCAGTTTCCTCCGAGCTCACATGCGAACACATGAAAGTAAGTTTAACGCAAAATATTTGTACTCTCTTATGTCAACTTTAAAAGTCCCTAAAATTTAAACTTTTTAAGTAGCATTCACGTGTACAGAACGTTGGACGTTTTCATGGTATTTTACCTCAATTATTTATGAAGAAAGTGTTTTTTTATTTTCCACAAGGCTCCACAAAGAAACCGAGTAAAAAGGTGGAATCAACAGACAGTCAGAGAGCTGACTTTCAAGAGAAGCCGTTTGAATGCTCTCATTGTGGGAAGAGATTCAGTCAGCATTGTATGTTTAAAATTCACCAGCGAATACACACAGAAGAGAGACCTTACAAGTGCTCTCAGTGTGGTCTGAGTTTTCGCTGGAGGAGAAACCTGATAGCCCACCAAAGTGGACATCCAGGTGACAACCCCGTCCAGTGTTCAATGTGTGATGAAACATTCATCTCTGAAGCGAGTCTGAAGAAGCATCAAGATGCTTTTCATTCAGGTAAGAAGCTTCAGGGTTCAGGTTTTCTGAAAAGAAACTTAAGACATATTTTAACCTAAATCCTCTTCTCCAGGGGTCTCTCACACCTGCAGTCAGTGTTTGAAGACATTTACTCAAGCAGCAGGCCTACGGAAACACATACGCTACGTTCATGAGGGAGAGAGACCTCACAAATGCTCTGAGTGCGACCGAGGATTCGTCAAACTGTCGGATCTCACACGTCATCAGCGCCGCCATCATTACGACCGGGGCGACGAACTCTTTCAATGCTCACAATGTGAGCGAAGCTTCAGTCATCCCAGCAGTCTGGTTCTCCATCGCAGGACTCACACGGAGGAAAAGCACGAGTGCCCCGTTTGTAACAAGATCTTCAGTCAGGGGGGTCATCTCAAGGTCCACCTGCGTACTCACACCAAAGAGAACAAACCCAGGTTCGAGTGCCCCGAATGCGGGAAGAGCTTCGGCCAAGCTAAAGATCTGGCAGTTCATCAGAGGGTTCACACTGGAGAGAAACCCTACCAGTGCCCACAGTGCAAGAAGAGTTACAGACAGTTTGCACATCTGTCTGTGCATTTGAGAAGCCACACGGGAGAGAAGCCTTACCAGTGCCCCATATGTATGAAGTTCTTCGCACATTCGTCATCGATGAAAAAACACCTGCGTGTGATGCATGCAGGTAAGTCTGCAGTTACACGCAAGACGCATCTTGCTTATCATCATTAACATGATGGTGATGTTTTGTTTTTGGGTGAAAAGAAACAATTTCGTTTTTAAGTGAAAGCAAAATAAAGGTTTTATTTTTGGATGAGAGCAAAAGAAGAGCTGCACCATGTGTCCAATATCATAAAACACAGTTGATCCGGTACGTGGGCATACACCTAAAAATATAAAAAAATATATATAAATATAAAAAATATTTTATTCAATGCTTCATCATAGGCCAAATAAAAAACAATTGAAAAGTGCAAAACATTTTCTAAGGCTTTGAAACATAACGTCTTTACCATGGACATCATAATATGTGGGTGAAAGCAAAATAAAGTTTATTTTTGAATGAAACATTTTTGTTGTTTTGGGTAAAAGAAAAGCATTTTGTTTTTAAATGAAAGCAAATAAAAGTGTTTTTTAAGCAAAATATGTATTCTTTAAAAAAAAATTTTTTTGCAAAATAAATGTTTCCATCTTTAGGTGAAAGCAAAATAAATATTTTTGGTTTTGGGTGAAAGCAACAAGACATTATTAGTTTCCTTTAAAGCAGCAATATGCAACATTTTGGGGTTAAAAATAAGTTTTTTAAACTTTCTATTTTGGTCTGGGAAAATAAACGTTTTGCAAAATAAACAATTTCATTTTTGAGTAAAAACAAAATAAACATTCGTTTTGGTTGAAAGCACAAATAAAAGTTTTAGTTTTGGATGATTTGTTTTGAAAAATAAATGTTTTTGTGTTTAGGTGAAAGCAAAATAAACGTTTTTGTTTTTTGGGTGAAGACGTTTTTGGTTCCTTTAAAGAAGCAATATTTAATATTTTGGGGTTAAAAATAAACATTTCCCAGGAAATGTCAGTTTGACATCATTTGACTTAAATTCACATATAGATAAGTACATTTTGTCTTAAACAGACGGCGATAGAGAGGCAAAATTTACAGTTTGCCTGTGACATTACAAATAGTTCCTATTACATTAGAGATGTTCTAAACCACCAATCTGTTTTCAGAGGGGAAAGATTTATCCATATCAAAAGGAGTCGTGAAGGTTACTGTTGGTGTCGATAGCTCATCCAGCACGACCGTTGAAGTTAAACAGGAACCGGACTCTGGTGAGGAATATGGTAAGTACTGTTTACATTATTTTAAACAGTAGATGTTCAAAAATATTTGAATATTTTTTACATTTTGAATAGGTGAAGGACATTAGCCAGCAGCTTCTCCTTCAAAACCGATGACGGGTTCAGCTTGAAATGTTTCATCATTGAGATCACGCACAAACTTCAATTTATGCCAAGAAATGTGTTTTTAATCCAATAAATGCTATTGAAATTCTAGGTCTGAAAGCATTACACTATTCAACCCTGAAGATCTGATCACACACATATACTAAAGTATGGATGTGCTGCAGATCTGTTTGGGTTTGAATGCTACATAGAAACGCAATGAAAAGTATTTAATGTTATATATATAGTATGATCAAACACTTTACTCCAAAACAGCTTTCCTATATTTTCTATTGAAATAAATACTGGAATCATGTTTTTACACACAGAAAATACAATGTGTACCTGTATACTTTCATTGTTATTTTCCTGGTTGTGAAAGCACAAAGAGTGAAATCATTCCCTTCAGAGGCACAGATATATGCTTTTCAACTGTCTGTATTCTGGAACTATTCAGATGTAGCATAACATATATATTTTTCCAATTTTAATTGCATTATCTCTTGTCAATTACCACAAAAACTGATTAGAACTCAACCCTATGAATGACAAAGACATTAACAGTACAAAACTGTTTTAAATGAAATACTTAATTCTTCTGTAACCAAAAAAAAAAATGTCTATTTATAATGTATAAAACTTCCAAAAATATAACGGATAATGTATATTTAAATGTTGGTATTTATATTCCTTTTCATTAACTTACATGTAATGATCATCACAAACTGTCTAATAAAACTGTCTGTACAAACATGCATCTTTTTTTTAAACAATATAGTTAAGATTCATTAAGTGACTTCTGCTTCTCGCAATGTAACTACACCGGTATGTTCTTGCAGAATGTCAAGTGAAATCTGAGGATTTAATGGATGATGTGAAGGCTGTAACGGTGTCTTCAGCTCCATCCAGTCCAGCATCATCATGAACTCTCAATGACATCCAGGTTAAAAATGAATGATGTGGATGAAAACCAAGGTTTGATTTTGTCAAATATTCCGGGCACCAGTTTCATCTATGAAGACTACAAACATACTGGATAGCAATACGCTTATAACTTATCTCCAAAGAGGAGATCTTCACCTCAAACCTTTTAAGGTGTATGGTTGGATATGATAGGAAAACTTAAATATCACTCCATGTAGTATCTATCAATTTAAAGGAATTAATGAATTTTCTCATGATGTACCTGGCATAATGCCAGCCCACATTCATGACTTTCTTTCTTAAGCTGAACACAAGTTTGTAAAATCCATAATTTAAATAATTCACATGAGTCTAGTGTGGAAACAAGTGTCTTCTGAAGATAAATAGATGTTTATGAGAATGTTTATTTTGAGAATGGTTAGCAAAACTGAATCCAACGCAAATTCAGATATGGCGGCACTGACAGCTTCAATGAAATTGGTTCTTGTGTGTCTTGTGACAAGAAATTTAAAGTTATAAATGTGTCATATTTATTATTTTTTTGATTCATTGCTTTTATGACGAATGGTGAATTTTTAAGCATTTTGGGACATAAAGTGGACATTTATATATGTTCAGCTAAAGTCATATACAGCTGGGATGACAACATTCAGCACACAGAATTTGGTGAGAAGCTTTGTAGATTTCAAAAATAGATCTGCTCATTTTGTGTTTTAATATCTTACAGATTTTTTTTCTACCTTTAGACACATATAATCTGCCAAAGTTTAAACGCATTTAAACGCATTCTGCTGATCTATGAAATTGTGCATTTTGGCTCACTAAAGCCACGGAAATCTGTCACCACCATCTCTTAATTTCAGTTATATTACATAAATGTGTTTCACAAGGTTTTACGTAAATACATTATTTTCGTATGTGTCACAATATCATATTTTCCCGCCACGATTATTGTAGCCAAAAGTATAAATGATAATAGTATATACAATATCTATATCTTTCATCAGATGCACACGCCTGGCCCGCTAAAACAAATATTATGGTTCTATATTTTCCACACACCGTGCATGTTTGTATCTCCTCTTTGCTCCACCTCTCTGAAACGTGCAGATTTTTTACAAAGCTCAGCGCTCTGAAAAGTGAGGTGTGCTATGATTGGCCATTTAACCAGTGCGTAGTGATTGGTCGATTACTGTAAGCGTGTGACGGAAATGTAACATATACTTACCATATTTGGAACATTAGATTCCAAATCAATTGTACTGACAGGTACAGGTACTGACGCCCACTTTACTTTCCTAAACATTTGGATGGTCTTAGTCAAATCATACCAGCAACTGATTTAGATTTGTGGGGGTGTGGTTACAGGAGGTGTTTCAGGCAGGTCTGGGTGAGCGTTCGGTTTTAGATAGAATGCATCTTTTGTCAAAACACTTTAATATTTGCAATTTTACATGTCTGATACATGCATGGGCAATTTATAACACACTAAAGACACAGAAAAACACGTTTTCTTGACCCCTTTAAAATTGTATTGAAGTTTATTAAATTAAATTGAACTACTCAACAGTTATTGATTCTTTGTGCCGTTCCACATGTTGTTACATTGTCTTTTTAAATATTTTTTTTAACAAATCAATAATGCATCAATCAAAGCACAAATTGTGTTAATCTTTTCTTTATTTTTTTTTCAATAAATCACACTCAAAATTCTGTGTAGTAAGGCAGAGAGTGTTTTTTACCATTGTGAATCTTTAACACAAACTTAACTATAGTTTTGGTATTAGATTTATTAAGTTTTATTAATATTTAATATAAGCTTTTATTTTTAGATGTTTACTTTTACTACTACTCTTAGTTAGTGTTCACAATTTTTGTATATGCTTTTGTCATTTTATAATTGATTTGTTTATTTTTAAACCATGTCAGATTAATTAATTTAATATTCGTTTTAGTTTTTATTATCATAATTTTAGTGCTTTAAACTGGTTTCAGATTATTATTAGAACATTTCAATGTTTCCCTTCGTTAAGTTTTTCCAATAATTTTAGGTCAATATTTGATTTGAATAAACAGTAACGTTTTCAAACATACCCTCTGTGCTCAATTATATGACCAATATTTAATCATTTGATTCTACATACAGCAAGCATCCTTCTCTGTTTTATATCTTTATTGCTTGAATAGTTTTGATACAGAACAGATTACATTTCTGATTCTGAAGCACTTATTCAAAGAACAAGAGTAGTGTACCAAAAATGTTCTGGTTTTGATTCCATTCAAGTCCAGTAGAATTATGTTTGGGGATGTAGCAGCGACACGAAGCTCCCTTTACGTCAGTCAGCCCGTCAAACAGCGAAAGATCTCCATTTCTCAGGGAGGACAGAAATAAAAGTCTTGTAGAAAAATTCATGAGAGGAATGTGGATTCGATAACTCCACCCTGTTCATTTGAATTCACAGTCAAGTGCTTAAAGTAGTGATTGATGGATCCACGTGTTCAAAAATCAAAAGTGGACTGAAAGATTTTTGCGAAATGAGAAAGCCTTAACGTAGAAACCCTGAGAGTGAGAGCGACAGGTGGGGCGATAACGGCAAAAATATATATAAATGAACATAAAAAGGTTATCATGCAAAACTACCCTACAGATTCACCCATAGCAGAATAACACCGTAAATTCACAGTTTATACGCAAAGAATATATCAACGAAAACAACTTGTATCTCTCAAACTGAAAAAGTCAATCATAATAACAACAATAATGATAACAGAAACAGACCTCACATTCTAGAAAATGCATACAGTCTACATAAAGCTTTCCGATCAAAAGTGATTATTGTTATCCAAGACCCAAAATCAAAGCTGGGATGCCAAGAATTCATTTCAAATCATTTTTTACGCAGCATAATCGTGTTAATACATGGCTTCTCCACATTTACTACTTCACCCACCTCTGGGTCACAATAAATACATTAAAAACAGTCTGTGAGTGACCGACCGCTTGCACGCCAACAACACAAAACACGCTCGCGCCGACCCACGAAAGGCATCGGGAGAAGCGGGAGTCTGGAATACACCCATTGCGATTGCATTCAAAAGTTCTTCCAATACTATCAGTCTGGTGCCCGAGTGGAGTTGCCAGATCTCACCTCTAGGGGGTGAACCGGGTCTGATGTTTAGAGGACATCCCGTCGGGCAAGCTCTCTCTCTCTCTCTCTCTCTCTCCTTTTAAAGAAATCCTCTGTTCGGCAGATGGCCGCTTGTCTCTGAAGATGCTCTCCGTGTTATTTCAGTTTCCGTGTCCTTTGAGGTTTGCTTTGTTTCTGAGGTTTCACAAGTTCATAGAACTGAGAGAGATAGCAAAACTACAAAAGGTGTGATTGACGTGAGAGGAATACATCCTGACACGAGGCAGCAGGGCGACAGTTTTCAAGTACACCATGAATTCTAGTTCACAAGCTCGGCGGAAAGTGAGACGCCCCTAAGCTCAAAAGAGAAGTAAGGCTTTAAAAATGTGATGTTTTTGGAAGACTTCATCCCTGGTACACATTTCATTTTAGTCAAGTACATCAGATTTCATACACGTGGGCTTTCTGTATTTCCTTGCGTTTACTTTTTGAGCTTGAGGGAAAGCGATTCACGAGCCCCTGTGTTAAAAATACTGCATTCCCTCGATAAAAATCCTCCTTTTGCCAGCGCAAACGGAAGGTGTCACCGTCAACACAGCTGGTTTGGGGCAAACATTGCCCATATACTCCACGAACACCTTCCCAAGGATGACCATCAGATTGCTTGGCTGAAAAAGATGTACAAGACAGCACCTCGAACAACGCAGCTCATTATTGCGATAAAACAACTTGGGAAGCTTTAAAGAAAGAATTACGCACACAAAAAGAAACAGAAAAGCCCTTTGATGCACAATATTCCAGTTTCGCCCTCGGACGCAAGCCTCTCAGTAGAAAAACATCCTCTCGCTTCTTATTGGACAGTTTTTGCTGTCGCTCATCTGTACAATACGATACGAATTTGTTCATATATTGCTTAAAGTAGTTCTCTCAGGATTCAAAAAGATCTAAAATACTATAAAAATCAACTTTCGATCGAGATAAATGCTGATAAAGATATAGCAAAAAAGTAGAAAGGCACTTGGAAAATGTTCTTTTGATATATGGCACTGCTTCGTGTTGCAGCACGTTTCAGCACAAAGATCCGAGAACGTCTCTCTTCACTCCGCGGCCAAAATGTGCTCAGTAGTGGGCTTGCTGTGGGACTCCAGTAAACCATTGAGTAACGCCGGCTCAACGTCAGACGCGACGGGTGACTCGGAGGCTTGTTCCTCTCTCGGAGGTTCTTTGGGTGGTTCTGTCGCTGGTGAAGGTCCCGTCTCCTCTTCGTTTCCCACAACCTTGTCAGTGGCCATGCAATCCTCCACACTGCCCTTTACAGTCTTGTCGCCCTTCACAGTCTCCGTGACCTCGCTTTCGGTTTCAGAGGGTGGATTGGTGCTGGTGGGCGTGCATTCGCTTTCGCTGGCCGAGCGCCCGCTGAAACCGTCTTCATCCGCTGCACCTGTGACGCCACACATCGACCCGTCGGCGTCCGCCCCGCGCGGCTTCTGATGGATCCTCTGGTGCCGGACCAGACTGTGCTTGAGGGTGAATGTGCGCTCACATGTCGGGCACTTGTAGGGCCTCTCACCTGGATGATGAACAAAAACATCTCACTTTTAGTACAGTTCAAGGTACATGCTGGAGTCTGTTTTCAGTACTGGTCATTACCTGTGTGAGAGCGCATGTGTCTGGTGAGGTCTTGAAGGCTCCAGAAACGCTTGTTACATATATTGCACACCTTTTTCCTCTTGTCCGGCTTGCTCCCAGGTTCCTCTCCCTCAACGCTCTTTGGTTCAGTTGTGGCTCCCTCTTCATCGCTTTTCTCCTCATTGTCCTCCTCAGATCCGCTCTCTGTTCCGTCCATCTCAGCCATGTCCTTTCTCGAACACTTCTCCACCGCCTCCTCTGCACCGTCCGTCTCCGTTTCACAAGGCACGGTTGGATCGTCTGCTTTTGGAGGTACGTTGGTCGGGTCTGCCACTACGTCTAGCTGGTGAACTTTCTCGTGTCTGGTCAGGGTGGCGGCGTAGCGGAAGCTCTTGTTGCAGCTTTTGCAGGTGAATTTGGACTCCTCCTGAGGTGTCGCTTTGTCGGATGCTTCAGCTTCTACTGCGGGGGAGGACTGTGACTGCTCGCTGTCGGTGAACTTTAGGTCCACCGGTTTCGAGGTGAAGGTTAAGTCGGGAGTCATATTGCTATGGGAATTGCTGTCATCTTTTTCTGGGTCATTGTGCTTCGAGGGCTCATGGGCTGGTGGTTCTTCTGCCTCTTTTTGAGGGATCATCTCTGCTATGGCTGCCTCTGTCGGTTTAGCTGGTGACGGTTTCTCAGCATCAGATGCCTCGGGCTTCTCAAAGTCTGAGCTTGTGAGATCCATCTCCTCGCTCGCAGGAAGCTCAGCGTCGGACGTGCTTTCTAGAATAAACATTAAGGCATTATTAGACTTTATCTGTCACACACACAGCTATAGACCATTTTGCAGGATGGAAACAACATCCTTTTTTTAACACCACAACAATGAACAAAACACGAAATGTTAAACAATATTTATATATATTAAAGAATTAATTATATATGTAAAATAAAAAAATCGGAAACACATGCTTTTGGACCAGCGATGTTAACATCTTGCGAATTGGTCTATATCAGTATAAAACTTGAAAGAAATGAAATCTCTTTAGACTGCAAAATTAAATGATATAAAACCAACTATAAGATAATATGAAACAAAGTATATACTTTCTCATATGTAACCCAAAAAATCTAAGGATTAGTGTTTTCTAAATAACTAAAATTGTACACGAAAAATACTGTTTAAAGGGACAGTTTACCCCAAAATGAAAATTCTGTCATAATTCACTCGCCATCAAGTTGAAACAACGAAACCAAACGGATCTCATCCACTATTGACTCCCATAGTATTTATTTTCCCTACTAGAGCCGTAAATGGGGGACGAGATTTGTTTGATAACTGACATTCTTCCAAATATCTTCCTTTGTGTTTAGCAGAACAAAGAAATGTAAATAGGTACGGAACAATCTGAGGGTGAGTGAATGATGACAGAAATTTCATTTTTGGGTGAACTTTCCCTTAAAGCTACAAAACCTGTGAACAATTTATAAGAAAAAAAATGATAATTTCGATCATTTAAAGGTATAAAGATTTTAAGATAAATAAATCTGCATTTGTATAATATTACATAATTAAAGGCCTTTCTTATAAAACTTATCTCTTATCATTTATAAAAACATTTTCATAAACAGACAAGATTTTTACATTTTGATTATGTCTTTTAGTACCTGCACTGTCTGCTGATCCTTCCTCTGATTCCTTAGGCTGTGGCATAACACCGTTGCGCCTAAGCACTCGGTTGGAAATGCCATGTTTGCGTAACAGATGCCGTTCACAATTGGACTTGGTTGAGAAAAAGGCATCACACTGGTGACAAGGATATGGCTTCTGACCTGTTTACAAAATAAACAAATTACACACTTACAATGAGGTGCCAAACTGTAGGTGCATATCAACTATGTCTGTAGTGGTTTGCTCCGTAAAGAGAAACACATGAGGACTTCACCTGTGTGTGTTAACATATGACGCTGGAGTGAACTGGCCCAAGGGAATACTCGGGGACAAAATGGACAGGTCATCTTCTGCACTGAATTTGAGTATGCATTCTTCTTCCCTTTAGACTGCTGGGGGTGAGCGCTCTGCTGGACTGGCGAGTGTTTCTCCTCCTTTATCTCTTTCTCGTCACCGCCGCTCGAGTGCTGATTTCTATTTCTTGCCAACTCGATTGTGTTGGTTTGAAGATAGGCGCTGAACTTGTTGGCATCGGTGTTTGCCAACATTCTCTCGACACTAGCAAACTCCCCACTGGACTCAAGATCAAGACTTGGGTCAGTGGTGTTCAACGGGGGTTTACTTTTGGCAGGCCTCTTCCTGGACCTCTTCTTTGAGTTGTTAAGGGCAAGCTCCTTTGTCAAGGTATCTGTTGATTCTTCCTTGCCAGTTGTAATAGAATTCAACGGAAGGTTGTTAGTGTTCTCCCGTTTAAGAAGATCAGGAGCTCCAGAAACGGAGGAGATGATTTGAGCAATTGACGCAAGTGGGGGAAGTTCTTTCAAGGCGCCAGAGGGTTTGGGAAGCAGGGGCTTGAGACGCAACGGTCTTCCTACACCACTACCGGGAAGAGATGTCAAGGCCACAGGGAGCTGGTAGCAACCAAGCTGCTGGGATTTCTCATCAATGGATCTATCGGCCTGAAGAGCCTGCGCAAGGATGCTAATGGATGACTGTTCCTTCTTTACCTCCCTGTGCAACCCAGCATCGATGGTTTGTTTTAGCTTTTTCGCTGGATTCTTGGGAATGGAAAGATCCATAGGTTCCATGGAAGTGTCATAAAAAACAGGTTCAACTTTAATCCCGGGTGATCCACTAGCACTTCCGGCACTACTACTTCCCCCACAACTTTTGTTAGAGAAGTCTAAAGGTTGATCCATATCTGCACCATAGTAGTTCAGGTCCTCCACTTTGATAGACTTCAGTAGAGTGCTGGGAGAACCCCCGTTCAGATGAGATGGGTTTGGGCTGTTTTGGGTTGATGCGGCCACTAGGGTGATGATGTGTTCCTCAATATCCTGTTCGTTGATATCTAGGTGCTGTTTAAGAAGGTGGTGAATACAATTACGCTTGGCGAGGAAGGCTGCTCCGCACCGCTTGCACTCAAACGGCTTCCGCTGGCAGCCGTTGTGTGTGCGCAAGTGAATCTGAAGGTCCCGAAAGGTTTTCAGGTCCTCCCCACAGAAGCGGCAGGTAGTTTCATTAGGCCCAGGCTGCTCCAGTAAGTCAGTTGTGGATGTGGATGAGGTCACATACTTGATGTTTTTCTCGATTTCCTTGCGGTTGTTTTTCATGTGCTTCTTGCGTAGATGGCGCTCACAGTTAGCCTTGACAGTGAATGGGTAGTGACATAGCCTGCAGACATAAGGTCGCTCGCCACTGTGGGTTCTCAGATGACGAATCAACGTCGCTTTGTCCGGCGCAACGTAGTCGCAGATGTTGCATTGGTGGGGTAGGATGCCCAAGTGGTAGCGCATGTGTGCCTGCAGCGCGCTGGCGAATGCAAACACCTGGTCGCAAAATCGGCAAGGATAGGAGCCTTTTTGATTTCCCTTCCTGCCGGCGTTTTCCTCCAGCTTGCCAATGTCTTGCTTGATATGCCTTTCCCCCATATCCATTGGGGTGTGGGCGTCACCCATGCAGTCAGCCTCCATTTGTATCCTCTCCGTGGAAGCATTGTTGCTGGCAGAAGCAGAGGAAGATGAGGAACGTTCCCTTGAATTCTTGTGAGGGTGGCTGGCAGGGGGTGGGAGGCTGGGGCTGATGCAGCCTAGTGAAGCTTGCTGGGTATTCATTAGGGGTGGAGGGGTTGATGCTACCATACTGGTTCTGGGAGCCACCAGGGGCTTTGGTTTGAGTGGAGGCATCTGCTTGTAACCCGACTGCATGGCACTGCAAGGCGCCTTGGATAAGGGTGGAAGTCCAATCTGGTTAGGAGCAGCAGAAGTTACTTTGAGTATTTGCTGTATATCCGCAAGCTCCCCACTGGATTCACCACAAACGGGCTTTACCACCATACCACCATCCGGCTGCACCAGAAAACCAGTCTGGAAGGGTTGAAGGGACAGCAGTTTTAGTGCGTCCTGATGAGAGAGACCGTGAAGAGTCGATGGGTCTACGAGAGAAAGGCTTACTCCTCCGACGAGGCCAGGTTCCTGAGGTACAGTGAACTGATTGGACTCCACATGGATAATCCGGATACTATCTAGCTTGGCCTGCTGGACTTCCTCTTCCGATGGGGCAGGCTTGACTTGGGAGATGTGCTGCAAGCCTAAGGAATCCATGAAGTTGCTTTTCTCAGGAGCAGGGGTCACATCTTTTACAACTTCGGGGGAGGCTATCTCTTGAGTGTCACTTGGACTCTCATGTGAGGTTTTGTGCAGGTCCAGAGCGGAGCTCAGAGGGAACGCCTTGTCACAGGTGTCGCACACGAAACGATGGAATTTGCCGGTGCACCTGCGAAGGTTCATCTCACACCATACCTGTAGATTTAAATACATTTCAAATATACTTTAAGAAAAGCCCGGCAAGACAATGACCTGCTACATGCTGTGTGTATTTTTTTAAGTAAACTGATCGTCAACAGGGGAAACTTACTTGGGCGATTTGAGGAAACTTGTGGCATGAAAAGTCAATGAAAGCCAGATCATTAAACCCAAGAGGGATGGATGGGTTGTTTTGAATGAAGGGTCGTCCGTTAGGGTCTGTGGGAAGCTGCTTATGGGTAGCTGCATTGTGGCGAAGCAAACTACGGTGTGACCGGAACGAGACACAGCATAAATCACATCTAGGAAATAAAAATATGATATGAGACATTAGCTCGATGATAAACCACACACTGTGTTAAAACAATGACTATACATGCTACGTTTATCACAGAATCATAAACAAAAGAAAACTAACATGAGACAGACTTCAGACACTTTAAAAATGAACTCTCATCTATATAGCCCTGTGAAGATGCATACATCCCAGATATCCAGCCAGGATAATATAGGAGCTGTTTTTCTTAGCGAGCTAACTAAAGGTTGGATGACAACCACACCCTAGTCTACAACAGCTTGCTTAATGCGAAAGACAGCTGGCTAATGTGGTTCATGGTTCTTATCGCATGCCCTACCTCTGATCACAGTGACGACAGGTCTATAGGGACTGTAAGCTGCTTTTATCTCAGCAGACATATACAATGCCATGCTAGGGACAATGGAGCATTGCATCCACTCTGCAGTGACTTCTGTGTAATGTTCTAAAGTTATAGCATTGCTCATGAATTATTTCATAGATTTGTCATTTTTAGATGCCTTTAAAATCCAGTTTTATTTGTTAAAATGAGTAAATGCATTAGGTGACAAAGTATCGATGAGAGATTTGAGAAATGTGGTCATATAATGGAAGTCAACGTTGTTCTGTTACCAACATTCTTCAGAATATCTTCCTTTGTGTTACTCAAACAGGTTTTGAAATGACACGTGGGTGAGTACATGATGGCAGAATGTTCATTTTTGGTTGACCTATCCCTTTAAAAACTGTCCAACAGTGGAAACCAATTCAAAGCAATCTAGATCCTCTTAGCTCTTGTGATTAAGAAGGATTAGCGCTTAATTTGCAGCACTTCCATACAACAATAACGTTGCTCTGAAACTCAACCGGCCGAGCCCTGCCAGCTTCCTTCACCCAGACTCATCCTGTGTGGCTATCCATTAACTACAGTCAGAGGAGCCAGTTGTCAGGTGGCTCTGGAAGGATAGTCTGCAGACTGACGTCTCCAAGGTAACAACTACCACTTCACACATTCACATAAGCATATACATAACACTACAGAGATGTTGTGAAGAATGCGTCTCCTTCTGTGTCTCATTACCCCCCCTCCCCTTTTATTCCCTGCTTCCTCTCTGTGCCACTCCCTGCCGTAAGCCTGGAGGCCGCATGCGGGAGGGGGGAGATGGTTTGGGGGTGGGTGGTGGTAGGGATGGAAGGGAATTTAAGGCCTCTCTTGACAAGGAGGGGCCAGAAAGACGGGATTAAAGTTGTGAAGGTATGATTTTTCTTGGTAAAGCTAATTCAAACTAATGCTAGACATATTTCAATGCATTTTGTTGGCGATTAAATTTTAAAGTTTTAAAAAGTTTAAAAAAGTTAAAAAAAAAAGTACACAAATTGACGTTTTAACCGGAGCCTAACAAACGTTGCACATGCAGCACAAATTAAAATAAAAGCCCCTTGAGGAGTTAGTAAGACAAGTTTTCCCTTCTTTATTCGGATGTGTTAAATTATGACCGTTTCATGGCACAAAGCATGCCACTATATCTCCCAGCAACTACGGGACTCCAGCCTAAAGCCCCAGTTACTGGCGTCTCCCTGCAATATAGATCCCACCTCAGGAGACAAAGCGGCAACATTCCAGTCTGAGCATAATAGACAGCTATAATATACTGATGTGAAGACCTAGCGTAGGATTGGCTAGAACCGTTTCATTAAGTCTCATAACAACAACTCAAGAGCCGTGTTTTCCAGGCTTGTCAGTTTAATGAATTAACATCTTCTCTTCATTAATCTCATGGAACACTTGACTGAAAATTTGTATCATGTTTGGAGTAACACGATACAATAAATACATTTTTATTGAGCGTTCTTTTTTCTTATTTTCCAACACAAATGATTCCTGAAATTAAAATCAAGATACTTTTACTTCTGAAGCAAAATGACCAAAGATAGGGCAGCACGATGATTTTTTATGTTTATTAATTAATAATTTCTGCTTCCAATTATTAATTAATCATAGTCATTGTGACATTAACATGTTAATAGCAAGCAAATAAAAATAAAACTCTGGTCCAGAGTGTACGGATGTTGCCGAAGTAAAAAAAAGTACTAAAATGACCGATAAATCGCGATTATTAACCACGATTAATATTTTGATTATCATTTTAAACATTATCACGTAGCCCTAACCTAAAATACTAAGAGTCATGTTGTCTGGGAAAAAACTGAGTTAAGAAAAAACTTTCAAGTCTCAACATAATTTAGTAGAAATGAAGTAAGTTTTTCTTTCCACATTTGCAGATATTTTTGCTTGTTTTAAGCGTAAACTTGCTTGAATTTTTTTCAGTTCACAGGACATTCCCTAGGTGATTTTACTGTTACTTTATGTAAGAATGTTTAAAGTCCCAATGAAAATACAAATTACAAAAACTATTTTTTCATATATATAGTATATCAAGTTAATAGCAGTCTTACTCTTTTTACTATTTGAGTACCATCAAAAGCTTTAGTTAAAATCTGAAAATGAACTTCCTTTCTGTAATGACTATCCATCGTAAGGGACGTATGTTAGCCGGCTTGAGTGGAGCATTCGTTAACTCCTCCCCTTCAATTGTCAGTCTGCTGCCCGTTCCATTTCAAAATGCAACGGTTGTTTTTAGACATCCAATCAAATCGCAGAGAGAGACGGAAGCAACGCCCCTATTTTTCTCATTAGAAAGTCCATTTCACTCGGAAGTGCGTCAAGATGCAAAAGAGAAAAACGATCGCAACTTCCAGTTCACGGGGACTTTAAGAATTTAATTTATTTCAGTGTATCTTGAGAATTATTTTTTTGCTTTTCCATTTTTGTACAGTATAGACAGACAGGAAGTGATGGGGAGGGGAGAGAGGGCAGCAGGATCAGGAAAGGTCCCTGAGCTTGGACTCGAACATGTCTGGAGAACTATCCACACGGCAACAGGCTCAGACTCATAAGAACCCACACAGTGTTCTTACACAATGGTTAGGGTGTGTGTTTGTACCTCAGTGTGGTGTCAGGATGAGTCTCCATGTGGGCATCAAGGTCATTTCTTGAGTTCAGGGTCTTGAGGCAGATTGGACAGGAAAACACTCCCTCCTGTCCCCTGTTCAAAGCCTGTTCATCTGCTCCACTATCTTCCAGGACCTGAAGCACACAGGTCAACGTCAGCTACATTTTGAGACCCCCCTCCAGGGGCACAAGTTCCCTTGGGTAAGATGATTTGCTTACCTTTTTGCCAGGCGGCTCGTCCGATTGCTTGTCTTCATCTTGAGTTAGTTTGTGTTTGGCAGATGGGCGTCTGCTCTTCAGTGGAGACAGGGTCGGGCTGTTGGGGATGGAACTGGCGGAGTCCTTCTCGTGGATTTTCATGTGTCTGGAAAACAGAAAAGAAAAAAATTTACGACCACAGTTTATCCAACTTGAACATTATTTACCACTAGAAGCACAATTTATGTATACATTCTGACCACGATATGTGACTCTGGACAACAGTCTTAAGTAGCTTGGGAACATTATTAGGAATCGGCAAAAATACATGCTGTGGGTAAAAATGACAGATTTTTCTTTTATTCAATTCTTTTAGGATATTAAGTAAAGACCATGTTCCATGAAGATATTTTGTAAATTTTCTACAGTAAATGCCATTAATTGATTTTTAAAGATAATATGCATGACAAGATTGTTAGACTGCATGACATTTTAGTGGGCGTCTTCTGTAAATCAGGGAAACATGTATAATAGCTCCTAATATGCTCAGAAAAACAAAAATGCAAATAGATTTAACAGAAAACAACAATTTAAAGCAGTATTACACTTAATGTTTTTATGCTTAAACCCTTTTCAGTCTTTGACCCTTATACGTTTTAATATATATAATATATAAAAAATTACCCAAACAACACATTTTTTTTACTGCATACAGTTATATAAAAAAAATTGTATCCACATTTACCGTACGTTAAATGACACTAATTTGTTTTATTGCATATAAATATGTTAGACATTACATAATATTTCATGTCTAACAAGCCACATTTTTTTATGTATTAAAAAAAAAATACACCCAAAAATCACAACAGTGATTCATTTCACGATATCTGGATGAAAAAAGAAGTCCCAATTTGCAAGCTACTATACAGACCGCTCGGTCAATGCAAAAGTGAAACCGAAATATATTGAAATAAGGCTTGGTATTGATGAAGCGTGTTAATGCTTTTAAACCATGTGTTCCTCTTTAAGGCATTTACAAAATTTGCGATGTACTTATAGAGGATTAGTACTTGGCTACCTCCCACTTGCTTAACAGAGAAGAGTAATTCATGAATACTGCTGTGGAAATGTTGGGCAGAGGAACCTCTGTGTACCCCACTGGGATCCGACAGAAATGACTCCTAATGGGCTGAAATTCCTGCAATTATCCCGCAGTCTCTACATGTGCATATGTGAAGTCAAAGATGGCTGAGAGAGATCAGCGGAAGAGAGCGCTAATGTTGCATGGAGAAGGCCAAAGGATCATCCTCTTTCCAGAGAAGTCTGGAGGAAATCAATGTGGGCACTCAAAGACATCTAAAAATGAATTAAATGCTCAACTTAAGAAAAACAAAGACCAAGGTCACTCTCTGAGGTGAGAGTTATTGTAAGCTTACGCTTTTATGTCTGCAGTATATCAACCCACATATCACCGGATAAATGATATCATCTTGTTCAAAGTGTTTATATATAGAACCAAAAAGGTCTCACTCCAATGTTTGTATGGTCTAAAAGTTTATTTGATAATAAGTTCTTGTGTGTGTATATGTGCATGTGCAAAGGTCAGACATCCGTGGCCCTGCGGGTCTCAGTTTTCACTCTGCAGTCAGTGGTTTATTAATAGAAGGAAGCATGTTGGACGCCCGTGTGTGGACCTGACGGGCTGTTATATCTCTCTGCTCTGGACTCTGACCAATCACAGAAAACCTGCACTGCCAAGTCAGCAAACTGTGATTGGATGAAACCCATCCTCACCTTAGGCTCATATAGAAGGGTAACCTATAACCTCAGTGAAATCCTAACTAGGTAAACGTGGTACGTCTGTAACGGTACTACATTCTCCAAGTCATTAAATGAGGTTGAACCATGAACAATTCATTTCAAAACTAATAAGTAATATAGTGTGTCTGTAACTTTTTCCCCGTCCTTGAATGAAGCACGTTGATGTGTACGTTTCACGAGCAGACTGGCTAATCTGTAAAGGATCATAAAACTTGGTCATGCGTGAGCAGGTCGGTTCAGATCCAAGCATTCCATCGCACTCGAGCAAGAGCGGAGACAGAGGGCGCTGTGGTGTCAGAAAGTCTTCTTTTTTCAAAGCAATGTCACACCAAGGGCACCTCCTTTAAACCTGTTCGGTGGTGCAACCGAGGTCGAGAGAGTTAAAGAAAATAAAAGCAGCCAATCAGAACGTGCCCTGACTCTCCTCTCTGAAGTTATGATCCTTCTCCATGACAACTGTGACTCCCTCCCTTCCCCGTCCGTGTGATGCTTTGGGAACAAGATGGCTGCCTTCTGGCCAACTACATGGACAGTCTCACAACTTTTATTGTTTGGGCCTGTAAGCAACCACCTATCAACAATTTCTATCACCCTAGCAACCACCGAGAACGCCCTAACAACCATTATATGTTTTTTTGCACTCAAATTTTTCATATACAGCTCTAGATCAAACCAAACTCTTTTTATTTGTTGATATTTGTCTACGGAAGTTATAAGGATGTGTTATCAGAGCCCCAGCAGGCGATGTGGCAAAACCTGATTCCCTTCACATCCGTCACAGACGCACATTCTATGCAAATCGAAGTTAGTGTGCTATTTCTAATTTCACTTCAGCTTACAACAAGATAACAGCAATTTACAAAATGTCCATCTCTGCCAGGAGAACTTTAACAACCGGACGCACATACAGAGCCCCCTTATGCACTTTTACATCACCCTTCGTAACTTTGGGAGGAAGTTCATGTTTACCCCCTTAATCAGCAAGGCCTGCTGGGAGAAGATACCATGAGCAGAAGCTGGGGGAGGTGTTTCAAAGTCACCGTTCACTTCCTGCAGACCTCACGCTCCTTTAACAAGAGCGCGGCTATCCTGTTCACAAACGCCAGTGTTAATACACCAACATACACAAACAAACCAACGCCTATTCATTTATCTTTGTGGCACACTCGTCCTCTGGGCAACTTCTCAAACTCAAAACTAAAGGTAGAGTGAGCTTACATACATCCAACACACATGTGTACGTGTTTAAAAATTCTAAATTAATATGGACAGTACGCAGACATATAGTATGTAAACACAACTTTTCATTTCAATGCGATTAATCGCAATATATTGTTTAATTAATAAACCTTTATATTCAAGGGCTCAAGACACGTTTATTAATTCACTATTTATTAAATAAACCATTTGTTAATGTTATGGGAATTTGACCTTATTTTCATGAAATTTCATAATCAATAAATGATTAAAAAAAAGTTATTGTGCGTGAGCTCCATGTGAGAAACCCTGCATTTAGCAGATGCATGATTATTCTTTTCTGTCTACTGGCTTTAAGATTTTCTGCTATGTAATGTAACATTGATTACGCTTTATTTGCAATCATATTATTCTCCACGTTGCAAAGTGTGAAATTAAATATATTAAAAAGAAACCCTTCTTAATCTTCAGTAGCCCATCTATTATCTCAAGACTAGCCATTTTTTAATATATGGTATAGAAAAACGTAACGTTACAAAAAACATTAATCTCTTTTAAGGCCTAAGCGATTATAATTAGCCTTTATTTCTTCTTTCGTTATTGGTTGATATTGGATTTTACTCAGAAGTCTGTTAAAATGTTTCATAACGTGTAAAGTAAATGAATGCTGTATTTTTACATAAACATCCAAAACGAACTGGTCCTGAAATATGTCATTACATTTGTAAGGAATCAAAAGCGTGAGCAGGGTATATACATTTATTTGTGGGTACCGATTTCAAAAATTAACCGAGGCAACGATTAACGAAACTGTAGCCACAGATTTGTAGGGCATGTTTTTTCCTCCAACAGGGACCTCGCAGGGTCCGTACTATGTGGATATTGTAAAACAGGGCTAGTCACCACGTCGATCAAATGCGGCACGCCAATCATCTTTACCTGGCCCGCCTTAATATTTCAAATAAGTGGAGAGACTTTAAGAATGAGGTGCTTTAAGAAATGCGCATCCTGAGATGCCACGCCTTTGAAATTCCAAAACGTTGCTACATTCAACACTAAAGTAATTCTCGTGGCTCATTACGATTGGCGTCTTAGTAAGTGATTTGTTCGGTCTGTCCAAAAAACATCATGTTATTTGCAATGTTATAATCAGCAATCCACAGCCACAGGCACATTATTAGGTAGGTCGCTTTCCAAACCCTAACCCTTTCTTCAACTCCAAAAAAACATAATATTTAATAAATTAATTAATATTTTTTTGATGCATAAAATGATTTCCTCATCCAACATCATGTCTCGCAAATAATTCACAAATCAAAACTTTCAACCCGAGTCACACAATAACCAGGACTGACCTGTGCATGTTCCCATTGGTGGTGAATGTCTGGCCGCACACTTTGCATTTGTAGGGTCTTTCTCCACTGTGCACCAGCATGTGACGGTCCAGAGAACTAGCTGAGCTTAGCGCCTTCCCACAGATACTGCACGAGTGGTCTGATGTCCCACTGTCAACGTTGTGCTGGAGAAAAGAACTTCAGGTCAGCTAATTCTTGTGTTCTTAAAACCATTTACTTATTCACAGTCCCTAATATGCACATATAGGCCCCGTATTGGCTTATTGGGGGACAAAATTTAATGTAGATCATCAAAACTCTTTCTCCGGAGACAGTCTTTGAGTGATGGGACAGAATGCATGATGGATTGTCAATGCTTTGGCTATATGACCAACAGAGGTGTGAAACATATGGGATGTACTACAGTATGTTCTATAACGTCATGCTGCTTGACCTCATTTCCATTTGTATTGATTTAAATGTCTTTTCTAAATATAAACAGGTGAGCTGAAGACTGGTCAGCTGAAGGTGTGTGTGTTCGTTACCTGTCGGATGTGCATGGTGAGCTGATGTTGGGTCTGAAAGCCCTTATCACACAGCGGACAGACAATACACCCACTGTCATCTTTGACTTCCTGCTATAAATATACACAAAATTAAAAGCTTGTAGTTAAAGACCATACAGCTTAGATCATCACAAATCATAAGATCACTACCACATTATGACACCACAACACTACGATAATACAGCTTTAAGATATTTAGTGCTATTGTCACTTTCACAGTGGCCTTACAAACATTTCTAGACACTTACGTTAATAAAAAATATATATAGTGTTAAATTAAATAATTGTTAGTGCTATAGTGTACATAGTGCTATAGAGTACAACATGTGTCTTTACTGGTAACTGGCCAATATGGATGATGTGAAAAACCAATAATAAAAACAATACTAAAACCTAAAATAAAGAAAAAACCTGAACATAAAAACAATGCTATTGATCATCTACGTGTCATTCAGAAATGGTTTGGGGAGCGTGGGTAAATTCCCATATGCAGAAAAGAAGGATCAAGGCCTTGCTTGCCGACCTTGAATGTCTTGTCGGTACATGTTGTATGTGTGAGATACTGAGCTAAATCCAGTCGGTTAAACAAACAATTGCCGCAGCATAACCCTAAAACCTCAGGAGTTACATCAGTCATAACGACACTACTATCAAATATAAATACTGTATTGTTGTGGATGTACCGCAGGAATACAGTCGTCTTTTATGCCATTAAGTGGAGTTGTGGCAATACGGACCAGAATGCATCCATTTGCACCTCACATTTTACAGTATTTGTGCACTCTATGTTTCTAAACAAAGCTTCTACTGTATATGTTTTTTATTGTGTGCTTCATGAAGAGCATCGCTGAGAAACGTAAACTTGAGTTGCAAATCTGTATAAGCGACCCCATGCGTGCCGCCTTCCTCTCGCCGCTGTTGACAATACGGCAGATCATTAACTCGACTGTTCTGGAGCGCGAGGAGCTCAGTTCCTATGTAGTCATGTGACAAAATTCCGTGTATACTTACTCATACTTTTTCATAAAATAATTGTGTCAACACCTGTCAATATCTCATTATAAGAAAAGTGCATGAGTCACAAATCCAGCATTAAGCAGTCACACGAGAAGTTAAACTATGCTGGATTCTTCAAAAACATCTCTGCAAAAAGGACACTTCCTTTTCCTCTAATGGAACGCTGGCATACGGCTTGTTTTCCTGCTCGGACTATTTTGGCTTTGGTTCAGGACCCTCGGAAGACGACTGACCAGCTACCTACTTATTCAGCATGTTACAAGGATACGAAGGGATGTGTCATCCGCAGAAACAGTGTGCACCAAATCGACTGAATCTTACTGACCTGCTTTAAAAAGTCCAGAGGTCATTTCTTGTGTTATCAAACCTTAACAATTCATCAACGCTAAACTTGTTTGATTTTAAAGAAAAAAAACAATTAAAAGAACTATAATGCTCGTATAGATTCCAAACCTGTTGTGTTTTGAGTGATGCGCCAGAGCCAAAATTGTTGTATATATATATATTGTTTTTTGCTATATAGTTTATCTGAGCCCGTCTGCGGTACCTGCAGGGAACTGTACCTTTGGTGTCTCTCCTATTTTCTTCAGTTAATCTGTTACATCACGTAACACAGAGTAAGCTTTTTTCCATAAGGAGATCATAAAAGGCCTGAGACGCAGGCAATAACGTTTTAAGGTAACACAGATATTTCCAATATAAATTAAAAACAAGATCACCACATGTAAGATTAAAATAGCAAGCACATGAAATAATGCATATTTATCATTGTTTTAAATTAATATAATAGTTAACTTACTTAATAATACATATAAACTAAACTACACTACTTAAATAAATTAAATAGTAGATACATATTAAAATCAGTTTAACTGACAGTGTAATAATGTTAAATGTTTTCGTAACACGAATAAACTAGTGCGTTTCATTTGAAAATTGAGTTTTCGTTCTCAAAACGCTCTTTGTCCACACTAGCGTTTTCAAGCGTTTCCCAAACGCTGTCCATCCACACTGAAACGTCTGAAAACACTTACATCCATGTCCTGTTAATGATCAAAACCTAAGACACGTCGGCACATTTATTAACTTTCGCGGCAATGTGGAGCAAAGACACTGATTTTTTTTATAGACTGACAATGAGGTAACTTAGAGATATTGCTGCGGATAACACAAGCCTTAAAAGCTGCGAAAATGAAACTTTACTCGCGCTCCGCTCCCAAACAATAACTGCAGAGTAATTAAATATTCTGTCTATTAAAATACGATCTAAAGTATGAATGAACTGACATTAATGCTATCAAACAGGAGAGCAGCCGAAACAACTGTCACATGAAGAAAATGCGTCATCGTTTTTAACCCCTCCGTTTTCTCATCCACACTACATTCCATTTTTTTTCCCCAAATAGATCCACTTTTGAGTGCGTTTTCGAAAAGCTCAATTTTCGTTGACAAAAACGCCGTCTCAGTATGGACGAGAGTCCAAGACGGAGAGAAAAGGATGCATTTTCAAACGAAAAACGCATTAGTGTGGACAGGGTATAAAGAACACAACCAACCATGAGGTTCAACAAAGATAATGTGTTGATGATGGTAAATGAGTTGAAGGTACTTAACTATGGGAAGTATTGGGAAACTCTTAACACTACAGGGGGATGGGCGGTTTGATAAAAAACCTTCAGAGGCAAAACTTTCTTCCAGTTCCCCGGGAGTGTTAAGGGGTCAAAAGTGACACCTGTTCTCCGCACACGGGAGTGTTAAGGGATGAATTGCATGCTGTAATGGGAACCATGTGATGCAGAAGTGTGGACAAAAGGTGAATTGAGATGCCAAAGAACCATTTGTCACTTTCTGTTTAAAGGCAGGATGCTGCATCTATAAAATCTCCCCCGCCCCGTCTCTATCACCATCTAACCACAAAAACACATGTATATCAAACACCAGCTATTTGAGACAACATTACAATACCATAAATGGAATACAAATATTAGAATAAATGACAAAAATAGCATACTTATTATAGTTACAAGTGCTTTTTTTACAAGTTAGTTTTTGGTAGACTTTTTAAATGTTCCCATAGTGCATGTTTTTTGCCTAATGTTAACCACAACTTTACTTTTCGTGACTGTTTTCTTTTGAAAGCACAAAAATAGCAAGTTTGGAATTTACTACAAAAGTTAATCTGCAGTGAATTTTATTGTCAAAAATTGAGCAGCTTCCTAACTATAAAACTATGCTGCCAAGATGCAATTTTACAACTTTGTGACAAGTCCCCATTCTGACACACTGGGCCCTATCTTGCACCCAGCGCAATTGACTTTGTACACCGACGCATGTGTCATTCCTATTTTGCACCCGCGCAAAGCGCACTTTTTCCCTCCACAGAAGCACGTCGCTAAACTAGTGAATGAACTTGCGCTCCCTTGGTGTTCCATTAAACAATTGCGCCACTGACCAGAAAAAACCTAGTCTAAAGTCAGTGGCGCGTTGTTCATTATGCTATTTTAAGGGCGCATGTTTGACCATAATGTATAGCGTGCACAATGCGCATACACTTTGCTCATGTAATCTACACAGATGCAACAGTTATTTTTGCAAATCATAAATTGTTACACTAAAAAAATATTAACACATGAGATGACAGAAATCATTGTGGTGTGCCACGAAGATGTGAAAAAATAGGCATAAATCTAGCTTACAAATTATTCAGGCTAATTGTAGTAATTAAGGATCAGACCTGTTTGCCCAATAGTGGCAATAAGACATATATGTATATAAGGACATCTGACAAATTGGTTTGTCCGTCAAGAACCAGGAAAAAAAATCGACTGAAAAACTGAAAACACTGAAAGACTGAAAAAAAAGACTGTGAAATCACCTTTACCATAATGTAAGTACATTAAAAACCTTAGTCTTCAACTTACCAGTTAAGTTGAGCGTGCTCATATTTTTGCGCCTGCTAAATACGCCATAATAATAGCAATCCATAATGGAACTTGCGCACCTGCTTTTAAAGGGAATGTTGGATGACGCTCTGATTGGTTTATTTCACGTTACGCCCAAACCACACCTATGAATAATGAAGCTACTTCAGACCAACCCATTTTAGATTTGCGCCGGTCGCAAGAGCCATTTATCCCGCCGGGAAAATAGCAACAGCGCCGAGACCCGCCCACAAAGTTACTTGCGCTTCGCGCTTTGACACTTGCGTATCAGATCGTTAAAATAGGGCCCACTGTCTTATTAAACTATGTCCTGTCCCATCACAATGAAGAACATACTTTTAGTGTCTAGTAGAAGTTGGAAATTGCAAACTGGGATGCATCCAGGACATAACACGGGTTTATTTGGTTAATCTGACTCAGTGTTAGTTTATTCTGAGGTTGACCGTGTGAATTCTGCATTCTGCATTTGGATCATAATGTGTAAATATGGTGTGTGTGTGTTTAATAACCACAGACAGTTGTTGTTATGGCACTTCACAATTGCAGCTTTATCTCAATATTGAACACACAAACCTGTTGAGTTTACATGGAACCGTTTGCCTCATTTGAAAAAAGTCTTACCTGGATCTTTCTTGCGCTGCGGTTGGTGCCGGGGCTTTTGACAGGCACCTTATTAGGTGTGGTGGGGGCGGAGTCAACTCCACCGTTAAGCTGGGCTGCTTTCATAACATTGTTCATCATGGAGTTGATAGAAGACAAGTCCACCCCGTCGGAAGCCTCCATCTCTTCATCTGCTCCGTTCTCCCATTCTTTTTCTTCCTCTACAGCGGCCGAACCCTCTGAAGGTATTCAAATAAAGAGTGGAATTTTATTAAAGAAAAGTTTCTTTTAAGTTTTTAAGATAAAAGAAACGTCTTCCAATAGGTATGGGCTGTGGCATAAGTTAAAAATAAAACTTCAGTCATAATCTACTTGTATACAAAAAAGATATTTGGAAGAACGTTAGGAACAGACAGTGGCCCCAGAACTGTTGGATGCTAGGATTCTTCCAAATATCTTTGAGTTTACAGAACAAAGATTTGGAACAACTTGAGTGTGAGTAAATTCATTTTTGGGTGGAGTATCCCTTTAAAACGTTGTATATCACTTAAAACTTGTATTATTGCCCCATAATATTAAATCACTTTTTTCTTCATCAAGTCAATTTGAATAAAAGCATCTACTAAATGCTTGAATGTAAATGTATAGACAAGAAGTTATTCACTGGTACCTGTATGTGTTGTTTGTGTCTCCGAGGGGGCGGGGCTCTGTCTGTCCTCGCTTTGCTCCACCTCCTCCTCCTCCTCCCCCGTAGGGGTGCAAGTAGTCAATTTTGTTCTCATCTCTTCTTTTGAATTTTCCATAACTATAAAAAAGTAAAGAAAATGTAGATCAATTATACAGAAAAAAAACCACCAACTGTCAAGCAATTCCATAGAACATGGCAACTTTCCACTCTTCATACCGTTTGCCAAAACCATTTTTTTTTAATAATGTAAGACACTTTCAGCATGGGGGCTAAATCTCAGGAACAATTTGAGAATGGAAAACTGTTCAGTAGATACACTACACAGAGTACTTGCCCAGTCATTGGAAAATAATGTTCTCCAACCCTACCACAGAGAGATGAGACACCGACACATTCTCTTAGCCTGGTCTGTGGTTTATGACTACAGCACCTGTCTGTCAAGCACAAGTGAGAGGGAGTCTATCTATCAACTGACTAAACACATGTCTGTAAGACTGATCATACATAAGATCTGAAATGATCTGACCTCATCGTCAGCTAAAAAGGTCCATCTTTCATTCTATATGTTCCTTCCACTTTCATAACTCACTTCCTCTTTCTTGACATCTAAAGTCTATCTTTCTTGAAGACCTCTCAAACATAATTAAAATCAAAAGGTCTGATTGGCTGGAACAAATCCCCAGCATCATGCGCATTTGGACCAGTAGGACGTGACTATCAAGTGGCTCAGATAAAGGAAACAGGAAGCTGTGGTCTGCCGTCTCCGTGTTTTCGTAATACCACATGACCATCACACAGGGCAAGCCTGGCAGATGGCTGTAGATGCTAATCTGGTATAAGCGGTACTCTTGAGAGGGGGATGTAGGGTTCGCTCCTAAAACTGAGGGGATGAACTAACATAGATGAGCAAAAACCTAACACTTCAAAAACCGACGACGTAAAAAATCTGACAATGACTAAGAGGCAAAAATGAGAAATGACTGCCAGAGGAAGAATGAGACAAAATGATGGAGAGAGATGAGATCGAGAGATTGTCATTTCCCATCCACAGCCTCACAGGAAGCTCTTCTGCGGTCTGGGTCGCTTCCTCGTTTGGAGAGAGGATAAGGGAATGCGAGTGTGTGTTGGTGTATGCGAGGAGGCACCCGGACAACAGAATCCGCAATAAAATGAGTTATCAAGGGTCAAACTCGGCTCCAACAAGTGGAACTTTGCATCTGTCTCATAAGTCGAATGGAAGTACGGCAAACTCTTTGGAAAACATCCCAACATAGAAATAAGTACATGTTCACACTCCGTTCCAAACCTGTTTATGACTCTTTCCTCATTGAAACACGAAAGAAGATTTTTTTTATAAATGTCTCAATTGTTTTGTGTTCATACAATAGAAGTCAATGGGGTTACCAACAGTCTTCAAAATATCTTATGTGTTCTGCAGAAGAAAGGAAGTCATAGAGATTTGAAATGACATGAAGATGAGTAAATGATGGAAGAATTGTCATTTTTGGGTGAACTATCACTTAAATGTTCTTTAATGCACAAAAAGAACAAGACGTTGTGTCTAACCCTATGAGCAATATTAATAGTGATGCTTGTCTTAAAAGTCATAATTCCATAAAAAGATAATTCTTCATAATTTCATTCACAACCTTAAACGTTTAACCCAAATAAATGCCTTTTTAACAAATCCATAATGGTTTCACCCCTAAATTAAAGTACTGTCATCAGTTACTCGCCCTCTTGTCATTTCAACCTGTCTGACTTTTTTCTTCACAAGAAGATATTTTGAAGAAAGTCGATAACCGAACAACACTGGCCCCCATTCACTTGCATTCGTTTTGTGTCCATACAATAGAAGTGAATGGGGGCCAGTGTTGTTCGGTTATCGACTTTCTTCAAAATATCTTCTTCTGTGTTCTGCAAAAAAAGAAAGTCATACAGGTTTGAAATGACAATAGGGTCTGTGAATGATGACACTCTTTAATTTCTATCAAACGGATAAGGTCAGCTGAAACTGTAACAAGCACATAAGGTATATGCTATTAACTCTGAGGGGAAGTTTTCTTAAAACAGCCAATCAGATCAAAGCTCGGCTCCAGATCGGTTTCCCTTCATTAGCCAAAGCAGAACCACTCCTTTGATAGTACGACTGGATGATGGGCGACGCGTTTAATCACAGCAAAATTAAAAACGGTTGATGGTTGGCAGTAAACAAGAGCAGGAGAGAGGAGAGAAAACCTGTTTTGGTAAAGAAGGGTGTGGATCATCAAGAAATATACTGTTGGGTTTTGTTGATGATTAGAGGTAGAAAGGGGATTACACAACAGCGGGGCAGGTTTAGAGTTGTGCAAGGAATTGGGGTGGGGGTTTAGAGAGAGAGAGAGAGAGAGAGAGGACGAGTTGCACTTGTTATAAGATTCTCGCTCTCTTGCCGAGAGAGATAGTGGGGGTGGAGGGTGCTGTGGGGGCTGCCGTTACTACATCTGTTCCTAACCATCAGTCTCACTTTCCAACACACTACACACACACACACACACACACACAAAGTCGACAGAAAGAGGTTCCAGCACATCCCAGTTTCAAAGAAACTCAACACATGTACATTCTGAGGGGTGCAGTGATGATTTTGGTGTTATGGACCTGTTTGCATGTGCATGTGTGTATGGGTGAAAGCATGTGAGCCTTGAGTGTTTATTAGTTTTTCAAAAGCACACAAGGGTGGAAAAGTCTTCACACTGTGCCAAACCGAACAAGCACGAATGCCGCTGGTGCCTCTCTCTCTCTCTTTCCCCATTTGCTCTCTTCTCTCTCTCCTCATTTGCTTACTCTCATCTTGTTTCATCTTCAATCTCGCTCTCTGCCTCTATCCCTTTAATGGATGTTTCATTTTGTAGATTAAGCAAAACTTTGGCAAAAGAAATTTGGGTGACGAAGAATACAGTGTCAAAAAAATAGCACTAGAATAGGTTGTGTAGTAAGAATATACAGTAAAATCATTCAAACTGTTTACTTAGGGGGTGAAGGAGATGTTCTACAAGACAGTAAGGCAAGTGTGATGTGCACTTTTGGCGAAAACCTGCCATTAGTTGAAGCCCCCTGGGGGTCTCTAGCGTGTGAGGAGCCCATTGAGGGGGTAAAAGTTTCCCACAGTCCGCTGGGAATCTCCTCCACTAACACACAACATCAAGATCAGTGGTAATTTCACATAGAACTGCGCTTTTTTCTCATTTTCTGCAAAGCGTGTTAAACTGAACCGGGTGTACCATGGTAAAATTTTATAGCAGAGAGCATTAGCAAATTAGCCAAAGTATTTACCTATGAACAGACTAGAGGTGGGGGATGTGTAGAACTGGAAAGACGGGCATTTAAATTCTGCGTGCGCACATACCACGCAAGCTTATAGGGAATCTGCAGCCGCACAACTCCGCAGAAAGCTGTGCTGAATTCAACAGAACTGCGACACCCATCATTCAACTTTTCACTTCAGCCTTCCCATTCGCATTTGAAACACACTGGATAATGTGTATTCCACTACCAACAACAGACTCACACTCACAGATCTGCTGAATTTATTTTACCACGGCTTCCACAGACGTTCTCAGATAATATTGAGGAAATTAAAAAGAGAAGAACGACTGGATACAAGAACCATAACTATTCTATGTGCAAAAAATCCCACAAAAAAATGGCCAATTTGCATCACTCAAAGAACAACTAATCGGACGCCTCGATTTACTTTGATGATTTCATCACCAACTTGTCCTCCCCTCCACTTTACCACAGCACACACATGTGACCGCCGTGTCCACATGGCACCTGACTTTTTATTAGCCATGCATTCCCAATCTAAATTTACCATTATATTTGGGCAGGAAGCCACAGCATCCCCTGCCAGGCCACAAAACCAAGCATCCTATTTAGTCAAAAACCTTTAGCTTACAAGACTTTTCCCTTCCAGAACAGGTTCAGAACAGATCTGGCCCAAATTCAATCTTGTTTAAGTTATTGGCCTCACTCCTGGGATGCAAATGACAGAGCTGGGGTGGGTTGGGCATTCCAAGGATGGCTGCCAGACAATAGCTCCAAACCAAACTGCCAAAAGTGACACGTGCACTTCAAAAGCAAGCAGATACCTAATGGAGCGACCCTGGTGCTTTCGGGACTGTGTATTTTAACCTGCCAGGCAGAAAGAGTCTGTTTGCCGAGGATAAACATTTGGTCATCATCTATAAACCCTCATGTCGTTGAAAATCTGTATATATGTGTGGAACCCAAAGGAAGACGTTTTGAGAAATGTCTCAGTGGTTTTATGTTCATACAATGGAAGTCAACGGAGGCCAATGTTGTTTAGTTACCAACATTCTTCAAAATATCTTCTTTTGTGTTCTGCAGAAGAAAGAAAAGTCACACAAGATTTAAAAGACATGAGGGTGAATAAATAAAATAATTTTCATTTTTGGGTGAAGTTTCTTTCTACTCTAAGAAAGAGCGAACAAGTCTGCAAAAGTCTAGAGGGATGTTACAGCAAATCCAGCGACCATATGTTGGCTGTTTATTAAAGCCTCCAGTGTCTCTCCTGACATCCCAGAAACAGGCGAAATCCAGACTCTCTTGTGTGAAATAAGTATTGGCCAACACAGATAAATGAAGCTGCGGAGGAAGGAAGCTACACTCCTATACCCTTGCATGAAGCGCGAACGATTTGTTTTTTTCACTCCCCTCATTTATCCTCTCCACCAATCGTATGTTTGAGTAATTCCGAGCGGCTGGGGCCCATCCTCCACCCATTCAGTCAGCATCCTGCCCTGACTTGCCAAAGCGAGTTACACAAATCCTCTCTCACACACACCGAACACTCAACGACAAATAAGGCTCACTCAGTCACCATCATGACTATCGCTTTACTTTAGGTTTTAAACAGACTGTGACGCATTCTCGCGTGCAATACGACAGCCTAAACTCTTCTCATTCTTCCTCTCTCAGCCTCAAGGGCAAAGATCGGGGTATCACTAGAGCACTATGTTTACAGATACATCTAAAAGGGGGCCAAACTAGGACAGAGTTAAAATATTTCTCTCTCTTACTCAAATAAATCAAACTCTCCTGGCCATTCATTCAAAGCCTTTTATTTGTGCTTCATTCACGCGAGCTCCACAATCCCAGAGTTGACGCTTACACAAGCTCCTTCCCGCTTTCAGAAGGCTCAATGGGGAATAAGCCTCTGATCTTTATGTAATGGCCCACTGAACCAGCTTTGTGCTCAGAGCAAAACACAAAACACAATGGAACTTCATAAACCGCATCCAAAGTCATAAAAGAAACTTCCTGCAGCAGAAAACTGTCCTTTTCGGCGTGCATTGTGCGAACATCCAGCCAAAAACTACTGCAATCCGGCAAATCTTGTAACCTGACACGGACAAGCGGTGATTAAAACCTATTCAAATTTGTTGAGCTTTTTCTTCAAGGTAGGGGTGCACGGTGTCCTGGTGCTACGGTAGCATTGCGATGCTAAAGCTTAAATAAAAAACACTCGATTCCTGATCTATTTTTTAAACGGTAGTAACGGAGAACAGTAAGTAATGTTGACTTTGCGCATTAACATTCATTTGTACACTTACATCTGCCTTTTTGCTGAGTTTCTCTTCTTAATGCTTTGAACGACTTGGACGGGATAATGATTGACGTTCTCACATGAAAAAAATGTAGTACTACTACAGCAAACTTTACTTATCTTCCTCGATACTAGTGCTTTAAAGTTTTACCATAGTAAATATTAAAGTATACTACAGTATTTGTTACAACTTATCCAATAACAACAGTCAATACAACAAAATGTTGTAGTGTACAGTATAATACAGTTTACTACACAAATGTGGTTTATTTCCTAGATCATAAGATATGTTTATGGTACCGTGATAACTCTACGTTAAGGTTTAAAGAGATCTGGCGTCCCAGATCAGAATCTTTCACAAGTGGGTATCAAGATGCGTTGTAACACCCAAACTTGTTTACAGTTACTTATCGAGACATTATCAAGTCATACAACATAGAGAAGAGTTGCACATATTAACACTCAATACACTGAAGATGCTGGTCCCGCCTCCTCCTGCTACTTACTGGTTCATTTGGAAACGGAGACTGATGACATCACATGACACGGGATTAAACTCATTGTTTAGGACCGACAAAACTTTTAAATGACCAAATGACTAGTGCATTTAGAAACAATATAATACCTCATGAGGATAGTACTTCCTGTTGGTGCTTTAAACTCACAATAAAAAAAAATACACTAGGAGACATGTTCAGGCTAAATAAACAGATGATGGGTTTTTGAATTTTTCCAGAGATGTGATGATAGAAGTTGCCGCCTCAAGGCTTATACAGGGTGTTGAAACAGTGAAATGAACTGGCCTAACAAAAAACGTCACGATTTGAGCATGACTAACATGGTCCAAACTACGAGTGTGAGAAAATGCAGTACTTCCCTCAACAAAATCAGTTCAATGCCTCAGGAGCAGAACAGAAACAACATACGCTCAGCGAAAACAAATGAAGATGAGTGGCCAAGCACAAAAACACACCAACAAAAGGAACCATCAGCAAACATTTAAGAAGTGCTTATGTCTTTATCTTATTGTTCTCAGTCTGGTCATCTTCGATCAAAGAAGAAGATGTGCTAGTTCACGCGTGAGTAGTATTTAAACTCTCACATAAAATGAATTATCACGACCATTCGCAAATCTAGCTTTGTCTTGTTCTGATGTAGTGTTTAGTCAAAACATCTTTTGTGTGGCTGTTGTTTGCAGCGAGATCGCAGTATCTCTTTCATCTCAGGCCTGCAGCCACTCAAACAGGTTCTTGCTGGATGACAGTGCCTCACCTCTCAAACAAGCCTCAGGCCCAATCACCGCACTGTGTGTCATCATTATCTCAACATCCTCAATGTCCAACGAAACAACTTTACATACTGATGGAGAAACTCACAATCTGGTCCTGTTCTGTGACTTTTCAACAGATGCGCCACAAGTCTGAGCATGGGCGACTGCAGGCACTCGAGACCGTCGTTTGAGCAACAGGCCGTGACTCATACGAGCGCTGAACGTCACCAGCTATCTGAAAACTAAACACGCTCCTATGAATAGAAGTTGCTTTGCGAACATCACCTCTTTGGTTTAGTTTTGCTTATAATAATGATAATAATATGTGATGCAAACCCTAAAAAATCTCCGTCCGGAGTGTGAAATGGGAATACATGGCAATTCCAAGCCATTAACTTATAAACATTTAGATGATGACGTGATGAATCAAGAGGCGAGTTGGAGAAACGTGCATTTTCCTCATATTTTGCGTGAAATATGGCAGCATCGTACTTTCACCTAGATAACACAGCTGCTTTGCAGAAGAGAATGCTGACCTTTGACCTCGCTACCTGTGAACACCGAAACAGATGAGTAAATATAGCTAACTATACTCATTCAGAATGAGCAAACCTTTTTATTAAACAAATATTTGTATATATGAATTAATAAAAGATTATATTAAATGATGCTTATAAAAATTTAAAACCAATAATTGATCAATTTAAACACTGATGTCTTGTTTCTATTCTTAGCATCTTCCTTAAATAATATGCTCTTATGGGAGAAGACTGATATGAAACGCATATGTTTTGCTTTTTAAATCAGCAATTAACCGGTTACCTCATCTCGTAAAGATGTTTTGTAATCTATCTTGTTTTTTAACATTACCCAGCTATTTTATATTAACAGATAATACAACTTAGCTCCGTCTGGTATTTTGTCTTTAGATCTCTTTGAATTCTTTCTTTTTAAAGCAACAGCCACAAATACTTTTTTTAATTCCTTTCTGTATCTTGTTGGCAAGTCATACGTAACAACCCACCTGAATGAAAAGCTAGATTACACGTCATGCAGAAAATGCAACATGTACGTGAGGTGCAGGTGATGTTTTAAAGCATCTTATGAGCTATGATGTACTCTGACATACTGAAGATTTGCACATGGGTTGTGTCTACCTCAAATAGAAGATCCACACACATGGATATCAAAGCGTGTTTTTGCTGTAACAGACCACATGCACGTGCGGGAGTGAGGTGGTTGTACTTTGATAAATGACAGAGGGAAGGAATGCGAGCCAGGGATGTAAAATATGCGAACGTAACACAAAAGACGGGTTCAGCTGGAATAATAAAAGAATGGATGCAAAAACTAATTTCAGGTGAAACTCTAAACATGTTCAGGGTTTAAAAGCAGGCCAGTCGTCCATGCTGCATGTGCAAGCAGTGAAGATTGAGAGGTTGCGTGCTCACGCGTACAGGTAGCCTCGGGTTGGGCCGGACGGTTAGGTATATTTACCCGTCCTCAGACGAGGTTGTATTACGCAGCCGCCGCTCGGGGTGGAAGATGGACGACGGCGCGCCTCGCGTGTCAGCACCAATGCTCACACTGCAGGGAGACCACAGAGAAGGAGTTTAATATGCATGCCTATAAACACACACACACATTTCATTCGGGATGACAAAACAATGAGGGAAGAGGCACAGACTTTTGACCTTGAAATCTGTTATAAAGTAATAAAAGCATTGCAAAACCTGCTGTGTTGAATCACATCCCTATGAAAAGGCCCATCCCTCCCCTTTTAATCTCAACGGCTGGAGTTTGACCTGCAGTCAGGGTACATTTTAACTTATGCCAAACTCTCCCCAGATGCTGCTTTGAATCAAGTCAAGTTACTAACTATCTTTATTTCTCCACGCATCAGAATCGCCGCCTGCAAGAATGAGAATTGGATAGGGGATACATTTACATTTACATTTAGGCATTTGACAGACGCTTTTATCCAAAGCGACTTACATTGCTTTACCCTATACATTTTACATAGGTATTTGCAATCACCTGGGTTCGAACCCACAACCTTGCTCTTACCACTGAGCTACAGGAAAGGGATCATTCAAAGCTTTACCCATTGGATGGTTGGTCATTAAATGTTTGGGTTTATTAGATGATGCGTTTAGCCAATACTATAGGCTGTAACAAAATGATTTGAATGTCTAGGTTTGTCCGGAAGCGTTCACCCTTTTGGACTTTGAAGGTTTGCAAGACATTTTGCACCATAATTCATTAATTGTAGCCTACTGGATGCCCATTCTCCTGGGAAATATACCTTCTTGACTACAATAACTAATAAACATCATTCAAAGGCAGGCACTTATGGTGAGAGTGACACTAAATGTAGAAAAATTTCATTATTATATATCATAGATTATACAAAACAAAACAAAATTTGCACAACTTAATAAACAGTATGCAAGTAGTGGTACAATAATATTAGCAGCAGTTCAAATTGAGCTGTTAGCATTTTTATGTGTATTTAGCAGTTTAAAACAGGCTTAAGAAAACCTTCCTGTCAGCGGATCGCAGCTGTATGATTTGTATGTATGCTTTTATCCAAATCACATTTAACATTTGATCAACACGCTAAACAGTACTGATAGCCTAGTTAACCAGGCCATGTTACTAGGATGATAAAAGCTGAAGTAAGCAAGGGAGAGAATGAACAATGTGAATTTTTTTTTTCAATAGACATTAAAACAAGACAGTTATTGGTTAGTATGTTTTAAGTTGTTTTCAGAAAGTTGTGATGGATGCTGCGGTGGAGACCTGTGCAACCAGCCGTCTCCATTCTTCATTTATTAGTTCTATGTTAAGGATTCAGCAATGTTTCTTTACTTTGACTGGGATTCACATCTGCTTTTAAAAAACATGAATTTGTGATCTTGTGTCATGTAATGTTACAAATTTCCACTGACTTTCCAAATGTGCATGTAAATCACTGCAACTAACGTTTCTGTGCTTTTATAGATGTATTCGAAGACCCGTCAAGTCTGAGAGAAAATACAAAATAATTGAATATATCTTCATATGACATATCAGGCCACTTCATCCTCCCAGTGTTCAATGGATCACAGGTGTGAAAAATATTCACCAAAGCTGTATTAATGGTGCTTGGAGTGTGCTCCCGCGACACCTCTTCCATTGTTTTACACCGAGACAAAAAGGAAGTACATCACGTTGTTTACTTCCGTATTCAAAAATAAGGTGGATAGAAAATGTTAAGAAAAATCACCAGTTTGATGTTCAATATTAATAGTCGTTATATGAATTAATAACATTTCGAAAGGTAAGAAATATTCATTTATTCTTCGCAATTTATATCGACAGATATCACTCTGAATAATTGGCTATCGGTGGAGAAATTTAGTATCTGTGCATCTCCTTGAGAATCATTTGTCGAATGACGAGTAAGCTGACTGCAGACATGATGGAGGGATACAGACAAATACAGATGAAGAGGAGGAGAGTTAAGTACGCAGAGTTATCCTCTTTGTGAAGGAGCTTTTCAAGGGAAGAGGATACGTGCAGAGGGGGTGATGGACTGTGTTTAAATGTGAACGAGTAAGCAAGAGAGAGAGAAAAAGAGAGAGACAACCTAACTGGCTCAAGACAGATGACCATAAAAAGTTCACAGCAAACTTTAATGCCGGTGGGGGATGGAGAAATGATGGCGGGACGAGCAAGGGAGATGGAGGAGAGATGTGAGAGAGATGGAGGAATGGATGAGAGACGCAAGACGAAGATTATCAGATTAGTGCTGGTAAGACTGCCTAATTGAGAGGCAAAGAGGCAGGTATATTGGGCTGGGTGGAGGAGACATTTTAGATGGCTGTGGTCTTTAGTGTGTGTGTGGATCTGAAGCTCCATCCCTTTGAAACACACCTAGTCTGTGTGTCATCTTCCATGTCAAATCCCTCCGATAATGATGACGGGATACTGACCTCACCGAATATTACTGGCTTTGCGTGAATCGAGCAACAGTCACAAAAAAGAGAAAACAAACAGAGAAAAGTGAAGAAATAGTGAACCGCGAACGTTAAGATCAGCATCTCTGTTGCAAACACAGACTGTAGTCCCCATCACATTTCAAAAGAAATGTAAAATGTGAAAAAAAAATAACTTTCAATAAGGACGGTTCAAAAAACTTGTCGCACAAGTTTAATGTTGGTCTACAGAGAATGGGAACGTGACGTCAGCAGCGCAATGCATCCTGTGACACCGACACCGCAGTAGAGACTGGGAAATAGTGGATGTAGAAGTTAAATTTATTTCATATGAATGGAGAACGCTTTCTGTGTTATGAACTGCCATATCTGCTCTCATGACCGGAGGGGAAAACAGATTTGAAAAGAAGCGCACTTTTTCGCTTCCTAGCTTAGAAACAACACAACGGTGAAAGTGCAACTAAATGAAAATAAATAACTTGGTCAAATGTGGCTTTGTCATTTGTATTTATTATAACAGATCCGCTAGAATTTATAAGAGCTCACACCATGAGAAATGTGAAAATACATTTAGAAATGTCATATGTGATATAGCCCTTTGCGATCCCTCCGTCTCCATAAGGGAGCGCTCCTTTGAATAAACAAGGGACTCAAATACAAGTCCATCTATTCTAAGCAAGTGCAAGCAGCTCTTATATTTTTTATGTACATACAGTGTACATACGGCTGCTGCCCAAAATGCAATGCACAATAACATAGATTCCCAAGCTCTATAGCTCCACTGATGTTTGCTTTTAAATGTCTAAATCGATCAATTCCTCTGTGTGAGTTTGAAAGAGTTTAAACAGCTGAACACAGTGTCAAAGAGATCTCCCCCGTTACAAACCATGTCACAAGGTCACATCATTAGCAGCATGCCAGGATTCGGTCGTATTTATGCTAGGTCCCCGTTCAGTGAGCGCAGGTATACGCTACATCCATATTTGGGTTAAACCCGTTTGTGTAGGCACACCATGTGAATACCTCCACCTCCGTATGCGAGCATGAGCACTTCATCGTGTGTGTGTATGTGTGTGAGAAAGAATGCTGCTGCTCTGTTTCAGGGGCTGGATGACAGGCACGGACAAGTGCACGAACCGACGTGTTTGAGAGCAGTTGGCGCTCTGAGATATCGCTGTTTTCTGCTTAGCACAACACCCCCCAATATCAGTTTCAACACCAAGAGACGGAGATAAAACCCAGAGAAAGAAAGAGTGACAGAGAGGCAACGAGCCTAAAAGAAAAGGTTGAAAAAGAGAACTGATGAATGAGTGAAGAATGCAAGGTGGTGCACGCATGAGGTGAGAATCTAGACAAACGGGACGGGCCAGTTTCCTCGTGCTGCTTGAAGAACTGAGCTGTATTAACTGCTCACTCCCTGGCTTGTTTTCTTTGTTTCTATTGAACGCCAGGGATAATGGGGGGGGGGGGGTACGGGCGGAGGGAGTTACTAGAACCTGCACCACCATGAGGTCTCGTATCCTTATCAATGCAGACCGTACACCCTACAAAACACTGGCCTACAGAAGGGTGGAAACTTGTTACTGCAGACGGCCCGATAGAAGAACTACCCACCGTACTGGTGCAGACTCACAAGTTTGTCAAGTTTGACACCAAACAATAGTTGATAAATAAAATGACTATAGTTTTAATTTAATGTAAAGCTAGGGCGGAAGGTTTCCATCGATGTCAGGCTTGACATCTTTAGGCTTGAATTTAGGCCTATTTTAAACCTGTTCACAAGAGAAGAATTGTTCTACAAGGTTATTTTGTGTCAGTTCAAATTAAGCCACACCCATAAATCCAACTTCAGATAGAAATAAAAGGGATCAATGGGATCATGAAAAAAATAAAGATGAAAAAAGCACTATTAAAATGGGACAACTGCACCATATTACTTTAGAGTAAATAGCCACGAGCATCGCTCCAACACTTTGGTAAGATGTTTCTTCAATCATGAAGTGCCTGCAATGCAATAAAAAATAATGGAGAGGAGAAAACTAAAATCATCTGACTACTCAATGTGTGACAACATGTGGAAACTCCAGTACAGCTTGAGTTCCTTTTACAGCCAAGGGCTTGGTTTAGTACAAAAGAGTGTTTGCACATCAAACCCTGGTTGTTTTCACAGAATCCTTAGTCAGAATTTTTAACTTCCCATGCAACCTTGGGCTCGTATGTTGACCTTAACCACGGACGATGAGATGCCACCACATCCAGTTTTCAGCAGTTACATTTCATAGTAACATGAATGACGGAGGCAAATTATAAAAAAGCACAAAGAAATGCAACTTCTCCAACCTGATACAAACAATGAGGAGCTTTGTGAATGCAAACACATTTCAGGTATTCACCATCACCCAAGAGGTTGACTATCACTCCTAAACATCTCTCAATACCTGAGCATTCGTCATACCAGGCAGAGCCTTGTGCTGTGCAGGAAGTGGCTTTCATTTTCAAATAATCTCTGGGGTCGAGCTTGCTTTATGCAAACCAGCTCTGTATCTGTGCGAACATCTCAGATGCGCTGCGTCTGTGTGCACTTAGGTATATTGTTTAGTCTGTACATGAAAATACCGTCCTCCAAAAATTTTTTTAGAAAAGGTTTTTGAGACAGGCCCTTAAAACAAAGTCAATTTTCAAGGATGCAAAGTAAGATCTGGTTCTTGTTGCACATGTGTTTTTTTGTTTTGGGGGGAATGGGGGACCTCTTGCCCCAGCTGTGGTGCAGGCACTGTAGTTCCTGGCTCTTCAGAGGTTAAGAGATGATGTAAACAAGCCCACAAAATGAGGGGTCCTTGGCAACAGACGACTCAGCTGTCAAACCTCACAGGTGCCTGCGACAGGAACGCGTCTCTTACCATTCGCCTTGCAGGCGGTAAGCCTTTATTTGGGCCTGAACGGCACATATGGTGTTTCAGTTTAGTCGGACTTCACAGCGGGGTACCGGGTGACTGGTCACATGGGCGAGGTTAGAGGACAGCAGAGTCTCGTATTCGAGCTCATCTCCATATCCATGCAAATACTGATGGGTTGGAAAGAAAAGCAGGGCTTTGACACAAAAGAGCGACTGAGCGCTGGAAAGGTTCCTGTAAGCGAAGACAGACACTGGCACTCGGCTCGCTTTCTGCAGAGAGCTGTGGTGTGAGTTACAGAGGACTGCAGATGCGGGGTCCATGCTGAAAGATCAGTGTGCCATTGACAGCTGCCTGGAAAAAGCATACACTGTCCACCCCTCATTACAGATGGTGTGTGTGTGCACACAAGCTCGATCTCATAGAATATCTCTGTCCCCCACCAGCCTATCCAAAACAGGGCAGCCATTTTAGGATGTTTCTTGAGGGAGAAACAAGAGCCATGAATGAATAGAATAGTAAGAATACATAAGGAGCTTCTCAGGCTGGGTTTAAATGTGTGGGGTGTAAAGGACTCCTGTGATCATCTAATCTCTTCCCTCCTGTTGTTCTTGTTGTTGTGATCACTTTCTATGTAGCAGACGCATGATCCACAAGACAACTTTCGTTGCAAATCGAGTACGGGGTATGCATCTGAAGGCATGTACAGCTGTCTTTTGCTTACTGCGATAATAAACTGTCTTTAGATTCTGCGACTTCCAAAACACTACTTGTTCTCAGGACGTATTTCATAGAACTTTTGAATCATACATGGAAAAAAATCAAGTTGGGAAGCAGTCACATTGGAATTCCCTCCCATTTTCACTCGCTCTGCAGTGCTGGTCGGGGTTGCACTTTATGGCAGAAAGGACACAGTGGGCCCATGGCGTTCTCATTTGACAGTTGTCCATCTGTGCAACAAATAGAACATTCATTGAAGGGCAACAGTGACAGCGCACCCCATAAATCCAAGGGCACACAGTGTCCTCTCGAAACCTCGGTCTGCACACAGCTTAGCATCGCTAACTACAACAATTGAATCATCATTGAGTCCTGCAGATCAGAAACATCTAGCGTAACATCAGACTTAACCTTACTGGTGGAGACAAGTAAAGCTGAAAAATGATGCCCAAATGCTTAAAGTAATTTTTTCTGACACTGCATCCTACCAATGACCGATGTAAAATAGCTACGAGTGATCAATTCATTTAAAGGGACAGTTCACTAAAAAATGAAAATGTAGTCATCATTTAATCTCCTGCCATTTCAAACCTGTATGACCAATGGGCTCTCTCGGTTGATGTCCTTAGGGCAACATTTAAATCAACCAATCAGATTTCAGCAATAAGTTTACAGTTTATTTTAAGTTTAATCTTGACCAAACAACTGTGGTGTAAATTGAATAGCATTGGTTTTGTGTCCAAGTGAACGGGTACCGCCGTTGTTCTGTTACCAACATTCTTCAAGATATCTTCTGTTGTGTTCTGCAGAAGAAAGAACGTCATACAGGTTTGGAACAAGTGGATGAGTAAATGATGACAGAATTTCCATTTTTGGGTGAACTATCCCTTTAACATTATAATCTTTCTCCTCGCTTTTGATTTGTTGCAGTGGTAATCAATTTGGTTCAAAATCCAGCTTTACAATGAAACCTTTGCTTGAGAGGAACTAACACAACTGTGTCCTTAAAATATCTTACAATAGGAAGCATCTTTTAACTTATATTAAATCACTCTTTTAAGCGCCCGTTGAGGGATAGGTGTGGTTGTTGGTTTCACAAAGTACACTCTGAAAATCTCTATACACCTGAGAACACAAAGAGTCGAAGAGGAGGGGGGGTACCTCCAGGCCTTTTCAGGCCTGTTACTCTTGCAAGCTCCTACAAGTCATCCTGAAAGAGGCCCAAGATGCTGTTGCACACATCCTGTCCTCACTACAGAGTGAATACACCAGCCATCAAGAGGGATTCCATCACAATTGTTCACAAGTTCAAAGCAAACGGAACCGAATAAACAGACAGTTAAGTCTTCTGGTCAAAGCTCCACAGTTGTTATCTATCAGTTTAAAATAACACAGACGATGTCGCATCTGATTGGGATTTGCTGAGAATAACGCACTATGACTCTAGTTAGTCAGGTTTGGAGGCTGGCTGGATGCCTCTCTTGGTTTTCCGTCATCTGTTTAGAAAACTGGAAAAGGAAAACGACTGGAGGGGAGACTGATGTCCAACTAGTCAAATATCCCTCATACAGCACGTTATAATGGAGCTCTTTGTCAAGCAGAGAAGAATACAGCCTTCATCGAGCTGATGCTGTGACCATCTCTGCCGCTCACACGTGTGCACACACTACACAGGCATGTGGTGACCATGCATAATTTGTGAAACCCATTTTTTTTCTGCCCTGCAGTACAAAGCTTGTCAGGGTGAGAGAAGACATGAAGTTGTGAAAGCGCTTAACTAGACGGCCTAGAGCAGCTCTCTCAGATGTTATCTTCAGTCCCTGTGCATTCCCTCACTCCCTCTTATTTCACTCAATCAGTTGTGCACCTCCCCTCCCCTCCGGTCCACTATTGGCTTCTGTTACAACGTTACATGGCTTCGAAGCGAGGATGCAGGCCAAAGTACAAGGCCAAAACATCAGCCAACTGGTGCTGTATCGGCACCCACCCACCCACAAAGGCCCCGCCTCCGAAAACCTGTCCCATGTGACTCCCTCCAGCCAATCACAGCCTTGGCCGCCAGCTGTTTGCTATTGCCGTTCGCCTGAGTGACAACCAGGCTGGCGCTTGCAGAAGGGGTCATCCATCACACTCCAGCGCATGCTGACGCGGAGGGCTTCTCGGCTACGCTGAAGCGACTCCCTAGCATCACATCACGTACTGCCTCCCCCCGCCTCCCCTGCCTGAAATAAGAGTCACATTGTTTTTTGCCTTCGTACAGCTCCAGAGTTGCTGCGCGGGGTCTCTCTACATAGGCTACTGCCTCAGGACACACTCCTACAAGGAAGCGATTCATCTGGAATTGGGGGGGTGGAGGCATTGGAACTTCAGTGAATTTGAAGGCTGAGTGTGTTATAGTCCTAAATGTGGAAGCGTGATGGTTGGCATCAGGCTGACCATCCTACGAAAGGCTGCAGAGAAGCAGTTTGTGAACAAAGAACGAGCGAAAACCAAAAACGTCATAAAAGAGAATTCGAATTGAATTCAGATTTGATCTGTTGTAAACCAAAGGACTTTACAACTTATAAAAGCAACCTACAGTTTCCTGCTGTATGGCAGCATATGTCCCTCACAAGATAAATTTATTCATCCTCGCATTGTTCCTTAAGAGTCAATGACACATCAACGATCTTCATGACAAATGTGAACGACATTGGCTGATACATAAATGAAACAAAGTACACAAGAATGGCAGCAGTCAAAGGAGGGGTGGTCATTACAAACCAATCTCTTTTGAAATTCCATGACACTCTGTAGAGGCGTTAGCACACCAGCGTTTTGGCTACAGTGCCGTAAAGGCCTCATTAACATCTCTATAGACTCCCTTAATGTTTGCCCACAGACTGATAAAGAGCGTCCCATCATATGTAAGCCGGCACCAGAGTGGGTACATATTGGTGGGTGGGTGACAGCCTACAACACAGTGAGGCTCTGAAAGGATGAAAGGGGTAAAAACACGCAAGAAAGGACAATTACAACTTTCAAACAAAGGCAACAGGCTTAGCCGAAACATCACATGGTTCAACAATGGATAAAGTCCTGGTTTCCTCTACTCATTTTTGAGAGCACTAAACATGAGAGCTTCTTGGACCACGACCTGATTAAGCATTTAATGTTATCACTAACAAAAGAGAACTAAGGGAAATGCTAAAATGGCCACTAAGCATTTATTTTCCTGTCAGCTTTTTTCGGGCAAAATCAAGGCTTTAGAATGCAACAGATTATTGACGTTCTTCTAAAGAACAATTCTCTTCATAAGCACACAACTTATCATAATTATGAGAACCTGAAAAAACATCCAGTATCCACCATTTCCTCTTCAGCAGAGGTCTAAAATGCTCGCACACAGTCTTGTGGGATTGGCCATTTCCTTAGAAAGGCAAGAAACCGGCGTTTGAAGAACAAACACAGACATGCAGCTCGAAAACAGTTTAACAGCATCAGATGAGGAATTCAATTTATATACATATTTAGAGATGTAAAAGACATTAACAATGCAAAACAGCAAAAATAAAGCAACAATTGAAGAAGCAGGTCAAAGATTTCTTTATAAAAAAAAACTACTACTCTTACCTGTAATTTTTTGGCAAGAATTGTGGCAGAATAAAACGATAGCAATCTGACAGGTAAAGTGATTTGATTTTGATATAAAATTATACATCAAACAACAGGCCACAAGACGTATTCTTCATCATTTAAAAGTGTGAGACTTTTTAAGCTTGTGCAGAACATCCTGCATGAACATAACAAGGTTTAATGAAGATCATTTTAACTACCAGTTCTAATATCCAATGTTTGGTGGTTTGAGCAAAGCAGCCATTTTGTCTGAGCATTGGAGATTTTTTTTAAGTTCTAGTTTCACAAAGACCCTTGATCTGATATTCTGGTGAGCGAATCAACAGCCTGGGTTATCTTCTCTTCTCTTTGATTAAGTTTATTATTGCCATTGCTGGTAACAAAGTTCACAAGCGGAGGTCAAAGCCTCTGGTTAATGATGAACAATTTTTCGACAGACATGTTGTACATGATGCTGATGATAGTGGAAGGAATGAGAAGGAAGTAAAGGTGTCCACAGTTTTCTCTTATTGCTAACTCTGATGAAGATGTTTTGAAATGTGGCAGTTACTGTTCATCCCTTCTTGTAATCTTGTTGGCAGGCAGAGGCAGGTCAGCTTATAGTGCGTCAGAACACACTGTTGTTTTTAACCACAAGGTGAAATCCTCCCAGACAAGAGTTGGAGACTGAGAAAAACTTAAGCCCATTGCTGTGTGTTCAATACAAGTGATGCACTGGAGTACCGGTCTGGTACACAGATAACAAAATATGCTTATTTCTTTTTTATTTAAAATTTAAATTGGTCGTTTTGTTGTTGGTGTGAATAGGGTGAAAACTATTTTAAAAAATTGTGACGTTCGCTTCCATTTCACTCTTTTTGCAGAAGATCTAATAACTGTAAAGCAAAGAATGCATTAAAAATCACAATTACATTTGGCGCATAATTATATTTACAAACGTATTTCATTTTTAATTGATTGAAATTTGGGTAGAAATGATGTCAAAATGCAGTACACCTTCATAGTCCTGAAAACATTTTTCCCCAGAAAATTCTTGACTTCTTAAACATTTTGGATGACTGGGTGGGTCCCTCAGAAATATCTGAGCGTGCAACCTTGCTGTGCAGGTGTTGAAGGAGGGCAGCGTTTCTGTCTGCTCATTGTGTACACAGCCCCTGATGGGAAAGGCCAGATTTCAGGAGAAGAAAGAACCCTGCTTGCCGTCTTTTGTGCATTCTCCTCAGGGGCGCGTCAGCAGAGCCTGCCCCATTGACTCCTTGTTTCCCATGGGAGCCTGACAGTGTCCCATTAACCCCAGACCAGTGAGGCAGACACACCTTTACCTTTTCACCTGACTGTTCAATTTAACAGCCAAAAACTGTGATTGAGGGCCCACCTTAGAGACACACTCTGCCCCCTCTCAACCTCGCACCACTGCTACTGACTCCATCACGCAGACGCTTTTATTTTGGAAACACTAGCAAGTTTATCAGCATCTGCAATCTTTTCTAATGCTGATGTCTGTAAACAGTGCAAGCGTGGCCTAGTCATATGTCAAAATAGATCGCCTCTCATCAAGGCGTGTTGTTCTACTTTTGACCACTGGTGTGATGCAAGCACTTGATTTAGTGCATCATTCCAAGGTTGGATTAAGGGGTTAGGTCAATTTTTCGTGAGTGGCTTGGGTGTGGCTTTTAGGAACCATTTATGACGGCATGATTCTTCGGCATTAATCTTGCGTGATACGACTGGTCTTAGTGGAACCATCTTGACTGGAAATCTCAGATAATTCTGAACGTGTGAGAAGTTTAGCAGAGACAGAGCAAGGATGCACCTCCTAGTTCCAAAGCATCAGTGAGTAAAAAAAGTAAATTAACACCAGTGAAGTTTCAAAGCCATGAATTCCTGCCTCCCCTCCCCATAACTCACTCAATGTTCTCAGACCCCCCTCCTACACTCACTCCCCGTCTCCGTATTCGTCCCAAGGCCAGACCAGTAATCTCATCCTCCCATCCCCCCTATGCTCCCTGCAGCTGTGCAAAGGGATGCTCTCAGGTAGAGGCCCATGTGTTTGCACAAGAGTTGCGAGAAGGTGTGTGGCCTACTTCTTTACAAGCTTGAGGAACGGCAGGACTAAGGGCATGCGCTCAGGTCTCTGTGGATACGAGGTGTGTCCTCTGTTTGCAGAACAAACAACAGTACCTTTTCAGCTCAGGCAGGAGGACTTTATGTGTGTGGGTGTGGATGGGTACGTGTATGGTTCGGTTTAGAAGACAAGGATGACTGAAAAGGTTGTTATGCACTTGAATTATCTGTTCCTTATCCATCGCTGGATAAACAGCTACAGGGAAGTTTAATGATCGGTTCTGCATGGGCCAACTTCAAATAGGAAGCAGTTTGCAGCGTATAACTTCTTACAACGTTTCATAGTGTTGCATTTAGCAACCAAACAAAATGTGATTGTTATATTATGAAAAGAACATGAGTGGTGCTTGCCTGAACAAATCTTCTTGTCCATCATTGACTACCATAGTAGTGAAAAAGGGCATTGGTGGTCAAAAGTGCCCGATAACTTTTTGCTTTCCTACATTCTTCAAAATATTCTCTTTTGTGTTCATCAGAACAAAGACATTTACACATATTGGAATCAACTTGAGGGCGAGTAAATCAAGAGAGAATTATCACTGGTCACTGCTGTGATATTCTGGTTTCTATATGTGACTCAGATCCCCTTATTATACTTGCCCAGGCAAACACTACTAATTATCATATACATACAACACAGTATATAATCTAAGGTACACAAACGACTTGCAAAACAATGACTATAACAGTCAAAAACAGATCTCCTCAACATATTTGCTGAGCTACACCGCAGGATTACATCTCTTCCCAGCATGCACTGCAGCTCTCAGGTAAGATGTCATTAAGGCAGCTCATCCTTTCGGGCTATATTTGTTGTCAGTCTAGTGGCGGTGTGGCAAAGCAGCTAAGCGGACAGAAGCGAACCGCCACGTCTTGGCTTTCGATTAGCGCCTGCCATAAGACGACCAGATTTCCACCGTTTACACAAAGGCCTTTCTGCATCTCCTCAAAAGTGTCAGATGTGGAAAATGCGTGCACCACCCATTGTTAAGCTAAGGGAAAAATACCCTTCTTGGGACATAAGGGAGCTCATGGTTTTAAATCAATCACACTCGAGCTGACGTAGCTAGTCGCATTAAATTCAGTACGCTTCTGTATTTAAAAATAATGTAACAAAAATAATGAAGAAATAAAAAAATATATAATATCCGATTAAAGACATGGATATGGCACCTATATGATGTGCACTCTCTCTCTGCACACATAATTAGGCCAAAACTGGTTCTGCGATGCTGTTGCCCTTTTTTTCCCTTTCGACAACCAGCCTCGGTCTGTCTGCTCCACCCTCTCTGCCCTCCCTCCCTCATTCTCGCTCCCTCCCTCAGCCAGCTCCACTAAGCAACAAGTGCTGCCTGTGAGTACCACCCCTCCCCCCGTCCCAGCCTCCAGAAGCTATCGCAAATCCTGCAAGCAACTGCCAGCTGACAAAACTGTTTAGTCAGCAAGAGAGAGCCAGGCAGGGAGGAAGAGAACAAGCAAGCTAAAGGCTCGAGAGAACAGCGAGACAAGGCAGAAAAAGAGCCCTACATCACTTGCGCCACACTTCTCCGCCGTCATGTCATTTCACAAAACATCTTGAGAAAATGACACATGTGTTGAGGACGAGAGTAAAAGATCAGAACAAACAGATGAATGTGAAAAACACAGACAGTATATCATTAGCACACTGTGGAGGTCTGTCCTTCAAGCTTTCTGAGCCTCTAAGCAGGGAAGACAGCCAAACGGCTAAGTAACTATTGTTCGAACTTCCTTCATCTCTTCCCCCTCCACCTCAGAGGCAAGTTTCACTTCATGTCCTGCCTCTCATCTCCTTTTCTCAGCTTTATTCTCTTCTGGCCCTACCTCCCTGTCCTTTCCTCCATTGTGGCATTCTTTCACATCAGTGATAACCGTTGAGTTAGACTTTGAACTCTCAGCAAATACCAACCCTATTTGCTGGTTGGAGCAGCTCGGGGGAGAATCGGGGAAAGGTGATAAGACTGGCCACCATAACAGGGTTTCAGAGGTGTTTCTGGGCCTTTCGTCAAAAGGCAATAAGATGTGCTCAGCTTGATTACCCATTAGCCTGATGACCGCTCAAAGGCAGATGATTGGGTCAGTCCTCTGATGAATGGTTTACCCACACAATCCTACAGTTACTGACTTTAACTCAGAATAGACTACAACTTTCATGCAACTCACCCTTTCGATAGTCAACATAAGGGCATGAGAATAAAATTGATAGTTACTTACAAATTTCTATATTTTATACATCAGCTAGTAAGACTGACCACTTAGAAAAGCTAAACTGCCACGTTAGGCCCTCAATCCCTAAAATGACACATTTGTACTGCCCGACAACAATGAAGCACAGAGAAGGAGAAAGAGCAGCATTCATGAAATATCTGCATTCTTCTGACTGCATTAACAAAGTATAGACGGTGAAGGACTTCAAGCAGGACAACCACAAATATAGCTGGGGCCAAAGTGTCAGCACCCAACACTATTCTTGTAGTGACTTCCAGGCACACAAGTATGTCTATGTCATGTCAAATGAACCACTCATTGAACTAAAACACCAGTTTGTAGTGTGTTGATGCCATCAACACAACTCTTAGAACAGATCTAAAAGTTTATACCGTTGCTAGCATTCCTATATTGTCTTGGTGTGAATAACTTAAATGTCTTCTGTTAATCTAGTGCATATGAAACAATGCAGCCCGATCTGCTGGTCAAAATAAACGAAGGTAAAGAAACGCGTGTCAACCCCAAATTTCCTTGGGGCTCGTTTTACTCAATCTCTCACTCCATCAAATTTTTTCCCTACCTCCGCTTCATGCCAAATGGAGGGATGGAATATAATCTTATCTAAAAAAGGCAGGATAAATATAGCCTCCAAAGAGCCAGCCCATGAACGCCTAGGCCAAAAGCAGGTCCCTCTACATCGGGATAAAAGGATGCACACTGCCTTTTTATTACGTATTTGAAAGGTCTCGAAAAAAGTCAAAGTAACTTATGAAACCTTTAGAGAATCTTTATATTGTATATTAAAAAGTACATTAACAAACTTCCTAAATCTTGTTGCATTATTAAAGAATTAAAAAAAGTATAAATCAAGTAGTAGTGGGGGGGTGGGTATAGACTAATCTATTTTTTTGTTTGCAATTGATTTACTTTTTGATAACTACAATACAAGCAGCTTGGCCTGGATATACATTGTCGTGTAATAAAACGTTTAAAGTTTGACTGCAGTGAAGGAGGTATCTTGGGAATTACAATAATGAATTTAGAGATAATGTCAATACCCAAGACACTTAAAGAGACACGAGGGAGGGAGACACTTTTAATTAGCTGTTGAAAAAAATATCATGACAGAGCTCTAGATTGCAACTAAATGGTCGCATTTTACGACTATAACTATATTACGTATTATAAATTTAATGTGCAGAAATGTTATATTGCTCAGGCGGCGGATTCAGTCACTCATTTTCCTTTACTCTCCTTCAACCATTCACTTATCTATCATTACCCCCCCCACGTAATGCTATAATGTAGTGAAAGGACAGGCATGTGTGTTACAGTATAGTACGCAAGCTCTTAAAAGGGGCAGCAGCATAATAAAGACATCTGTTTATAATGTTCATCAAAAAACAAAGGATGTCAAGCTTCCCTTAAATGTACGTTTTGAGCCTTCTGAAGCGACAAAGTGGCACCTGTGTGTTACATATGACAAGAACAGTACAAATGGGATGAGCTGTTTTTATTTTCACTTTCCGAAAAAGTTACATTACAGAAAAACACTCACTCATTTTAAAGAAATTGTGTTCTCTTATACGAGTTGTTCACAATAAATGGAAGAAAGATTTAAGAAAGATGTGATTCAAATATGGTAAAGTGTTAAAAGTTTACATATACAATAAAACTAATTAAATCATAAACAAGGATTTGTATTCAATCCTAATTGATTTATTAAATTTCTAATTGATTTATTAATGTATTAAACACATTCGAATGATGTTTTGGTGATTCTTTTCTCGCAACTTGCCCAATGACTCGCACCGGTGCCACCCCTCTCAAATGTTAGTCTAGAGCCCTGTCACTAGGAACTTGACAATAGAAAGATCTTAAGTGTCTAAGAATGCAGACTGAACAATGTTTACACCGAGAAATGAAATGCACTAATCCTTCCATAAATCTCACACAACAACATTCGACCTAAGACATTTTGCCACCCAAAAAAAAAGTAATAAGAAAAATACAATGAGCATGCAGTCCACTCGTCCGCTTGAGAAGCTGCATTTCTACAAACAAAGATCAAAGAAAGATTTTAAAAACTTTTACTTTTTAACTTTTTCCTAAATGTTCAACATCCTTCCTACTTTCCCATTTGATCACTAGATCTTAACTGTATCTATTTGATAAAATCACTAGACACACCACAAAATCCATTAGTTAAGCTTGACTGAAACCAATGATTTGGTAGTCAGCAGACATTGCAAAACTACAACTGCGTACTTTGTAAACTCTATTATGTGCCCCTAACATATCAAAACCGCACACACGCTGTATGCCTGCTTTTCCAACATTTTCCTTAATTTTAGCCAAAGAGGAAACAAACAAAAACTGCATGGAAACATCGTCCTCCTTTAGTCACAACATCATCAAGCTCATCCTTTAATAATGTCTGCGAGGCCTCAACAAACACAATACGTGTCTGTTGCAAACCGTTGATATGCTGTCATTAAAATAATCTTGCTTAACATCATCTTTACAATCACACTAAAGACAGATCACGTGGGGCTTGTATTGAAGGACACGTAAGATCTTATATTTAGAGATGAGAGAAGACATGATGTCTGCGTAGTGATAGTGCTCTTGCAGCAGATCTAGGCCTTGCTCGTCTACAGTGTTGAATTTCGTAATGGAATGTGAACTGCTCATCCAGATCCGTCCTCTCCTCCCTGCCTCAAAAAAAGGGGGCCAAAGAGGCTAGAGGGCAACAAGACATCCTCATTTTACAAAGGCCCCTTTAAACGTATTTAGTTAAGAATAGCCATTCTTAACGGCGTAATTTGCTAAATACACTCAACATAAATGTGAGTCAAGTTACCAAAAGTACCTTAAAACACACCGTCGAGGATGAAGCAAAGGTGGCGAGTGGATTTGCCACGTTTACCTTCTGCCTCATCGAGGCAGCCGCTCCTAAAGTTTCTGCCTCACCGAGGAGGGGCGGGAAAGAGACGGAACAAAAATGCCTAGCAACCATTATCTAACCAGCGCGAGCTCGGCTGCTGTCTCCCGAGAGACCGAGCGAACACATCCATTCCTTCAGTTCACGCGGAAAACTTTAGAAAAACTCACACGACGTTTAAAACATCGGTACAAACTGTACCGTGACGAAGACCATATTAACTTCATCTGAATGAGTGGAAATAAATTAAAAAATATATGAAAATTTCTGACACAAAACCAACAGCGTTTTCCACACTTCATTTACCTCATCCACTACCTGAGCAGTCTAATCGCCGAATTTAGGCCATCCCAAAATAGATAAACAAACTTTGTGATGCAACAGGTTGTTGTCGATGTAGACTAAACAAACACGAAAGAAGACAGACCAACAATACAGAACGATTCACATTAAAAAGCGAATCTAGACAATCGATAATTATCGAAACGTGGCGCAAGCGGCTCGAGCCGAGACGATCAAAGTACACGCGAGATGAGCGTGTGATGCTCCGCGCGACAGCAGCAGCAACTGCGCGTTAGCTACCGCTAGCTAACAGCAACAGACTTTGAACCCCATCACCGCACGCACCAACTTCCATATGGTCTTTAAAAAGTTAGCAAAGATGAATTTAAAGCGACGACCGCTGAAACGCATCGCTGTCTCAAACTGCGTCAAAACATTAAACGCTGTTGTTTGAGGCAGGTTTGTGTAGTGCGGGTGAGCATCAGGTCTCTCCTCGCGCAACGAGGAAGCTGAAGTTGGAAAAAGTCTCCTCTTACTCCGCGTTAACTTTCCCACTGACTCCGACACAAACTCACGTTTAACACATTAAATAAACACACGACACCAAAACAGCAGGCCCGAGAAAGAGTGTTTGAGAAAAGCAGAGTCACTTACGTTTGACTTTGTTGGGGTTGGGTTGCTTACGACGAGACATGATGATGGTGATGATGAGCTGAGGAGAGAGAGAGCAAGAAAAAAAAGAAGCTGCAAAAGTTGTTCCGGACAGGAATCAAAATGGCGTTTGTAAAAAGATGCGCAAACTTCGTCAACTTTGAGTGTCCCCACTCTCCCAATTCCCCCCACGCCGAGATGCTTAAGGGAGGAGAGGAAAACGCTTTTTAAGTTTTCCTCCCACTGCGCCTCTCTCACTCGCTCGCTCTCTCTCTCTCTCTCTCTCTCTTCTCTAAAGCTGATAAGTAAGGCGGAGTATCACGTGTTGCTCCTACGCTAGTCTCCAAGGGGACGCGTGTTACTGAAGCTGCAGCCACAGACAAGCATCCCGGAGACAAAAGTTACACTGTCCGTTAAACTAAAAAAAAGCTTTATCCTCCCCTCGCATCCTTTTAATACGTTCCTCCAACCCGATCAAAGCCATTGACAGACGTTATCGAAGCGTTAACACTGTGTTGTATCCTATGGGAGGCCTACATTTGTCTTAAAAAAATACAATTAAACTAATTGAAACATTTAACGATGTATAATGTGAGTATTTTTTCTTTTTACATTTCAGAACGGCTCTGACAATTAATGTGGGTTACTACTTTACACAACAGTGACACTACTTTCAGAGATGTGTTAAGTTTTCAGGACTAGTTTTATCATCTGTGATGTTTTGTCTGTTGTTAGTGGTTAAAGCTGCAAATTCCTCCTGGTACTGATAGCGGGATATTAGACCCTCCCCATCCTCCCCCTCTTCCAGCACAGGCTGATTAGACAGGCCAGACCTGCCCCCACTACACTGACAACCAAGCATCGCTTTCCATTGTGATACTGGATATTATAATTGACTGACTACTGATTACTTTATGCATACAGTTACGTTACACAAAGTTCATAAAGTTCTCATCATGCTATCATTTGGTTATATAAAAACACTTTGATAGGTTTGTGTTTGAAACATGAACTTACACAAACAATACATCTACAACTTCTATTAATCGTAACTTTTTTTTTTAAGCAAAAGTTCTAGCGTTAAACATATTCTTATTGTACATTGAACTAATGTTTCATGTCATTTTCACATTTTTCATCTCAGATATATTAAATGAAATGCAATGGCAGAATACTTAATATAGAATGTAATTACGACCTCATATCTTTTAAAGATATGCTTTTTTACTTAGTAGAAGAGTTTTGAATGTTCAACTCTGCATAGTGTGAGGAGTTCATGTAGGGTCTGTTCAGCCATGATATGGGTCAATGAATAACTCGTTTGAGTAATTTATAATTTCCTCCGAAAGTATGTAAAATGGTTGGCCGCTCACGTTCAAGCAATGGATCTTTGCAGTCTGACTTAATTGACGATTTTTTGTTCGTAAAAATATAAGAATAAATATTTAAAGGTCTATGTAATCTAAACCTTCACACATTGATGTTAAAGCAACATGCACAGCACAAATCCTCAGAGTGAACGCGGCCTGCAAAGTAAGACAAGATGTAGGGAGACCTCCATCTCCAAACTAGCCGAAACTTGAGAGTGATGTTATTTATTGACCGTTACCAAGGCTTCCAAATGCAACCCTGTTGCTAGGGAACAACCTTTCACAGCAACAAAAGGTTTCCTTTATCCTCTGTGAACAAGCCTGAAAGAATACCTCAGAGCACCACAGTCTGAAGACACCGACTTTTAAGATGTAGGCCATTTCCTTACGGCATGAAAGATGCAACATGTATAACCGCTTGATTAGAAATAAAAAAGTTTGGTCAGGTAGATTGGGCTCTTTAGGAAAGATGTTGGCTGCTTGTAGTGCTTGGAGCTCACAGGCCCAAACAGCAAAAACAAACAGCAAATTAAACATATGTTTAATACTTTTTATCTCCAATTTTTTTTAATAGGAATAATACACACATTAAGAATGATAAAGCTTCATTAGCACTTCCTGCACTGCACATTTCATGTTATGAAGACGATGCTTAAATAAGCATAAGGTTATACATTGTATAGGTTAGATTAGCTGGTCACAACAGACAATGTAAAGAGTTTATTTACAAAATGAGATAACTCTGTTTTCAAATGTTTTCAAAATCGCAGTTGTTTTGTTTTGATTAAAGCCATAATAACTCAAAAAATACAGCTAACTAACACAATTAAAAAATGGTAACGCAATGAAAAACATGATTTTTAAACATGTTTAAAAACACATGTAGTGATCTCATTTTGGAAAAAAACTATTAATTTGGTTTCCTCACAGGTAGGGGTGATAGGTGAAAAAACTGGTTTTCCTCAGTGATAGATGACTGTAGGTAACCGTTGTTTGCCTTGCAGAGCATTTGATGACGCAGAATTTGGTTAACTACTTGGGCCCAAATCATTTTTATGCTTTTCTGTTCATTAAAAAAGTAAAGCACTGACAAAAATACATTGAAGCAAAGTTTGTGGATTCAACCGTTGTAACGTGTGGTACTTCCTCATAGCAAAATAGATTACAATCTCAAGAGTTTTCTTCGGTGGAAAGGTCTGATAACTTCTTGAAGCTTTGTAAAGTTAAACTACTGTTGGTCTTTAACCGGTACATTAAGGATGATCACTTTCCAAATGTAAACAATTTGTTGCATGTCAAGCTTCCCTTAAATGTACGTTTTGAGCCTTCTGAAGCGACAAAGTGGCACCTGTGTGTTACATATGACCAGAACAGTACAAATGGGATGAGCTGTTTTTATTTTCACTTTCCGAAAAAGTTTACATTTTACTCAACAAATCACAAAAACATGTGATATTTAGGTCATACTGATTTCACAACACTTGTCAGTGGCTTTTACAATGGAAGTTTTCCTTTTTATGACAAGAAAATGAGTAAGTAGATGTATTTAGAATAAAGCAGGAAGCAGATGTAACGTCTGGTGACTGAAAGTCACAAGAAAACAAAACCCAACTTCAGCTAGATCTGCCTTTTTAATTTCATGTGTACATTACAGCAGGTCTGTGTGTCTAGATTATCATGTCTCATCACTTCATATGACGTCGAAAGGTATTAATTACACATTTCAAAAACAAATTATACTTCTAAGCTTGTTTTCTTTATAATAAATTTTGATGTTTCAACATTCTCTTCACACAACTTTCTACAGTTTATTGGAGGTAGAAAGTAATTTCAATATTTTGTTTCCATAGGTTGTCAGAACAAATAACACAAATACATATAAACAATCAGTTGTGAACATCGTTGCTTAACAATCGTGAGTGGCTGAAGAAGAGGAAACAGGACAGAGTGCTTTAAAATGATGGGAAGGGTTAATGGCTCCATCTATTGGTGAAAACCAGAACTGGCTGTATAGACACAACCTGTTGACGTTTGTAGATAATAATCATTAACATTTTTAACTTGATTCCGCATACTCATAAGATGACGTAAAAGACATGCACTAATGTATGTGTATAAGCAATTATAATATAATATAATACATTTATTTTTTGTAACAAAAAAAACATGTAACTATTATTTTTACTACATATGTTTTTATTAAGATTTCTTGGCCTGAAAAATACTTATAAAGGTGCTTAATTCATTTATTTAGTCATTATTTATATATTTATTACAATGGATATTTTTATTTATTTTATTTAGTCTGGAATTATCTGATAAATTCTACTTGCTATATTTAAAAAAAAACCTATAAAGATTATGGAGACATTTGTTCATTGCCGGTTCATGTGTTCATTTTTAGAGAGTAGACTCATAAAGCTGCAGTTAGGAATATTGTAAAGTTAATAAATTATCCTTATATTGACCTAAAACCCCCTCTAAAATGGTTTAATAACAGCCAACAAAATGACCAATGTCTGCAAAAGTTGTAGTACCTTTATTAGGCTACTATTACCTTTTTCTTTACAATTGTCTAATAATAAAGGAACATTTGCACTTAAGAACAGGCCCTCTGGTCTCACTTGAAGCTGAGAGTTGCATTCACACATGCAATCTGGAAGCCATCTTGATTTATTGCATTCAGCAGTAAAGTAAAATCACCCTGTGAAAAGAGACATATGAATCATTAGGCAATACAACCCATGTATGTTAATAGTAACAGTAAATCAAAGCTTAACTTTGTAAGTGGAAATTCTGTGCAAGTGGAAACCAAACCAAATAAATAATACAACCTTTATAGGAATGTCTGTCTTTAACTGAAATGATGAATCAAGCGTCATAATTTCTGTAGAAAGAATAACGAAACGTTACTCCTAGTCCTAATCTGTGACCCTGGATCACAAAACCAGTCTACCAAGATATAATGTAAATTTCAACCATTAATATATGAAAACTTTATTTTTTGTGAGTGGATGGCCTACCACAGTGCCCCTGATTAACAATTTCAAAGGCAATTTTCACAACAACAAATAACTTTTGCACACTCAGATTCCTGAGTTTTAAATGGTTGTATTGCAGCCAAATATTGTCATATTATAACAACTCATACATCAATAGAAAGCTTATTTATTCAGCTTCCAGATTACGTAAATATCTCAATTTGGAAAAATTGACCCACAAGACTGGTTTTGTTGTCTAGTGTCACATATTGTATTTTTTTGTGATTTTGGGAACTTATATTTTATATTCTGAATGCACCATAATTACTGGTTGTTCACCAGAATTCTGTCATTGTTTATTCACCCTCATGTCAATCAAAACTGTGAATCTTTCCGTGGAACACAAAAAAGAAGATATTTTGAGAAATGTCTCAGTGGCTTTGTGCCCATACAGTACAACTGAAGTCAATGTTGTGTGGTTGCCAACCTTCTTCAAAATATCTTCTCTTGTGTTCTGCAGGAGAATGAAATGGAAGGACATAAGGATGAGTATATTGTTGGGTGAACTATCTTTTTAGAAGGTACATTTCCTGAATCCTCACCTCCTCGTCTGCTTCCACAAAATGTGAAACGTTGGAAATGAGGAAGACAGAGGGGTTCGTTCCACGTCAACATTTCGTAGCCATTTAGCAAAAGCACAGCTGATGAATATAACTCATGGACAGACTGCCCTGACGAGAAAACACACAGTTACTTCTTTAGGCTTTGTTGACCTTCATCTAAAATGTATGATAATATATACAAATGAAAAACTCACTTAGAATTAAAGCCAATCTGATTTTTATTGGATCTGTTAATTTGTTAGGGCAAGGGAGGAATGTGAAGCCCACATCCTGTAAAGGGTCTATAACGTATGACAAATAAATCAACTTAATCGATATGCACTGTATGACGGTAAGAGATGTTTGAATGAACATTCTTTGATATAAAAACAACATAAATATTATCACTGATGTCACTGATATTCAACAGCGCTTAAAGAAGCGTTCACAGATAAGTTTTTGGTATTTCTCATCAAAACAAGACAAAAAAAGAGAACATTTAGATGTTGATATATTGATCTCACCACAGCTCCTGTAAGTAATTGTAAGTCTTTCTGAGTTGCACACTGCGTGAATGGGCCATTGGACATCCTGAGAATGAACCAAATGCACCTGAGAAATGAGAAGAATGAGAACCAAAATGTTTGGCAATGTAATATCAAACAAACAAGTCCCCATAGCCGTTACGAGTCTGTCTGGATTCATATGAACAGAAATCGGAACTAATGAAATAAAATGAAACAACTTCTCAATTGGGGTCAAACACATCAACATGACACAACCTGACAAGTTTTACTTCCCTCTTAAAACAATGGTTTGTTGACATGGCATAGGACGAGTCTAACATGACAGGGCAGGTTATCTTGATGTCACTTATTTTTGAGCTGAATTTGTTTACTTCATAAAGCAGAGAAGTCAACCTTCGAAAATAATATCTTTGCTAAAAAAACAACACGACATAACAAAAGACATTAGACATTAGAAACACAATAGAACCCATCATAATTTAAAATGTTGTCCACACTGGATGCGGTGTGCCTGTGTCCAGTGTAGATAAGGTTTAGCCAATCTCTGCTAGCAATGTAACTCATCTAGTGTGAAATGCACTGTGAATGTGTACATACTAGGCCTACCCAGAAACATTTCATATCATCGCTGTCCTTCCGAAACCACAAAATTCAAAGTTTTCAGGAAATGGAAAAAACACTATTAAAATAGCCTACTGTGTTCTCCAAGTTTACAAGCACTTTTAAATACTTCTTATTGGTTAGATATTTGCAAAGTATGACTAATAATAATAATTTATGACAAAAATGAAAATCCCGAAATATGGAGATACACAAGATTTCAGAAGGACATCAGCGATATATAGGCTATCTTCATTTTAACTTAAGACTTGATCATTGAATTAGGAAAAGTCTTTTGAGTGAAATGTTGAACAAAGTTTGGATGAAAAAATACACACACCATATCATTAGAGACTTTTAAACCTAATTGTAAGTGTAAAGAGCACACAATAGTGCCACAATAATTTATTATAAAATAATATTATAATGTATTATGAAATATTGACATGAAAATTTCACCAAAAACTTGTTCCTGCCTCAGTTAGGATAAATCTGGAGTTTGACAAACTTCCCCCGCAGGGTCACAAGAGATCTTGATGAAAATGATGTTGTCACCAAGAACTGAAAAAATGTCATTCAGTTAGTATGTCAGGCTGACTTGATCTTGGGATCATGTTGAATTTGGATGTTCTGCTTCCTTGGAGGTGTTTTTCTTCAATGGATGAGGAAGTCCTGACCCTATATGAATCAGTATGAGGATCCTCATGAGCACATCTGCCTGTAGCATCCTCTGCAGACCCATCAACTCTTCTACAAAGACAGTGAGTACATCACTGTTAATGACTGGATTGTTCATTTCGTGAATGTTTCTTTTGCTTTACCGGCAGGTTTTTTAAGTGTTTTTCAAACACACAAAAAACTTCTTAACTTGGTTTTCTCCCACAATGCCTAGTCTGATCTTGTCTGAACTCAGTATTATAAAAGTCTAAATTCTTTTAATATTGATATCTGTCGTTCAGGCTAACGTGAGGACGGATTATGTTAGCCAAGAAACGCACGGTTGGTCGTTATACCAACGCCACGTCGAACTCAGTCGAGAGTGAGCTTCCTCGGTTTGAACTGTATTATGATGGTTTGCAGCCAAGAGGAACCCCAGATGAAGGTACAGTAAAGCCATCCCTGTGAATGCATTTTTTTGACATATTTGATTAGTGTCACATGATTACAAAATGTCATGTGTATCACAAATACTGAGAAATTGGCTGTTTTTACTATCACATAAAAAAATGTCACACACAAGATGTTTTTCAACAAACACAATTTGGTCTTTCTAGTTCACATACATCAATAATCAATCATCAGTTCTTATTCAGTAAAATCCTACAGCTAGATTTTTGTCAGCCCATTTTTCATCTTTAATGTAAGGATAAAGAACAACACACTTCTGTGATCTTTTCATCACGTTGAGCTTTCTGTCTTCTCTAGCAACACTAGCTGAGAGTCTCTCTGTGTTGAGCGTTGACATGCGTGTGACGGAGAACAAGGCCGAGCACATCACAGACAAATACAAGAACTCCAACCTCATCGTGCGCAGGAATAAAGAATTCACTATCATCATTAAATTTGACCGCGACTTCAATAAAGAGAAGGACAATGTGGAGATGGAATTTCTGATTGGTGAGCAGTTTTTAATATTTTTTACCCAAATTATTATTTCTTCTGGTCTGTAAAACACAATACTAAACGTTGCACAGGTGTTTATTGTATATAGTGTTATAGACGCTTTCAAGAGTCCCTGTGTATTATTTTGGATGACAAGCAAAAGAATCCGACAAGAACCTTTAACGTTCCTTGGCTAAACTTGTCTCCCCAATATTTTGAATTTAGACTGCTTTACCAAGCTCCACCGCTAGGTGTCATCGTCCCATCTGGTAAACTACAATGCCCATTCAACAAATTGTTTATTTAATAAAATGAACATACAACAAAATACAACAAATCGTTTATTTAATAAACTATTATTCAGTCACATAATAATACAAATGAATATGAACATAAATAAAATAGTTATATTGTTAGACACTGGCCAAACACAGACCGGAATTTAACTAAAGTTCTGTTGTACGCGTCCTATGAAACGGTCTATAACACCATCTTTTATTTGAAGATAAATGATCAGAAATAAAATGTCACCGTTTAAACAACATACCGTGAATAGGAAGTTTTTACCAAAAATAGAGATAAAGCTGGCATAAGCGTTCAAGAAAAGTTGGGATTGCTATAAAGATGAATATGAACAAATCTTGTTTTTGAAGTTGGATGGATGCTACATTTCATTGGTAAATAAAACTGATTACACAAAGCTTCTCGTCTTCCAAACGTTACCGGGTGAATGAATAAAAAATCCCACCTATTCACATTTCTTCCACTACATGCAAATATCTGTTGTCCTCATCTCACACAGGCAGTAAACCTGATGAAAACAAGGGCACCTACATCGTCATGTCCATCGGTAAAGAGAACCGTGATGTCAGCTGGAAGTGTCGCGTCGTAAACATCGAGGGAAGAGACGTGACGGTGGGCATCACACCGGACCCCAACTGCATCGTGGGCCGCTTCCGTATTTTCATGGTTGTTGTGAGTGATGTAGGGAAACAGCGCACCCCGAGAAACCCCGACAATGATGTTTATGTGCTGTTCAATCCTTGGGACTCTGGTGAGTACAACTGCATTCATATGGTGCTCACATTTGATATAAAACAACAGGACAGCCTTTGAAATGTTGCTTGAGGCCAACAGTCTTGCTATATGTGTCTCTACACAGCGGATCAGGTGTACATAAAAAAAGAAGAAGAGAGGCAGGAGTATGTCCTGAATGATGTGGGGGTCATCTTCATCGGAGACTTTAACGAAGTGTCCTCCCGCTCATGGAACTTTGGGCAGGTCCGTAAAATCCCCACGGACATCATTCGGGATGTTTTGTCATATCAGTGACCATCAAAGGTCGTCTGTCCACCGCTGTTGACACTTTTATGTGTTTTCTTGTAGTTTGAACAAGGAATTCTGGATGCCTGCCTTCTGATTCTGGATTCTGCCAAAGTACCGCTAGTATTTCGTGGAAATGCGACTGAAGTAATCCGGCAGGCCTCAGCTCTGGTATGATGTGAAGTTTGCATGATCTTTTCATAGCTCATGACATTTGATAGAGTTCTCTGTTAGGTATCAGACTATCAGGTCTGTCTAAGTAACATCTTCAGTTCCCATTATGTTATTGCCCAGATGTCGCTCTTTCATAACTAAAGAGGTTTGATGGAGTTCTCCGTTGTGTTTCATTTAAGTGTCAAGTCTCAGATGTTTCTCTTTAAATACTTAAGAAAAAATGAAATAGAAACAAATAAGATAAGTGTTGACGTACATAAAGAGTATGGAAGTGGTTGTGGAAGTCAATAATCTGGATTTGGGAGACATTTTATAGAAATGTTCGCGTTCGTCTAGAAAGCTTTGATAATATTGACTTTTGATTGCTGATTTGACAAATCTGTGCGTAGTTTGTGGCATCGTTAAGATAACTTCTGATCCTCTAATGGAGACATTTTGAGAGTATTTTTTCTCAGACGAAATATCTAAGATGCAGGACACTACATTTGCACTCTATTTAAACGGTTTATAACAGAGATCCGATCTGTGATCTTTCTTTTTAACGGGTAACTTTTAAATGCAGACGTCGCAAATCGCAGCTCTGTTTGTGACATGAGATCTCCTTTTAAACTGTAATGGAAACACTTTCTGAGTGGAAATATTATAGATGGCAGAGGAGTTTCCATTTAACCGCATTGCCGATCTTAATCATGGTAAATGTTATACAGAAGCATATTTCTGTCTTATAGCGTCATGAGCAACATAAACAGATTGTGTTCATTTTGGATACCTGGTGGTATATTTTCAGATGAACGCTCAAGATGATGATGGTGTTCTGATTGGAAACTGGAGTGGAGAATACTCAGAAGGCACATCTCCCACCGCCTGGACTGGAAGTACTGAAATCCTGCTGAAATATGCCAGCGAGGGAGCTACACCCGTAGCTTTTGCCCAATGCTGGGTATTTGCCGGTGTACTGAACACTTGTAAGTATGGCAATCGCACTTAAATAGGCTACTTTTGTGTCATGTGCACCCTTTAAAGTTTAGAAGTGACAACCAGATTTAAATGCTGGAGTAAACAAGTCATAGAGAACAGATGAATCACTCCTGAACGTGTACTGGTTGACTAAGTTACATAGATAAGACATAGGTACTGCATAACTGTATAGGAATTCCAGCTTTATGGACGTGACATTTGTGACGATTGTATTGAACCATCTGTTGATAGAGTCTAAACATGAAAAAATGTCAGTCTATAAAAAAAATCTATTTAAAAAAAGCGAAATAAACATGCAAAATAAGGAAGCGTCTTTTGGGAGACGATATACTTTGAAGGTTTTCTGTAAAAAAATGCACAATCCTTAAGCAACAATACCCAATGAATGGAGAAGGGATGCTTCTTTATAGAACATAAAATAGTTATTCTATATTTATTTTCATGTGTCCATTTATGAGGAATATGTAGCGTTATGGATGTTACAATCCTGAAAATGGCACATACCCGACTATGAAAAAACACAAATGCTTTAAAATTTGAAGAGAGATCTCACATGGGTATTTGAACCACCAAATCTTAAAATCTGTGCTGCTACCATAGTTAAAACCGCTGGTATAAACTACATTTTTTTGTGGTATGATTAACATTTTCACGGAATTGTCCATTTGTAATAGCCTACCTGTTTACCCAGTTTTGCGCTGTCTGGGGTTACCGGCGAGGGTCATCACCAACTACAGCTCTGCTCACGACAACACGGGCAACCTGAAGACAGACATCATTCTGGATGAAGATGGTAAACTGGACAAAGAAAAAACAAGAGATTCAGTCTGGTGAGATTTCCTGACGCTTACAATTAGACCTAATCAACTATGTCGGCTACTGACTGTGTTCTGACTTTGGATGTCAGGTCATGAAATTATGCAGAGTGCTTGGCCTTAATTTCCGGTTCACATTTGCAAATAATACAGTGCCTGTAGATGATTTGTGAGAGCAAGCAAAAGAGACCGAGAAGAACTGTTTCTTGGCTTTATTTAGACTGCGATACAAATCTCTCTAGATGTCATTGTCCCATACGGTTTCTTTAAATATGACAAAACTACAGGACCCATTAAACAAATTGTTTATTAACTAAAATGAACACAAAACAAAATACAACAAATCGTTCATTTAATACGATTATTATACATTAAAATAATAATATAAATTCATGTGAACATAAGTTAAATAAAATATACATTTTTATATTATTAGACAGTATAATTAGAAAGTTAATTGCACTCCAGGTGCTATTTTACCTTAAAAAATGAAGTGAGATGATCAACAAGGCAAATATAATTCAGTTCTGTATTACTGTGCCTGAACTGTTTTAAATTGAGTTTTTAAGGTTTATTATTTTAGAAGCAATACAAATGTGGGTAACACTTTACATTAAGGTACCCTTTATAAAGCATTTATAAATGTGTTCATTAATGATTAATAAGTCATTTACAAATGCATTATGAAGCAGATATAACTGCATAAATAAAAAGAGGGCATTCTATGAAATACTTGCCAAATAGTGAGCCATTTTTAACACACATGTTATAAATGCTTAATAAATGTATTTATTCATTATTCAGTTGACTCTTAAGCAGATATATTATTATCTTGATGTTGTTTGCAATATAGTCTGTCAGACTGGACACTGTAAGGTGTTATATTGTTTTTCTTATACTGGCTCACTATTTGGCAGGTATTTCGTTAGAATCCTTTTATTCATGCAGTTATAATCTCTTTATAATGCATTTGCAAACTACTTAATAATCATTGACGAACACATTTATAAAGTGTTACCCAAATGTGTTTTAACAGGAACTATCACTGCTGGAATGAGGTGTACATGAAGAGAACTGACCTGCCGGAAAAATTCTGGGGGTGGCAGGTGGTTGACGCCACCCCACAGGAGACCAGTGATGGTATGCACATGACTGTAGTTTTGGTGAATGTTATTTTAATTACTTGTAAAATGATTGGAATGCGTCCAGATGTCTGCTTCAAGGAGGGATTGGTTATCTCTGTTTTTATTTGTGTGTAGCACATCTGACATTTACCCTGTGGGAGTTTTCCTCATTTAAAATATAACTTATACAGTAGGTGCTTTTTGTAAAATTTGACCTTGTCTTTGAATGTCCAGTCTTACGTCATACAATCAAGTTATGAGGAATCTAAAGAAAGAAGTAAATAGATAATGTGTGTCATTGATAAATGATATGATAGATTTTGAGATACAGTTGTTAAAACAAAAACATTGATTGACTCTACATTTCATTGTTTTGTCCAAAAATAAAACTGAAAAATGCCTTCGCTTACACATAAAAAATATATTTTCCTACATATTAATTGTCTATGTATTAAATCATTTATTATATTTCATTTTCATGTATGAAAAAGTATATGCATTATATTTTTTCAGTATATTTTTCAGTATATTCAGGGTTATTTTCTTTAAATAAGGTATGATTTTATGTATATTCATGGTGAATGTTTGTCCAAAAATGAGAATTGGGACAGCATTCACTCTCCCTCATGTCATTTCAAACCTGTATGACTTTCTTTATTTTGCAGAACACAAAAGAAAATGTTTTGACAAATGTAGCCAGCACCCATTCACTTGCATTGCAATAGAAGTGAATGGCTGCAGGTGCTGTTCAGTTGACAACTTTTTTCAAAATATCTTCTTTTGTGTTCTTCGGAAGAAAGAAAGTCATACAGGTTCAAAAAGTCACAAGGGTGAGTAAAAGATGATAGAATTTTTATTTTGGGGCAAACTTTCCCATTAATCTGGGCTTTAACAGACTGGATGGGTCACATATAATGCATGACTGTCAGTAAAACGGACTCAATATTTACATTTTTAATATATAATATTTAAAAAACATTTTTACGTGCATCCTGCTATGCTTAATGGAATGAAAAGGTTTTTTGGCTTCTCTCATCAAGGTCTTTATCGATGTGGCCCGACATCTGTCGCTGCTGTGAAAGAAGGAGAACTCAGCTACCCGTTTGATGCAAGATTTGTTTTTGCTGAGGTAACGAACACAATGTTACTTTACACGACAATATTTACTTCAGATATCATCAAGTTTTGTAGATAAGAAAATCCAGGCAAACTGCTAAAATTGCATGTGCGTAATTGAAAACGTCTGTCTTCAGCTGAACAGTGATGTGATCTACCATAAGGCTGATAAGACTGGAAAAACAAAAATCATCTATGTGGACACTGCGTATGTGGGAAAACTCACTGTGACCAAAAAGTGTGACAGTAATGAATATGAGGACATCACTACTACCTACAAATATCCAGAGGGTAAGTGCATCTGCTTTCACTTTACTTCATGTGCTTTTACATAAGATTCAGAACATCATGTCCCAAACGTGACCTTTAGATCTCACGAAACCCTTTACTGGTCAACGTTTGGTTTGCAGAGGAGCCACGTTGGTAAAATAGTTACGAATTCCCGTAAAATCAGATTGGGTAGCCTGTATTCTCCTTTGTGTCATTTTTCAACACCTCTGACTTTAGGAACTCTCAAGGAGAGGGAGGCCATGCAGATGGCAGAGCGCCGTGGTGTTGCCATCGGGGATTACTTTCCACTTACTGAAGCTGGTGTGGACATGGAGCTCAAGGCTGATGTCGTCAAAATGGGTGAAGACTTCAAGCTGAATATAAACATTAAGAACCAGACCACCGAGAAATGCACCATCAGTATCATCCTGACCGGGTGTGTTGTGTTTTACACTGGGGTTACCAGCTCGGTCTTCAAGACCGAAAACAAGGATGCAACCGTGGAGCCTTCGCAGAGTGAGTCAGATTTTACCGGTGATAGTGATTCAGTGTGTTGTGACGCTGCTTCTGATACGTACTGTGATGCCAACTGTGTCAGAAAGTTTTAAGCTAAAACTAAAACTTTGTCACTTCCTTGCCATCTCATTTGTTATTGGCTTTGGATAAAAGCATGTACTAAATGAATAAATGTTCAACTTTATTAACAGCTGAAACAGTACAAATAAGCATCCAAGCTGCGGAGTACATGCGTGAGCTGGTGGAACAATCCAATCTGCTGTTTGTTGTGTATGGACACATTGAGGAATTGAACCAGTCCCTTTCCACCATGAGAGTTGTCACCCTTCTCCCTCCTGAATTGACTATACAGGTTTATTTAAACAAATAATACACATTAAAGAACTTTACAGGAGTCGTGTTTATGCTCTTGATAAAAGAAAGGTATAAGATGCGGCTGTAATTCATCTCTTGCAGGTCAACGGGACTCCCCAGGTGGGGAAGGAACTCATGGTCTCCGTGGAATTCTTGAATCCATATAATTTCATCCTGAAAAATGTGCAGCTCCGCCTTGATGGGCCTGGTCTGATAAAGACCAAGTTGAAAAAATACAAGTAAACTTTTGATTATAAAAAGCAATACTGTAGGACATTTATAGATATATAGGGAAATGTGTCAATAATATGCTTCCTAAAGACTACTAAAAGATTGTATAATCTTACATTTGACAATTTACCATCATATACAACATGCAAAAAAGAAAAGATGCATTTAAATTAAGTTATTACTCTATATTTTTGTCTTGCTTTCAGTACAAATGTTTAAAAACAAAACGAGGTAAGGTTTGTAAACAAACTTTATGTTGGCTTGAGAAAGTCTAGTCTAAAGTTGAGTAGAATGTGAAGTGGAAGAAATGTAGACTGTGATAGAATTACTGTGTATGAGTGTGTGTTCATGTTTTAGAGTTAACAGCTTGAAACTAAACATCCTCAGCTGAACATTCTATCAATGTAAATCTATGGGATTTTTGGGCAGTTTGATCACCTTTTTAGGAAAACCGAATTAGCCCTTTAAAGTGATAGTTAACCCAAAAATAACAAAATGTCAATTTAAACCTGAATGTCTTTTCTTTCTTTCGCATATCATAAAATAACATATTTTGAAGTATGTTGGTAACCTGCACCCATTCACTAGCATTGGTTTTGTGTCTATACAATAGAAGTGTATGGGTGCCAGTGCTGTTTGGTTAGCAACATTATTTTGTGTTATGCAGAAGAAATTTATACAGGTTTGAAATGACAAGAGGGGGAAAAAATTATGACACAATTTTCATTTTAGTATGAACTGTTACTTTAGTTCGAGTTTCAACTTTATTTTTCCTACCTCATTGGCAGACTTTTTTCTTGTTTTAAGCATTAGTAAATATGTTACGTCTTAAGTCATTTTGCTTGAGATATTTATTTCTTTACTTAAGAAAATGAAGAAACTTCAAAATACTTCAAAATACTAAGAAAGCACTTAAGTTTTTGCAGATTCACGAAAAGTTTGTATTTGCACTTGCAGGCAGATCTTCCCTGGCGGCTCAATCAAATATAAAGAGTCCATCATCCCTCTAATTTATGGGAAAAAGACGTTGATCGCGAGTCTGGACTGCGCTGCACTGAGACAGGTCACCAATGAGATCAAATTCGATGTACTGAAGGCTGCGGCCAACCCGGTGATAGAAGAGATCGAGAAGAAAGTAGAGGAAGTACCTATAGAAAAAGAAAGAGAGGTGGAAAATGTGATTAACAACCCATAAAAGAGTTCCTAGTCCCTCTTATTTTACTTAAGCTTGCTTTACAAATGTTTTGAAAGATAATCTCATTCAAATTTACATTTCCTTGAATCATCCTGACTTTACCAGAGTAAAGAAGTGGAAATATCTGAAATATTTAGTGAATTTTACATGATCTTGTTGATCAGGGGCTCATGTACTTTATTAACTAACAAACTGTCATTGTAATCACAATTGTTGATTTTTCTCTGCTGTAATGCAATGGACTATAAAAAACTAATGCAAACTAACAATAAACAACAAACATAAAGCATTTGAATTTGCTTATTTACACTAGTTCAAATGACATTTATTGATTTATACAGGAATCAGTCATTTATACTGACATCAAGCATGACATCACTTTGACAAAACAGTGTACTTTTCGTATATGAAACAACATCATTGAAAAATATTATTATTTCAGATTAGCTGAGACATCATGTCTGTTATCAGACACAAGGAATATTTACAGAAATATAAGATACATAAAAAAGGATATTACAGTGATGCCAAACGTTAGAAGATTGATATTCCACTTTTATTCGCATCTATGCAAATTAGCACTTTTGCAATTGATCGCTTGCTTTCATTAGAGCTAACTACAATCTCTATGTGCCATGCATTTGATCTTGTCTTTGACTGGAATCATGTCTATTGTATTGTCCGTATTCAAATATTTGTATAAACAATTTGTTAAGTAAAAAAATCTACATTTTAAAGATATACCAATGCATTAATGTCAAACAAGGTCATAATAAATCATCTAACAAAGTCCTTTCCTGGCCTTTTTTGCCTATGACTTAATGAAGGTCAGGTAAAAGGATAATAATCAGAATCAAGAAACAAAGATTTACATGAAAAGCATTGTTTTAACTAGCAGTCTTCAGAAATTATATGCAGAAATGTAACCTATAGGATAAATATACTAGGCCCTGTATACAGAATTAAATTTTTATTATTATAATTAATATATTAATTGCGGAACAGGTATGTGTTTTAACAAGTATGTGTTTAGGTAAATCAATCATTTTTGTTTCATTCATGTGAACTACTGACATTTTTCTACAAATCCAAACAGTTATATATTTTTTATATTTGGATTTATTTAGAACTGGTCAAAATAAAAAAAACGATTATAAATGCTCCCAGACCTCAACTACTCCAAAGACAACATGTTTATATTCATTTTAAAGAACAAAATTCAAAGAATTTACTATTTCCTATTTACGAAAAGTTAAGAAAAATGAATATTTGATGGAACAATCCAGAATTTTTCACAATTCTCTTTGCATTCTCTCAGTTTATCACATTGATGTTGGGGTGATATGCATATTTGACAGCAATGCACATTTTTGGGAAAATTAAATAAATAAATGAAAAATTATAATTACTTCCTTTACAAAAGCTCCAGAGCACCGTTCACGCTGTGAAGCTCACAGATCTTTTCCTTCCTTTGTCACATAATAATAACTTTTTTTACACATTTTGTTGTAAGTCTATTTAAATATATTTTGCTTTCTTTGTATTGATCCTATATGTTATATATGGCATGAAATAAAGATTACCAATCTAGATAAAAGGTCAAATGTGTTTGCCTGATATTCTTTGACTTCCCAACACTGGTCCAGGATTCGTTTAACACTTTTTTTAAAGAGTGTACAGATGTGTTATTTACATGTTTAAACTATTATTTCTTACAATATGCAGTTTCCAGATGCTTCTGTATGAGCAATGTGCACGTCTGCTGCTGAAGATCTGTTGAAGATCTGTGTGAAGATGGGGGCCAGTTGGTAAGCGCAGACTTCTAAACAGGCAGGTTAAACACCGTCTGGGAATGGATCTTTCTGGGTCTTATCTCATCTTTCTTGTGGCTGTGGCTCAGTGGTTAGAGCATGGCACTAGCAATGCTAAGGTCATGGGTTCGATTCCAGGGGTTTGCTTAGAGTCAGAAACAGATGTATTATACAATGCAATGTAAGTCGCCTGCCAAATGCATAAATGTAAACGTCATCTTATAAACTGTTTGACTAGTTTACAAATTAAACATTTGTGAGCTCACCATAAAAACGGCTTTTGAAGTAATAGCCCTCCTGAATACTTCATATTTTTTAACACCCAACCCATTTTAAAATAGCAATGGCGCCATCTCCTGGTAAAAGTCAGAGTTGCTCTGGTCCATGTGTTACATAAAACCATTTTCAATTGTCAATTAAATAGTGAACATGGATGAGAAACTCTTACAAATCGGTGCATTCTTAGATATATTAAGCATCTCTCTGTCTTGAAGGGATAGTTCACCCAAAAATTTAAATTCTGTCATAATTACATCATTTACATCATTTACTCGTCATTTTTCTGCAGAACACAAAAGAAGATATTTTGAATATGTTGGTAAACGAACAACGGCTGTACAGTTACATGCATTGGTTTTGTGTCCATTCTGAATGGGTAACGCCATTGTTTGGTTAAACATTCTTCAAAATATCTTCTTTTGTGTTCGACTGAAGGAAAAATGTCACAAAGGGTCTGAGTAAATTGGGACATAATTTCCCTATTTGGGTGAACTATCCCTTGAAGGCTAATTCACACTGATCATACAAACTTCGTTTGAAACACATTAGTGTTTTAGATTGAACAATGCCAAAGAAAATTTGGAATGTTGCTATTTGTTGGTGTTGGAGTTTTTACGGTGTGAATTATTATTTAGAGAATATTCATCAGTTGCTATCTTCCTTACTTACTATGCAGTACAATTTAGATTTAGTTCAATACAAAACTTTGAATAGTCAGTGTGTTAGTTGTCGACTCCTGGATTTGGTTTAGGAATGGGCCATGATGGTTAAATAGTCATCTGGGTTGGCTTGTACCAGCCCTTAGTTAGTTCTCTTTTTATGAAATGAGAACCTTAAAGTCCACACAAGAGGCTTCTAAACTACTAGCTACTAACTCTTTACGTTATTCGGTTGCACCATTTGGTCTTAAGGCAGAACGTAGCTAGTAGTTCGTAAGCTCTCCGTAAAGTAATGTGTAGTCACAAAATATGACGTTTACCTTCAATAGTCCAATAGCAGCCTTTGAATTCGTAAGGAAAAGTTGTGTTGAATTTTTTATTTAAACTTATTTTACATAACATAATAACGGTAAAAATATTTTTTTTATTAAATAGAATACTACCTCATTATGAATTACATAAAAGGTAATTTAACTAAATTAATAAACAAAAGGTAATTAAATACAATACAGCATGACAAAATCATAATAAATGACATGTTATACATGATTTTATTTTACTGCAAACCGCCAATAAAATAAAAAGGATGATTTTCTTACTTGCACAACACAGGCAGATGGATACACACACGGAAGCGTGTTACTTCAGTGATTCTGCTATTTTATTCCTACAACCACTCCTGATGGGAGGATTCCGTTAATATTTAATTTACACGTAATGTTACGCTTCAACTATTGGCTTGAATACACTACAATACTTTTAAAATCTGAACAGGTATCATACAGTTGCAGACTTTTGGAAAGTTCCAGAAAGAAAGACACAACTAATCATATCTGCAGACTGGCACAGACTTTCTGCAACATGTCCAGACTGAAAATCTGAGCAAAAGTCGTGTAGTGTATTTTAGCCTTAAGTTGAATGGTGCAACTCAAAAATATTTAGTAGTGCATAAATTGTAACTTATCGTCCGTTTAAGTCAAACAACCAGTCAATCACAACTAATGAAACCCCCATAAATGTTAAGAAAATCGTATAGGGTTACATCAAACTATCTGCCTGGGTAGAAACATTAGCTTGCTTCCTCATTCATCATCTGAAAAATACAAAACCTTTGTGTACATACAATATTATAAATGACAGACAAATGATAATACGTGGTAATCTTTAGGCTGCATGTGGAGGCAACACAACCTTTCGTTTGGGTCAAACTCATCAGATTAATGTCCAAGTATTACTTCCCTTTATATTCTAAGAATTATTCATTGACATCATAACACTTCTTCCTATCTGACAGGTCAAGATGTCCTTATGTGACACAACTATGTAAAAGTTTCAACATATTGGGGAAGTTTCCCGGACAGAGATTATCTTAAACCATGCCTTAGTTAAATTAGGATATTTAAATCCTTTTAAAAAACATAATTTACAAATAAACATTACTGGCGTACATATTGAGACAAAGCAAGAAACTTCTAACATTTAAATTAGTCTGGGTCTAGCCTTAAACCGTGTCCAGGAAACCGCCCTCTAGTCATAAAACTAGTTTGATGACGCAACAACACTGGTATTCATTTTAAAGACATTCAAATCAGTTTTTCTTAGGTCGGAAAGCTTCCAAATTTTGGTTGTGTTTATTTATTTATTATTATAGGGTTGTTCAGTTTTTTGTATCAGTTTAAGTTATTTTAGATTATTAGTCTGAAACCATTGTGCTGACTGTCAATTTTTATTATTTTAAAGATCTGGGTCTATTAAATGCACTAGTTGGTATTATACAGAATATATGGTAAACACTTCCGTATAGGGGGCAATAAACAAAAGTTACTAGCATGCCTATTATTGACATATTGGCTGTTTATTAGTACTTATAAAGCATATATTCTGCATGACCATACTCTACATCCCTAATCCTGACCAATACCTTAACCTAACAACTACCTTACTAACTATTAATAAGCAACAAATTAAGAGTTTATTTGGAAAAAAATCATAGTTAATGGTGTACTGAAGTGTTACCGAATATTTTAATACAAATGCATTCATATTTTAACATGTTCTTTGCTATGAATGAATTTATAAATGTTTGTCATAAATTAACAATTGTCAGCAATTTGTTGTTGTGGTAAAAGAATAAAAAAGACGTCAGATTCGTCTTTGTGTGTCAGGCTGACTTGATCTTGGGATCATGTTGAATTTGGATGTTCTGCTTCCTTGGAGGTGTTTTTCTTCAGTGGATGAGGAAGTCCTGACCCTATATGAATCAGTATGAGGATCCTCATGAGCACATCTGCCTGGAGCATCCTCAGCAGACTCATCAACTCTTCTACAAAGACAGTGAGTACAGCACTTTTAATGACTCATGAACTTCATGTTACTGAGCTTTGCTAAGTATTCATCATTCATTTGAGTTTTACCCTGTTTTTAAAATTGTTCTAGAATTAGCGGACTCAGTACTTATAAAATCAATAATTTTAATTTAATTGCAATGTGTCACAGATATTTACAGTATTTGTTATTTGAAACTATTAACTCAAACACTATTTGTATTATAATTACAGTACTAGTCAAAAGTTTCTAAACGCATGACTGAACCGTTTTCATTATTTTAAGAATCTTTTAATCTCAAGGTTAAGGTTGGGTATCGTTTGAATTTGATCGATTCTGATTAATATTGATTCCACAATTGAAGTAAAACATATAGATGTCAACCTGTATGGTCTTTAGCTCGCTTATTGACTGGTTTGCAAAAATATATATATTTATGAGCACCGTTTTGTATACACACAGCAACCATGTTTTGACGGATTTATAAAAAATGTATACCATAGTTTAACTACATCATGGTTAAACATTTGTTACTATAATGAAACTAAACTGTAGAACTTTGCTGTAATTTTGCATCAGGTTTGCAAGTAACTTACTGTAGATTTGATTTCTTCCTTAATATTTTCCTATAAGTAGTGTTTTTAATTTGAGTTTAACTTTACTTCAAAACACTTTCAAGATTAAAACACAATGAGCAAGAAGAGACTGGTCTCAGTACTGGCATTACAATGCAAAATTGACCTTCTTTCTGAGCATTTGTGTTTTGTTTTGTAAAACTCTCATACGATAAATTAACATTACAAGAAAACTGACCTGAGGTATTTAGTCTTGTTTTATGAAAGAAAATATAAGAATTAGGTAAGTTTATGTTTAAAAACTTAAATTAAATCTACAGTAAGTTACTGAAAAACCGGCTGCAAAACTTCAGCAAAGTTTTAAATTGTATTGTGAATTTGTGGTTTCAATTCCAGAATTGGAATTCCCAGCACTACTCAAAATATGCCTAAATGTTTGAAATTACGTTTGTAGACACAAATAAAACTGTGTTAACATATACATTTATTTCATTAGAAAACAAAAATTGTATTTAAAAACTCAAAATAAAATAAGATCAATAAAATAAAAATAAAAATTATAAACTCCTTCAATAGGCTACTCTTTAAAATGGGTTAGGGTGAGACCTCAAGAAGCTAAATGATAAAATGCCAAGAGTATAAATTTGCAATTTCAAAGATGCTAGAATATGATAGTTTTGATTGATTTTAGATGCTTTAAGTCACAACACAATTCCCACAGTTGCAGTTTTGATGAGTTTACTATTATTAAAAAAGGTGTAAAATAAATAAAGACTGAATCTCTTTTATCGTCAAGGATTGCCTTTGTCAGGCATCTTGAATATACAAATAAAAGTTGCAAATGTTTTAATCACAGCACACATTTTATAATATATATTTTGTAATATCTTCCTGCCAAACTATTCAGCGTTTCATGACACAGTTCTTAAGCCTGCGTACAAATTTCACTGTGTTTTTTCCTCTATACCCACATTGTGTCATTCTTCAATTTAACGCCTGTTTGGAATATTTATAATAACCTTTTAGAGAAACATTATGAAATGTCAATGTTTTTGTGATTTGAACGACCTTGCTATACAACTGGTTGTGCGTTGCTCAGTTGAGAATGAAATTTCATCAGTGTCTTATGATTCTGGGATCCAATGTGAGGCTTGTATTCCCAAAATAGTTTAACACTATATTGCATCACAATCTTCCCATGAGGGAGAACAAAAGAAATAGACAAAATCTTGTAGTTCACTCAAACACACACCACCTGCCACCAAACACGCATGTACTCCTCTGGGCCTGGAATGCCTCATATTAAATGTCTCACAAATGTATCTAATAAATTGTTTGCAGTAAAACAATATCCCTGTATTTTTTGTGTAATATCCGATCTGTCCTTCAGGCTAACGTGAGGACAACTTGTGTACATCATGTCAAATCCTGAAAACAGCACATTTTACCTGCAATCCCAGAAGGGCCGTATAACCATTGCCAACTCGAACTCAGGGGAGTTTAACCTGCCTGAGATTGAACCGTTACTCTTGGATGACGAGGTGTTACCAAGAGCACCTTGTAAAGTTATATTTCCATTTTTATGTGAAGTTCATGTGAGAAAAAGAATATCTTTAAATTTAAATTACTTAGAAGCTAAAATTGTCAACAGGCAAAAAAAGACCTGATATCTTTTAACAAAGAATTTTTGCTTGTCTTGTTCAGCAAGGCTACCCTAAAGATACTCTCTTTCATGAGCTGTTTAGCTTTTTTCATGTTCTGAAACTAAGATAATGAAATATCATTAAGTTGTTTTTCCTTTGTGTTCAAGCAAGCCCATCTTTCAGAGTGTTGGGTGTTAATATGCGCATAGTGGATAACAAGAAAGTTCACAACACCGGCAGGTACAAGAACACCAACTTGATTGTGCGCCGAAACAAAGAGTTCATCATCGATATCAGATTTGACCGTCCTTTCAATATAATGGAAGACACCGTGGAGGTTGAGTTTTTGATTGGTGAGCTTATTTTTGAAATCTCCTTCAAACATTATTTTAGATTTGCATAGAGGCTTCATTACTGCGTTTAAAATCTTTCTTTGGCTTTAATTAAAAAGAACATTTGGGCACTTCCAGCATTATGTATCTGACATCTTGCGTTATGACATATATATGACATATATAAACTGTCAGAGAATGTATTTATGACTAATATATTGAACCATCTGTTTACATTTTACTAAACCCGTGATGATAGAGTTTAAAAATCCGAAAATGTTTTCTGTATTATAAAATAAATGTACGTTAAGGACGTGACAAAAAAAGAACACCATTTTTGAGAGACGACAAACTTTTTAGGATTTCTGTTAATTAAAATGCACAAAAAAGAAGCAACATTAGCCAACAAATGGAGAAGGGATGACTATAAAAATCTATTGTTACGGATTTGACGACTCTCAAAATGGCAATTACGTTATTTGTTATGGAAAGTAACACTTTAAAGCTAAAAAATTGAATGGTCAGTCAACCTAGATTAGTTAGCATTCTGCCTAAACGACTGTATTAAATGTATAAAATAATTACAGTATCTAAAAACAGTTAGGTCTGAAAATCACAAACCAATAAAAGGCATAAAAACTAAAAGCTAGAATTACATCTCTGGTGTTTTCAAAACCTGAGAGGCACAAGTAAAAAGAACAAAGACACAGGCGTTGTTATCCTATTCCAAAATCCGACCTCGGAAAACATCTGTCCGTCATCAGTAAGACGATGTGCCTCATTCTGCGTTTTAATGTCATTATTGCTGTCAGGAGAATTTGTCCGCCTCGCTGAAAACTTGTTCTTGCAAATGACTGTTGCGCTCATCTCACAGGCAGTTCACCTGATGTAAACAGGGGCACCTACATCACTGTGTCCTTTGGAAAAGATAAAGGTGACATGATCTGGAGGTGCCGTGTACTAAACACAAATGGCAATGAGGTGACAGTGGGCATCACACCAGACACCGGCTGCATCGTGGGCCGCTTTCGCACTTTTGTGGCTATTGTGAGGGGATTAGCAAAACAGCGCACCCCGAAGAACCCTGACACAGACGTTTATGTGCTGTTCAATCCTTGGGACTCTGGTAAATACAACTGCATTCACATGGTGCTCTCATTTGACATAAAACAACAGGACAGCCTTTGCAATGTTGCATTAGGTCAAACATCAATATCTTGCTATATGTGTCTCTACACAGCGGATCAAGTGTATATGTCTAAAGAAAGCGACAGGCAGGAGTATGTTCTGAATGATGTGGGAGTCATCTTCAATGGAGAAATAAACAACATGTCCTCCCGCCCATGGAACTATGGGCAGGTTCGTATAATGCCCCTTCACATCATTTGGGATTCTTTACATTAAAGGTCTGGTGAACTGGGCTTGTTTCTGGTTTCATAGTGTTATAGGAGGTCTACTTATGACGTTTGCGTGTTTTTAACATCCAAAAACATCAAAGTCAATAAGTAATAGGCTATTTTCTAACCAGGTTTTGAGGCCACCTCTACAAACATTTGGTTTTAATGGGTGTGCCGCATTGAAGACACTTGGAAGTAATTTTTGCAGGGCATTAGTATTATCTGGAGACCTCCTCTGATTTATAAATTACCTCCCTAAATCTGTATTTCATGTGACACATTTGTGACACAAATCACAGAGATCCAGATGAAAGACTGTGTTCTTCCACAACCAGGGATGGCACAATATTTAGCTGTCTTTAGCGTCGTGCTTGTTTATTGCTTGCTCGCTCTATCTGGTTCCGCTCCAATTGTGTTACTTCAGAATAGTCATGCGCGAACCAGTGGGCGGGGCTAGAGAAGTAGTCGTTGATATTTTTCTGTGAAGGCGGTGTTCAACCTATCAATCTCTTCATGGATAGGTGCATTCCAGAACCTGGCATTCACTGGGCCTGGTGTCATTAACGGATGTTATCTCAGTTACAAGGGCGTTTTCAGTTCTGACACTTACATGATGTTCGAGTCAATACGATTCCCTCTTATATAACAAAAGCTCGGGTTAAAATTGTGATTTTAATTCATCCGTCCTTTAAAGACAAAATGTCTACAAACTAAAGTCTCAACCTGTAACTTGTGTATTTTCTTGTAGTTTGAAAAAGGAGTTCTGGATGCCTGCCTTCTGGTTCTGGATTCTGGCAAAGTACCGCTAGTATATCGTGGAAATGTGACTGAAGTAGTCCGGCAGGGCTCAGCCCTGGTATGATGTGAACTCACAAAGAAAACGCTTCCTACATATTAACTAAATACTTTCTCAAATTAATGTATATGGTATATTTACAGATGAACTCTCAGGATGATGATGGCGTTCTGGTTGGAAACTGGAGTGGAGATTACGCCATTGGCACATCACCCACTGCCTGGACCGGAAGTCCTGAAATCCTGCTCAAATATGCCAGAGAAGATGCAGTGCCGGTTTGTTTTGCCCAGTGCTGGGTATATGCTGGTGTGATGAATACTTGTAAGTTTATTTTTTTTATATGTTTAGTACAATGAAACATGACATGGTGTTTTGACACCATTCAAATTTACTTGGTACATGTCCCAATCCTGGGGTAATGATATCGTACTGTTTTGTAACAGCGTTACTGCTAAAAAAACTTACTAACTCCAAGGAACTCCAAGATTAAGACAGCAGCAAGCGTTACATATTTTTTCAACCTTCCACCCAGTTCTGCGCTGTCTGGGGATACCGGCGAGGGTCATCACCAACTACAACTCCGCTCACGACAACAACGGCAACCTGAAGACAGACATCATGCTGGATGAAGACGGGAAAGTGAACAGATCTCGAACAAGAGATTCAGTCTGGTGATTATTTGAAAAACATTGCATGAGCATACAAATGTTTTGTAGGTCATGTGTGTGAATTTTAGCGGAATCTAGTGGTGAGGTTGTGAATTGCAACCAAAAGCTCACTCCACCCCCTCCTCCTATCTAAGTACTACGGTGGCTGACATGTGCCAAAGATGTCATCACGTTTTGCCTCTTTGCGGAAGAAGATAAGGCATTTTGTAAACAGTTTGTCCGTTGAGGGCTACTGTAGAAACAACATAGTCCACCCATGTTAGGGGACCCGCGGTGAAATAGCTCATTCTAAGGTTATAAAAACATAACGCTTGATTATTTACGGTCTTTATACACCTCTGAACACATAGTTATGTATTTTATATTGCATTTCTGTCAATAGATCCTCCTGAATCTTACACTTTAAGCCTTTAAGATCCAAGTCACGGCTCAGTTCATTGTTGTTATTCACTGTTGGTATCATGATTTATTGTGTTTGAAAGGTAAGGATACTGTGTTTTTACAGGAACTATCACTGCTGGAATGAGGTGTACATGAAAAGAACTGATCTGCCACAGAAATTCTCTGGCTGGCAGGTGGTTGACAGCACCCCTCAGGAGACCAGTGATGGTAAGATCCTCCTTATGATTTGATATAATTCATAAAGTCCCAAACTAACTTTGCTTTTCCAATGGGTTTATATCATAAATATCATAAATATAAGATATTTTAATATCATAAAGTTTCTCAAATTAGTATTCATTGATAGTCCTATTACTTGAATTCAAAAAGCTCAACTTTTCAGCCCTGTTACAGATATTGTAAGACAGATAATCAACAAACAAAATCTTTAATTTATGGAAAACGTGCGTTATCATTAACAGCAGGTGAAAAACTGGGTTTGAAGTATATTTACTATACAGTTTCCAGCATTTAGATGATTTAGATCCACGTGAACAAGCAAACTGACCTCAATTTGTGAATTTCAGTTTCAAGAATAATATACCCAAAATCCAAAGACCTTTAAAGAGGACATCAGTCTTTAAATAGCATTCGTCCCCTCCATCTGTTCGGTGTTTAGAGTGTGACGGGGTAAGAGAATACGACAGACAAAACTGATAAGGCATAGCAACCCCGGTGGGGAATTTATTATAAAACATAAAATAATGTCCAAAACTGTGATGTCCGGGGTGCTCGTTGTGTGCTGTCGTCCGATCCGTGCTCGTGCAGTCTGGTGTCCTGTGTTTCCCTCGCTGGCCTCTCGCACACTCTCTCGTGGGGGATTTAGAAAGGACCAAGCGTTAGGCGTCTTATGAATCGGGACCCAGAGTGCTGGGAGCACGCTGCTTTTATGCCCGGCAGCTAATCGTCATCAGGTGATCTCAATCAGCACTAGCTGCCGGGCCGTTTCCCAGGTGACGCTGATCCCAGAACGGCACCTCGTCACATTAGGGATGGTTCACCAAAATCTGACCCCCCCATTGCCTCCCACAGTGTTTATTTTCCCACCTATGGCAGTAAATGGTGGGTTAGATCTGACATTATTCCCAATTTCTTCCTGTGTGTTCAGTAAAACAAATGCATTTATACAGGTTTTGAACCATCTAAGTGTGAGTAAATGATGACAGAATTTTCATTTTTGGGTGAAGTATCCCTTTAAGGATTATCTGTTTGAACATCTCTGCTCCATCAACATCTGGTCTGATAAAGACTTTTACATAGTAAAGTATGGGTGCCCAAACAAGTACATCCAAAATGCACGTCGTTATTAGATAAAAATGATAACTACATGATGTTGTTTAGGTCTTTATCGCTGTGGTCCGACATCAGTCACTGCCATAAAAGAAGGAGAACTGAGCTACCCATTTGATGGGAAGTTTGTGTTTGCAGAGGTAAGGAAGCCATGTTTATTAGAAGTTGTCCACTGATTAGAACATCTTCACATGTGTGACTGGACATTTCTTTAGTTGTTCATCTACTGCTAACTGCATATCGCACCCTCTCCTGTTTTCAGTTGAACAGTGATGTGGTTTACCATCAGATTGATAAGTATGGAAAAACCAAGATCCTCCATGTGGACACTACCTATGTGGGAAAACGCGTCGTGACTAAATTAATTAACAGTAATCAATATGAAGACGTCACTTCTACCTACAAGTATCCAGAGGGTAAGTTCATCTGCTTTCACTTTCAAGAATCATTTGCTGCCACAGCGCCCTGTCCTTATTTCTCGATCATCGTCTTGACTCCAGGAAGCAAGAGTGACAAGCAGGCCATGCAGATGGCTGAGAGCCGTGGTGTTCCTTCAAGAGAATACGACGATCCTGGTGAAGCTGGGGTGGACATCCAACTCCAAGCCAATACTATCAAAGTGGGTGAAGACTTCAAGCTCACCATGCACATTAATAACCAGACCAGTAAACGCTGCACCATCAATGCCACCATCACTGGCTCTGTGGTATTTTACACCGGGGTTACTAGCACCACCGTCAAGCAGGAAACCAGACAAGCTACTGTTGAGGCTTGGAAAAGTATGACATCCGTTATTAATTTGATAAATAATACATTTAGGATTCTTTTTTTGGTTTTTCCTGAATATACTCTCAATTTACAGCTGAGAACCTGCTGATAGACGTCCGAGCTACGGAGTACATGGCCCATCTGGTGGAGCAATCCAATCTGCTGTTTGTCGTGAACGGTAGAATTCAGGAAACAGGCGTGACCCTCACCAGAATGAGAGTTGTCACCCTTCGCCCTCCCGAGCTCACCATACTGGTATATTTCCTGAGCAACCATTCACATGGGAACTTGTTGATGATCTGATTTTTTTATTTATCTAACTGTTAATGTTCCTAAATTTCATGTACAGGTGAGCGGAAGTCCCCAGGTGGGCAAAGATTTCACCGTCATTGTGGAATTCCGGAATCTCTTTAATTTCGCCCTGGAAGACGTTCAGTTACGCCTTGACTCACCCGGTCTGATACAGACCAAATTCAAGTCCTACAAGTAAGCCGCTTCAACAGTCTCATATCTGTCCATATTCATAGATATTCAGGATCATCCAATTAAGTATCAAATACAGACAAAACCGTCCCTAAATACTGGCTCAAAGGGTTATTCGCCCCAAAATAAAAAAATTCTGTCATCTTTAATTCACTCTCACTTGGCTCACATCTGTATGTGACACATTCTTCTGTGGAACACAAGAGAAGATATTTTGAGAAATGTCCAAGTGCTTTTGTGTCCAAACAAAGAAAGCCAAGGGGGTCGATGTTGTTCGGTGACCAACATAATTCAAAATATCTTCTTTTGAAATGGCGTGAGAGTAAATAAGCAAACAATCCCTTCCTTTTTCTCTGCTGGAGAAGTTATATCGCTGCTGTCCTCCCAAAACCTTGTATCTCCATATTTGGGGACTTTTTATATTTTGTCAAATCATTAACATTTGTCGCCCCTTATGTTTGTCACTGGGTTTTGGAAATATCTAAACAAAAAGCATTAAAAAGTGCTTGTCAACTTTGACAACACAGTATGTAATGATTTAAAAGTAGTGTTTATTTCATTTCCTGAAAAATAGCCGATTTGGACATGTGAGGTTTCAGAGGGACAGCGATTATATACTTATATGTGATAAGAATTTATATATAAACGTATAATATTGTGTAATATTATAATATGACGTCTTTTATATTTTTAATATAGATAGTTGTGAATGAAGTTAGTTAGATAAATGAACTAACGTGTATGTTTATGCTTGCAGACAAATTTTACCTGGTGGCGTATTGCAATATACAGAGTCCATCACCCCTTTGAATCCTGGCAAGAGGGTGTTGATAGCAGGTCTGGACTGCGCTCGTTTGAGACAGGTCACCAATCAGCTGGAAATCGACATACTTGCAGTCTGACCGTATGAATGACCGACCCAGAAAGACCAAGAAGAGAAAAACAGAAAAAGAAGAATTCTCATACATTACGTACATTATTAATTTAGCTTGGCTTGCTTCACAAATGTCTGTTTGAAATACAATCCAATATAATGATTTAAATGTCTTTTGGGATAGACGCCTGACCTCCCCAGTGTTAAGGATGAATAGCAAGTTGAGTGTGAAGATAGAATTGGGAAATATATCGAAAATATACTCTGAAATTCGTGAAGAAAAACATAAATTTGTCTTTGGTTGGGTGAGGGTAAGGGTCAGGACGAAGTTATAATCATAATGCATTTTTTCTTTCTGCTATAATGCCACAAAGCATGGTTTGCTAATGCATTTTAACAATAAACATTAATCAGAAAGCAAATTAATGGATTCTTTCCTGCAAATCTTACACATTCATACACATTCACATAGCATTGCATAAAAACACTATATAGTCAATGTCAGTGTTGGGTGTAACTAGTTACTGTAATTTAATTACTTTTCCCTTGAAAAAGTAAAGTAAGGGATTACTCATATGTTTTCTGTAATTTAAATACAGTTACTTTTGATGCAATTAAACTAAATACTTTGTTAAATATATGCGTGTGCAATAGCGTAATTGACTTCAAAATTCAAAGTCATACTTTAAAATATGTGCTTTAACGAATAATTCTCACATTTGTAATACTTTGGTCAGTTAATAATATTATTTGAATGAATTCAATAAGCCGTTTCATGTCTATCCTTGAATAACTTAACTACATTGATGTAGGATATAGAAAGTAATTAGTAATGAGTAACTAAATACTTTTTGGACAGAGTAATTTGGACAGTAATCTAATTACACTTTTGAATATTTTATGAGTATCTAGTAATTAATTACTTTTTCAGAGTAACTTACCCAACACTGGTCAATCCTCAGATCAGCTGGCTCACAGATATCTTAATTCATAGTAAAAGAAATATGACATTTGTTGGTATTTAAACAAATGACAGAAGTCTGTTCATTTACTCACTTTCTGGTATCTATGTGGTGAACAAATGTGTAAAACAATTTGTAGAACAAATGTGCGTATTGTGGTGCTGAATTTTCCCCATATTTCTTGTCCGCATTTACCTACCCGATTCATTCAAGGCAAGGAAAGCTCCTCTGTTGCCGCAGCCCGCCTTACCTCACTCAGTCCACTCCTTCCATTTTAATGAGACATGCCGTGGTTTAGACAGCCCACTTTACTGCATCAATGCTGCTGGAATACCCCTCTCTCGTTCTCTATTTCTGTCTCCCCTCCTTTCCCCAAGCCTTCCCCACACCCACCTGAATGAGTCACCACGGAAAACCTCTCTGAGTAATTGCTGGGTCGGATGGGGACAAACACATTAAACAGGGATTCCCTGACGGACCGGCATTATTTTTCTTGCGGTGCCGCTGAAATCGTGGTCCACTTGACTATGTTTTATACGAGCTGACACATCACTCGATTTTCATCAAGACGGCCGTCTAACATTATTATTCAGGGTCGAAATGTTTGTCTGTGATGAAAATGATAACGCGCCCGCAGACGTATTATGGTGTTGTAGCACACCTCCGCCAAAAGATGGCGACAAAACATCCGACAATGTTCGGGCTCTGTGGTCGTGTGCGTAATAGGCCTACTCTAGAAATAAAACAGCCTTCACGATATTGTAACGATAAACCTTGAGATCGTGGTTATACAACGAATCGTTATACAAGTCTGAAGCAAAGTATTTTATTATATTTGTGATATAAATGCGTATGCAGAAACGTCTTAAAGGCATTCCCATTTTAATGCGTAATAAAAGACTATATTGTTCAAATCCCAGTGAATGACTTTCTTACTATTAACGACTAAAGAAATTTCGATTAGCCTATATCGTGAGAAGTCCTGAAGGCATCGGACTCCTGAGCTTTAATCTGGACTGTAAATGAACTGTCGAGGGACCTCATTACTCAGCAGAGACGTGAACATGGTTTCTCCTCACTGATCGGATTCTCCTTCAGCTATAATGCCCTAGGTAACTTTTTAGTATTCTCCTCCTGAAGTCAGTCTCTGTGAAAAAAAAAGATGTGCAATGCATACTCAGTACCCATTGGTTGGCTACAAATTCCGCTGACGTCAGCAGGGAACTTTTTTCGGTGATTCAGACTTCATCACTGCCTTTCTCTCACTTTTAATGTAACCCTATCTCAACCAGTATGAATTGATTCCAGTAATTTTCCACATCTACAGAATAACAAATGTTAGTTTTACTCAATGTTGTAAAGTATTACCATTTTTTTGTATGAAATCGACTTCTTTGAAAGCATTTTCGTTGGCTTTTGTTACTATAACGTTTGTCTCCTTGACATCAAATGTTTCTTTAATGATGCTTAACCTGAGGATACATGTTATTTCAGAGCAAAAAGATCCCAGTCCTCAATTGTTTTTACCACTACTGTACATAATTTGCCTCGGGTCAACCCATTAGAGTCCCTGGTAATCTCAATGCGGTGAATTGAGACAAAATCATATTTTCTTTTATAAATTAATTCACAAACTGATATTTTTACGGGACTATATTCGGACAGCCAAATTCATATGCTCATTTCGAAACTATTTTAATTGAATTTACCAACACGTGTGAACCAGACTTTGACAACCTCAATCTAAGAAAATTCCTGCAACCCTATAGTCCACCCAACCTGATGTCATGAAATCTGCATCTGTATATGGGTCACGGCAAAACGTGCAGACAGACAGCTTATTTCGTGAGGGTGGATAGGTGACCCACCAGAGAGCACATATATGCGGACATCTCCGCAATCCCAATTGCCAGTGCACTGGGAGAAGGGGAGCAGCCCGGTCTAGCAAATGAGAAAATAGAGAAGTGGGGAGTCCGACGGTGAATTTTACGTCAAGCATGAGATGTGGGCGTGAAGCAGGGAGAGAAAAAACACGAGGCATTACCGCCTTCTCTTAACGGGGTGCACCATTTCACTCCTCTGCGCCTTACCGCACGGGAACATCGTACATACTTTCTGAAGAGCTGCTTTTACTAAACGGCGATGTTCAGCGCTCACATTTGGCAATCTTTTCCACTCCAAACTCTCTAAAATTGGTATATACTCCAATGGTTTTACTGGACGTAGGATGGGATTAACTTTGACCGGAAGATATATTTCATTGTTTCTTGCTGTTCAAATAGGTGAGTCCATTTATTTCCCGTGTACATTTTGAGATGCGCGGACTTTTCCATTTTCAAAACTGCTTTTCATCTCATTGTATATGCATTAAATTTGAAACGACTAGTTTATAGATAAGAAAAGGGTGGACATTACGATACGCTTTCTGTATTTGTAGGGCGCATGTTGGTGCAATCGAATGCATATTTAATTGTTACGTTACTGTCCGGATAGCGATTAGATGTGTAAATGGGGGGACTTTAAATGAGACAACACAATAACGAATTGTATAAAGACAAACGAATGTGCTTTAATGTCATAACTGCGGCAATACGGTCATGTCGAAGTCTACTTCTCCTCCTTCCCATTTTAGAGATTACAAAAATAAAGCAAATCTTTATGGAGCAAGTTGCAGGAAGTGTGGGACCGCCCGACCCTCTCCGCAATAAATAATTCAAACCCCATTTCAAACAAACAACATTGAACAGGTAATAATAAATTAAATGCGTTTTGCCATTCGTCGGTCATAGATAATCGTTATTCTTGTTTTTTCCTGAAAAGTGAGTTTAATAGATGCATAAAGAGTTTTGGATGGTCCAGTTTGTTGAGTCCATTTACATTCACGCATTCGACCAATGGATGCTCTAAAATATAATTGACAATCTATTGTTTCATGACAATCATTTTAAAGGCGTTGTTTCAGAATTTACAAGTAGGCTAGCTTAATGTCTTTGTAATGTTGTGACTTTTAAATTGGCATAATTTTGGTATTGTAAAGGACTGCAGGTCACTCCAACAAACATGTAAGAATATTCGGACACGACCAATTTTATTGTGCTCGTTCGTCGAAAAAAATGTCCGCTTGATTCGTAACCCAGTTGAACTATTAATTTGCCACAACCATCTCCTGACTTCAATGAACATATTATGTGCCAGTTTGACACCAGTAACGCTGACAGGGTCTAGTAAGGTGGTCGTGACCACTAGTACAGTAGATAGGTGAGTCTATCTTCGATGCGATCTAAATATAGACCATACGCCGTGCAGAAGACGAAAAAGATTTCATAATTCACATTCGTTCAAAGTGGTGTCTATTGTTCTATACGAGAACATTGCACGAGTTATTGACGTCAATTTTATACGAAATCAGCCATCTCCACAGAACAAGGTTTTCTGTGAGCTGCACGATATTGTGAAGAGCGTCGTTGCATTTCTCCTCCTCATATCCGCCATGTTGAAGTCTGATCAACATTATTTTGATCGAAAATGTTGAGGACGAAATAGGCAACAAATACCCTTATACAAGGTAACGCATCTATGAATTTGACTTAATCTGTAGCAGGAATTACAGTCGGAAAAATGCTTAAAATGGTTGCTTATTGAAAAAGGGCGAACCGATCGTGATAGCATAATTATAGCAGGATATTTCGTTATGTAAGCTTTCATCAGTGCGGCACGATACAGTAACAATCTTCTTTGTCCGGATTTTAAATGTGATTAGTGTGTAATAGGGTAAGGCTATAATAGACGATGTATTATATATTAATTCCCAAAAGGCAATAGAGCCCATATAATATCATTATTTGATAAATCACCGTGATTTACAGTACAGTTTTTAAAATATTGATTCTGTCGGATGAATACACAAAATAGTTTTGCTTCAATTATAGGATCAGCAGAAGGCTTTGGAGAATTCGTCCTCTTTTTATTCTGTGAGGGCATATTGTGTGTATAAATAACGTAAAATACAGCATTCAGGCCTATATAACAATGGTAACACACAATGCAAATAATGTATTCATATTAGGCCTAATTATATAATTCTCATATTCATATACCGAGGCCGGTGGTGCGAGTTTCGGCCTGACCAGTTGAAATATTCAGATACTTTCACAATTGACAATAGCCAGTTCCTTAACAAACCGAAGCAACCAGCTTTTATGCTTCGTTAAGCAAAGGGATCCGCACGACTGATCAAACGATGACCTTCCACTCCAACAGTCTGTCAATAATTTGGGAAGGAAAAGCATCCGTGTCCAAATTTTCTAATTTTCGCTAATAGATCTGTCATGAGGTGAAGATACTTTTTTTTCTAGATGTGTAAAGAAAAAAGGAGGGGGAATACAAATCACTCAGAATGAAAATCTCACCACACACAAGCCCACTCGCCCCCACCCTCTTGTAAACCATTACATCATCGTTTGTCCACGCGCCACCCTCACACTCAATACACAATATATCGCGGAAGTGTTTCTTGTCTTATTTTTTTGTTGACTAGTTATGTTTTTTTATTGAATCTATTTATTGTATCCAACAAGGCCTAATGCGCTGAGATATGTGACAGAAAATTTGGTAGGCCAACAGGTAAATAATAAGTAAAATAATGAACACAAATCTATTTGTTTTAAAAAAACACACAACTTTTAAAGAAGTGGAGATGGAATCGTTTTGAAATCACATGAAATGAAGCATTTAATGGTCATTTCTCTTTATGCAGCCTATTTGCTGCAGGCGGTTCGAGCGGCAGGGAAATGTGATACAGTGTTCAAAGGTTTCTCGAACTGCCTGCTACGACTGGGAGAGAACATGGCCAACTATCCACAGGAGCTGGACGAGAATGAAAACCTTCAGACCATCTGCACGTAAGGGAAAAGTGCAAACACACAACAGAAGATGTTATAAACGTATGTGCGAAAGTGAGAGAGAGAGAGCAAAGGGAGCCAGATGGCACAAGGGGCCCCCTTGCTTAATTCGACTTCATGAGCATAAATAGACCCGTACATCCAGTATGGAGTTAATGCGCTGCTACACTATTCACATTTCACCAGTTAATTACAATCAGATGAACCATCACTACACGCCAGTGCCAAAGGTCAACACGCGTAATTGGATCAGATCGGGAGGTAGCGCACGATTATTGTAAGCGATACGCCCTCTAAAATAACAGGTTCGTTTACTGCCGTGACTGAACGAATCAAATCTGTAAAACGGCACGGAACCAAATGTCATTAAAACCAGACATGCAAAGCATTTCGTAAAATGTAAAAATCCTGTTTCTTTTATGCAATTAATCCTTGCCTGAATAGCAGATCAAGCATGTTCAAAATACATCCAGATAATCTTTAGTGTTCTACTTTATTTCATTTTTAAATTTCTAAAAAATAAATCGTTCAGCGACTTAAGATGATTTAATATCAAATTAAATACATTGAAGTATTCTCACAAAGAATTGCAATTGGGCGATTTACGTAAATTTGATTTTGGGATTTTTTGAACGTACATAGCCGTCTTTACAAAGAAAAGACCTATAGCAAGAACTCACTTGTCGCTCCATGCATTGTCGATATAGGGCACAGCATAAATATGCTTGATAGCATAACACAATCAGAAACACAGAAATGTCGATATGAGCTTATTGAAAGTAATGCAAATTAAATTTCTTTATTTAGGAAAAATGACATGCATTAATTTATCCTATTTATATTTTAGCAAATGCAAATATGAATTATTTTTTATTTTCTATGGGGTTTGCAGGCTACTTGTTGTCTAGGGCTTAGTATGTGTGTGTGTGTGTGTGAGTGGGGGGGATGTTCCGGAAATATATTAATAAATAATGGGTTTCAGAGTGGGATAGAGAAAGGGGGTGGGGCGCAAGAGGGAGTTGTGAGAGAGAGAGAGAGAGATGGGGAGGGCACTAGAAAACACGTGATGTGGAGACTTTCCCTTCGGAGCCGCATTACAACTCGGGTTTCCCTCGTGCCCTCTCTACTCCTGCATGCGTACGCGAGGAGATACAATAGCACGAATGATCTGTACATCCGAAATCAAGAGACGTCTATATAAATATGATATGTTTGAGTTTGTAATGTATTTCTGAACACGTTAAAGCATTATATCCTTATGAACATACAATTATTTTGGACAAAATGTTAAATTCATTACCGTACTTGTATTGTTAATAAGGAAGTTGTTTGAAATAAAAAAAAAGAATAAAAAAACATATTTTATAATAATTTATAGATTTTAATTATATGTAAAATAATTTAATGTTTCTTAAAAAGCAATTATATATTCATGTAGGAAAATAAAAAGTAGTTTCATTTTGTAGGATTAAAAAAACCGATTTACATTTACATTTAGCAGACGCGTTTATCCAAAGCGATTTACATTGCTTTATCCTATACATTTTACATAGGTGTTTGCAATCCCCTGGGATTGAACCCACAACCTTGCCTTGTTAACGCAATAGTCTTACCACTGAGCTACAGGAAAGCTTCATACATATACATTTCATTGTATTGCAAAAAGGACAAAAATGCAATTGAAACCATGAATTCAAAAAACTTGATCTAAATTCTTTTTATATTTAAATTGGATTATGTTGAAAATAACCCGTCATTAATAAAAAAAGAGCAGTTGAATTATTACTAAACACATGAAATTACAACACATTAACATTGTGGCTACTTTAGTGAACTACGAAAACATGGCGTTTGATTATTTTCTGGAACGGCTGGCAGCATTATTACGTGCGACGCAAACTAGACATAAATAATGAGTTTTTAATGTTTGATTTGCAGTTACTGGGATGATTTCCATTCATGTGCGACCACTGCTCTGGCAGACTGTCAGGAGGGAGCCACAGATCTGTGGGAGAAGCTGAAAAAAGAGTCCAGAAATCTGGACTTCCGCGGCAGCTTGTTTGAACTGTGTGCTGGTGGAAACGGGGCGAGCCGGTCAGCGGTTCCGTACGGCTTAACGCTGATCCTGACTGCACTGTCTACGCTCGTGACGTGGATTCAGTTTTAACCCACGGGGAAGGAAGAAAACAACACAACACACTACAAAAAAATAAGAGAAGAGACGAGGAAAGACAAGGAACCCCATCAACACAAAAAATAAAATAAAAAAGAATAACGAAGGTCAAAATTCATGCTCACACAAATGGATTTATATATTTCATCTGGAGAAAAGACGATTTTTGCAGGAGACAATGGCGACCAGAGGTCTTCTGGGAATGCTCAAGCACATTTGCCTGACTCTGGGTCGATTTCATTAAATATTTATCAGATATTGAGTTCAAATGACGGCCTGAATTTATGAAAGGTCCTGGTTAGAATAGCAGCATTTTATAACATTGCCGTCTGTTATGTATGAATTAATACTGTAGGCTCTTCACATGGTCGTCATGCATATAGAAAGATAGGAAATATTCTTTCATCGAACTGGTTTAGAGTTCTCCTTGTTCGCAGACCTACGTTTGCTTTTTCACAATGTTCAAGATTTACTTTTCATCTATACATTTCGTTTAGTCAAGCCAAGTATTTGAATGTGTGAGGGGGTTAGAAATTTCGCTGACCCTCGAATTCAAAAATAGGCCTACATGGAGAACATCTCTAATCACAATGCTAATAATATAAATAATAATAATAAAGATAACAATAAAGAAACCTCAGGAAAGACTACAGGCATCTACTTAGTGGAACACAGAGAAGAAATAAATCAGATTTTAGAGGGAGTTTTATTAATAAAATGAACTTAAGCATGTCATATGTAGCCAGGAAAAGAGTCTGAGTTGAGTGTTGACTGTTGCCATTCTTTTCCAGAATCCAGTGTTCATAGAAGAAAATCTATTTCATTTCATTTCAAAAAGATTTATCTCTTTCTATGTAGGAAATATAAAAGTATAAGGGTAACACTTTACATTACAGTGTCACTATTACACATAACATATAGGCTAACAACGTGTAACAGTGAGCAGCTTCTGAAATAATGACACATCAAGTACAAGCAGTTCATTATTATGACGCAGTGCTTACGTAATTACACACTGCAATGTAAAGAGTGGCCAGTATTTCTCCCGACAGTATCGTAGCACGACAATATCAGGACCTGTGACATTACTAGTTGGATGAAGTGCATTTTGCTAGCTTTATTTGATGTTGCCAAGGCATAGACCACGTTTCACTGCCTTCAAAAGATGTGTATTTTGTTTGTTCGTTCGTTTGTTCGTTTCTGGGGATGTTGCATATGAAATACCTGAATATTCAAAACCATACAAGTAAATAAGAGATGTATGTGATATGAAAAAGAGAGATACTTTAACCGATACAGTTTTAAAACAGATTGATTATACAGGTATATAAAAATAGACTGCTAAAAAGAAGTATTTAAAAAGTATTAAATAAAAACAGTTACTGTTTAAAAAGAGATTTGTGTTGTTTTCATTGATTCAGCCTCTGTGGTGGTGATGCCAATGTCTTTATCTAAACTATGCATGAATCGTTCATCTAATTTTGTTTTCATTTGCAAAGGAAGCGATAGTTAACAAATGTCTATCATTAAAATAAAATAAAATCTGTCCCTGTGTAGACGAACGAGAGCCACGGCATTCATGTTCAGTACAGCATTTTTTCTCTCTTCCAGCTCCCCAAACGTACATGAACGAGCGCGCAGGCGCGCATGTACGCGGGCGAGGCTCTGTCGAGTGAAGACGTATTGTTTTATTATTAATAAGGTGGCAGAGAGAGTCGTTTCATATTGATTGTCCCGCACTCAGCGCATTTCTAAACGCGTACTGTACGGCGCTTGTCTGAACGAGAACCCTATTGACGGCGACAACATTGAAAAATTAAATATAAGGAAATGATACTGCATATTTCTATAGATTTAAAAAATGTTATGCAACAAAAAATTGATCCCTGGCAATTTAAAGTACGGCGTTTTTTGATGGATACCTGTGAATATTAAGATGAAGGTAATTTTTATGAATTCCAAAAAAGTTATGTGAACAATTTTTATTCAGGAAATGTATTACATCTCATATTTTGACATAAAATAAAATAAAATGTAATTAATTATTTACTAGCCACCAAGTTTTCGTTGTAAATCGAATCTAAAAATATTCTATAAAATATATGTATTTATAAAAGCTAGATACATTGTACACGGGCTTTATTACGCAGTCGCAAAATGAGCACTAGTTTTCTCACTGGAGGTGTGAGGCAGTGTGAATGGAAGCGAGGTCCTTGAAGCTCATGTCTCGTTTTTTGGTTTCGAAAATGAGATTGGATTCAATTCCTTCTGTCGCTGGAAGCGGATGACGACTACATTTGTAATCTCATTAAAATGCATGCTATTCTGTTGCTGGCACTGCATATGTTATCCTGCCCAGATCTCTTTGTAGTGCATAGAGTTACAGATTTTTAGTTTCTCCTTTTACGTCGTACAATTTCGCAACATTGAAGACGTTCCTTAACGTGAAAAGTGGCAATACCTATTGTGACATTTAATCTTTAACCATGAAATCAGAGCAAACACACACACACACACACAGACACGCGTTGCCCGCACGCACAAACACACACACACACACCGAGATGGCTGGCTCCCCTGACGCTGTTTCGCAACAGACTATGCATGGCCATTTCTAAGGGCTGGCAGACTTGATCAATGTGCCCTTGCCAGTGCCAGGCAGACGTGGCATTGCTTGCTTAGCTGTGCCTTTTCTCACAGTGCTGTGAACACAAAGGCAGGGCATTACATTCACGCAGGGCATCATGGGAGGTTGGGTTTTTCCCTCATTAACGGAGTCAGCTGGCAGGGACTAATCCACTGAGCAGAGACAATCAATCTATCTATCTATCTATCTATCTATCTATCTATCTATCTATCTATCTATCTATCTATCTATCTATCTATCTATCTATCTATCTATCTATCTATCTATCTATCTATCTATCTATCTATCTATCTATCTATCTATCTATCTATCTATCTATCTATCCATCTATCCATCTATCCATCCGTTCATCCGTCCATCCGTCTATCCGTCTATCTGTCTGTCTGTCTATCTATAAATCTATTCATCTTTATTCTTGGCTTTAAACCACATTTGATCAGCTCACACTGGGTAAATTATGGTTTAATACATTTCTATGTTGCTTATATGCTTATAGCATGAATCTTCAACAAAAGTCTTAAATCAGCGATCATGTTTCATTTGTCATGACATGACTCCACATGAGAGATAGAGAGAGAATGCATGACCTCAGATGCTGAAGTCATGGAGAGGTTACTAATAACTTTAAATTTAATCTCCAGCAAATAAATGAACAAATGGATCTAATTACTGTTCATGGAATGCCTTTTAATAGCATGCACACCTCCTCGCAGCATCTTATAGAGAGCAGTCTAGCAAAGATTCATAATTATAAGTGTAAAGCGAGTTAGTTGCATGCAGCATATGTCCGAGCCGACCATATCGCCACAACGGGGAAACATCATTCTAATGTTATTACATAAGCTGGGTATTTTAGCAATACCTATTAATGTCAGCCAATAGTTCATGTAATGAAACTGAGATTAGATTGAACCTAAGAAAAAAGAGTGAACCTAAGGTATAATCATTTATTTGTTTTCTTATATGAGTCAGTTTTTGAGCGGCTGTTATGCCGGAGTGATTCAGCTCGGATGAAGCGCGTTCATTTATTGCCATCTTAACGCATGTGTCAATTTGACATGGTTTGGCGAAGATGAATTGGTTGACACTCAGACTCATATGATGAGCTTGTATAATGCACCACATGGATTTCAACCGTAATGGGAAAAAATTGGATCATGTAGGGGTGAAAATGGAATTAGAGACCAGATCAGCTGTAGGGACTACTTGAGGACATTGTTCTCTCTTCAGGATGGTGGTAAAGAATGCTCACGAAGGTCTGATTAAACAAAATTATACTGCTTTACAGCTTCAGTCTTTTTAACAAGAATGTTCTACTGTGATGCAAATTTAAACTCCTGCTTCTTTTGATGAAATCTAATGTAGTTCCCCTTCAAGAAAACATGTAAACTGATATTTCACGGTTGCATTCAAACTCTGACATGAATTGTGCCGATGTTATTGGCAGAATTTTTAAACCGTCAGCAGCCACCGCAGAACAAAATTGGCCCAGACTGGACTTCACCTCAATCATTTTATCCTCTCATCTTCCTTCTCATAGACATTAAGCCATAAAAGGTATAAAACCTCAGGCAAAGAAAGATTCATTTAGAAAATGGCATTTCCTCAAGACTTTCAATTCCTTGTTAAATGAAAGCACAGATCTTTAACACTTGACAATGTTCTATAAAAGATTGTCCTGCAGCGACTACAAAGAATATGACATTAGAGGTTATGGTGACCTATGCTGTATTGGCAGAGAGCTTGAATAAACTAGAGAAAAAATGCACTGAAATATATTGATCAATGAAATAAAAGTCATAATGAGCATCAGCAGACTGTTGGTTGAATCTGAATGAACAGGATCTTTCTCATTTGTATAAACTGTAAAAAAATCGTATAATAACATTTTTGTTGTAAATTTGTGTCTTATGCTGCAATATTATGTTTTTTACTGTATTTTCAAAAATAAACTGTAAAAAAATACTGTAAAGAAATAAAATTGTCCTACAGCAAGGGGACCAGAAATTTTAGTTTTTCCCTGTAAAATTATACACTGTAAAATTTTGGTGTAGATTTACAGCAGGTTTCCCAGTAATTTACTGTAAATTAAATCTACATTTTGTTTTAAACATATACTTACCTACTTCTTAGACTTTCTTTCATTAAACAAGACTAAATATCTTAAATACCTTTCCTGTTATGTAAATGTATCGTAATCTAAGAAGTTTTAAATATTTTAACTAGAACACAAGATAAAAATGCTTAGGAAGAATGTCATTTTTTGCAGTGTTGCTGGGTTTATGCCAGTCTATTCTTGCTAATTTTGAATCTCAAAAATCAAAGTGTTTTCATTTTGGAAAAAGTAAAGTTTAACTCAAATTGCAAACAAGGAAAGTAATTAAATCTACAGTTCGTTACTGGCAAACCTGCTTTTACAGTGTATGTTTTCTGGTATTTCTCTGTAATTTCAGCTTTCAAAACTACATGAAAATCTGAAAAAATAGTAAAGTGTTTATTACATTAGGCCAATAAGTGGAAAATCTGAAAAAAATAACTGAAAAAATCTGAAAAAATTACACATTTACTTTAGACAATATTGAAAATCGTAAAACAGATAGAGTATCAATAATACATTACACATAGGTGGATTAGTCTGCCAGCAGCACAGTTTACATTTACAATTTTCTTGGCAGATAATGTTTTTCTAACAGAACACTACTTTGAATTATCTACAGTATGATAGATTCTCCTTTTTCACAAGCCAGCACACCATCACAGGTTAAATGAATCTTGTCTGAACTGATAGCACAAAGCTTGTGGGTTTGACTACCAGAGAACATACGTACAACTTACAAAAGTGTAAAGCTCTTATGAACTACAAATAAAAACCACTCGTCTTTGGATAAAAAACATCTACCAAAAGCATATAGATGAGGAAGTTTCCACCATGAGATACTTTGCATCATTTCGATCATTAAAAATAAAAAATATGGTATTATCTCTCTTTATACTGGACTTTGTGACTCCTGAAACCCACATTGACTGGCTCACCTGTCTTCAGTGGTTAAATAAAGGCATTGTTATTCCGGAGTTCTGGGCCTCTGGGCAATAGCCTGTCTACTGTTGTAGGATCAACCGAGCATTATTCGGTATCTTTCATGAGCAGCCAATATATCACATAATTTTTGCCTGGTTTCACACAGTAAAGAAAAGCTTAACAAAACTCTGAGCTGACAACAATGCCCACACAATTCACATCCATGAGACAAAACTAGGAAAAAAACGCCATTACTTAAAGAACAATATAGGGTTGAAGTGGACATATTGAAGAAAGACAAGAGATGAGGAAGGGTAGAGGTGAGAGATATAAGACACCTGACAGACAGAATCTCAGAGAGAGTGAAAGCGGTTAAAACCGAAAGGAAGAAGGAATTGAATTAGTTTCCAGAGAGAGAGAGAGAGAGAGAGAGAGAGAGAGAGAGAGAGAGAGAGAGAGAGAGAGAGAGAGAGAGAGAGAGAGAGAGAGACATAGACAGAGAGAGAAATAGAGAACAAAAGAAAGACAGGAGAAAGAGAGGAAGTAAAACTAATTGTCTCCGTCTCAGATTTGCACCCGTCGGATGCCGCCTAGTGACATTAAAATTGATTTCTATCCTGCCACGGATCACCTGTGCTGCTGGAGAGATCACAGTCAGACAGACACTGAGATACAGGAGGCGTCCACCGCTACAGGTGATGCCAGGTCAACTCCGAGGCCCTTTAAATGGGTGTGTGAGGAAAATTTCTCAGAGAAAGTGCTCTTTTTGACAGAAAGAGAATTAGTCCTGTGTTGTGCTCATGAGTTGAGGAGGTGGACTGCAGATAGATGGATGTCGCTGTACACTCTCCATCTCTCTTTCAACAACTCTTTGTGGTCTTCCTGACACGAAGCATCTAACTATCACTTTTTAACAGTTCCTCTCAGTTATTTCATGAATTGCTAGTGAGACATTGAATGGTTCTTGGCGAGGCATTTTGTTTCTGTGTACTTTTATAATCTAGCCTTTTTGTTATAATAAAATTGACCAAATGCTTATGATCCAAAGCGGCTTATAGTACAGTAATTATACAGACAGTCTACCCAGAGTAACCTGTGCTGAATTGCCTGGCTAGAGGGCACGGCGGTACGGGGCCCCGCTCAGTAATTCAGTTTACATATCAGTCCCACCTGAGACCAAACCAGCACCCATTGTATTACCTTAACCACCAAAATCCCTACCCCCCCCATTCACTCCCGTTCTCTCTCTCTAAATCACAAGTTATTCCTGACTCCTATTTCAAACACAATAAAGAAACAAACAAACAAAAACAGATGGATGGATAGATATAGATGGAGAGATAGATGGATGGATGGATGGACGGACGGACAGACAGACAGACAGACAGACAGACAGATAGACAGAAAGATAGATAGATAGACAGACAGACAGACAGATAGAAAGAAGGGAAGGATGGATGGACGGACAGAGAGACAGACGGATAGATAGATGATAGATAGATAGATAGATAGATAGATGGATAAAAGTGTAAAAATGCTGAAGCATTTTTCAGCTGAACCATACTCTTACATCATCTCTTTCACAGCTTTTCACTCACACATCTCTCTCTCTCTCTCTCTCCTCCCTCCTCTTTCTACACCATTTCATAGCAATAACTAGATTTCCTCACATTGCTTGTTTCTGATCAAAAATTCTGTGGTCGTACAGAGAAAAATGTCTTCATCAGTTTCTATCAGATGTGAGCGCTGCAGCGAGACTTTCCCAATAAGGAGACTGTAGAGCGCTGCACCACCTTCTAAAAATACCTGTCCTAAATATCTCAAACCCAAAACAGAGACACACAGAAGCACTGAATATAGACGTTTAATGCTTATCTAAAAACAAGCTCTCTGCTTCATTCTCACAAAAATATGAATCATCAAACATTGTTTGTAAGCGGATCCCTTGAAATTTCCAAGAAGTGTTTTGTGTATTCTCGACGTATTCCAGTTATATTACCTGCTGCTAGACCAAAACAACAAGATCAATAAGTCGAGCATTTACGAACGATTTCATTAGATAACTGTTAAGTTGTCTCAGGAGGGATACGCCAAGCATACAGTGAAGTGCTGCCACGCAAAACTAAAAACACTGTTGAACTGAGCAAGGTTTTGACATTAGCCCAATTCAAGAGAAAAATGACTGAACCAATAAAAACAATATGCATTATTCATGCTATGATCTAGAAGCTCCTATTCTCTGCCAGTCTGGTAAATATCTGAATGTTTTTGCATGTCTAAGAACCCTTGGGAACGAGCGCTATGCCTTTGGTTCACTTGCCTCAAGGTGCTGTTGTAGCGTTGATTCAGAAAACAATATAACTTTACCTTCACTATGTTTGTTCAAGGTGATATTAAGGACGGGTTTAACACCAACTGCTGTGAAGGAATACTATTTGCATTAAGACAAGTAAAAAATCCATTGACAAGCGAACATGAGATACGTATATAAAACAGCAAAAACTGCAATTTCACAGGTTATATGCTGAGTCCGAGCAATGGTGAGGTATGTTACATGCAAAAAACCTCAAACTATATTTGGGGTTAAATTTCACACACTAGGAGGCGTGTAACATCTGTTCGCCTTTTAAATGCGAGCTGGGCTTCTTTCTAGCCAGATTGGACTTGAGCTGAATTTCCATGGCAACCACATTGTACCACCTCGGTTGCTCAAATCTGGTTGAGTTCCATGCATGCTGGCTGAGATCGCATCTTGTCCTTGCATGATCCAATCTTCAGCACTTTTTATGCTTTCACTACAGAAGAGCACGCTGCCTCATCCTCCCCGGAGAGCAGCTCGATTTGGATTTCAACAACTTGAATCTTCTGTTTGAATCATTGTACAACGATTCAAACACAGCACACGCAGTTTGAAATGTGTTTGAGGATTCAAATGCTGCTTCTTGCATTTGAAGATTTCAAGATCAGTGATACCACCAACTATCCAAATTACCCTCAGTGATTTGAATGTTACTTGTCACTTGATTCAATCTTTCTTTAGACTACTTGATTCCACAAAATGACGTTTGTTCAGTGATTCAATACACCGCCCCCATCTCTCTTCATCATGTTATATACTGCTAATATTGACTCATTTGTCTGAAGTGTGTGGAATGGTTTAGGACAACTAAACTGATGTAAAACCGTCTTTACTGCTCATATCTGAATCATGTTCAATGGTTCAAAAACCTGGAACTAATATATAACAACTTGTAAATGACTCCCTGATTTGAATCATACCCCCTTACCTTATGTTTAATGACTCAAATACTATTCCACCCCCCTGAATCATGTTCATTGAATCCAATACCACCTCCATCACCTGAATCATATAGAATGATTCAATTTGTACTCTCATTTGACGATATTAAATCATAACATAATTTCTCCAATTTGTCCTGTCTTTTTCCAAACCGTTTTAAAGGATTCAATTTCTTCTCCTCACCTGAATCATGTACAATGTGTTGAAACTACTACCACGACATGAATCATGTTCAGTGATTCACTTTCTGATCTCCTCAACTCGATCATTCAATTTCTACACCACTCAAATGAATCGTGTTCATTGAGTCGAATTCTACCTCTCTAATGTGAATCATGTACAATGATTCAAATATTACTGTCCTCAGCTAATTCATTAACAATGATTCAATATCTACTCCCCTGAATCATATTCAGCATCTTCTCTCCTCACCAGAATAATATACAATCATTCAAATAATACTCATCTAACCTGAATCATGTTCAATGATTCAACATCTACTCCCCCTCACCCGAATCATGTTCAATGATTCAATATCTACTTTCTTCACCCACTTCAATGATTCAAAAACTTCCCTCATCTGAATCATGTTCAATGATCCAAATACCACTTCAATCACCTGAATCATGTTCAATGATCCAAATACCACTTCAATCACCTGAATCATGTGTAATGATTCAATATCTACTTTCTTCACCCACTTCAATGATTCAAATACTCCACTCACCTGAATCATGTTCAATGATCCAAATACCACTTCCATCAGCTGAATCATGTTTAATGATTCAATATCTACTTTCTTCACCCATTTCAGTGATTCAAATAGTCCCTTCACCTGAAACATGTTCAATGATCCAAATACCAATTCAATCACCTGAATCATGTTCAGTGATTTAATATCAACTTTCTTCACCCACTTCAATGATTCAAATACTCCACTCACCTGAATCATGTTCAATGATCCAAATACCACTTCCATCACCTAAATCATGCTTAATGATTCAATATCTACTCAACTCATTCGAATCATGTTCAGTGATTCAAATAATCATCTCACTTGAATCATGTTCAACGATTTGAATACTACCCCTGTCTTCTGAATCATGTACAATGATCCAAAAACTATTGCCCTAAGCTAAATCATCTTCCTTCTTCATTTAAATCTCAAATAAAGTGTGCCCACTTTTAAAGTTTTATTTTTATTTCTATTATTTGTTACCTATTGAACACCACATTTGTCTCTTTTTCCTTTCTAAAAGTTCTTCCTCTGAAACGCAAGTTGGCGTTGCATTCTGTTATCACAGTGTATTATTAGACACGACATAAGCAGATGTCATCCACAGCTCTCACTTGTGCGACCAAGCAACTGTGGACTCGTATGGCAGAATTTGCTTACAATGACAAGGACCTGATTCTTTGACTCTAACCCTCGGAGGTTTGAAACACATTTCATTTTCTTTTTCATCCATATTCACAGGCCTCTCCACACTCCAAACGCTAGCTTGGTTTAGAGATGCCCGACTAAAATCCGGATACAACTGCATGACTGATGCAGCATGCGCAAGCTACAAGGATAGTCTGCATAATATTGTACTTGACACCAAAAGCTTATAGGTACTATCTGTTCCAGACCATTTCAAATATGAAAATTTTCAGACAGGGTTTAAGATAAGTAATATTTAATTCTGCTTCTAAAATAAGATCATTTTACAGAAACTAGCAATATTGCAATAACGGCATACATTTGGCAGATACTTTTATCTATAAAATTGAATTCTTGTCCACAACTTATTTTTTTGTTTTCAAGTGTGTGAGTGTTCTATGGGAATCAAACACATGACATTGAAGTTGTTGTAGCTCAACATTCTTAACAACACTGAAAAAAAACTAGAGATGGACCGATACTATAGATTTCATTTCTCCACCTATACCGATATCCGATTATACAGAGTGATATCAGAAGATACAGATAGGTTGGTGATTCTTTTAACTTGCGTTAACTTAATTAAAATTCATAAATTAGATGTATATAATTTTTCTTAACTTTCTGAAAGTTTTTACTATTTACAATGACTATTAATATTTTAAAATCAAACTGATAATGTTTCTTAACATTTTCTCTCCACATGAGCTCAACTTTATTGCATTTCCAGTCCTCTTTTGATCGACAGGATATATCACTCCTGATCATCAGATGTTTTTTGAACTGTTGCTGATATCCAATAAATATTTGCTTTTATTGATTTGTTAACTTGACATTTTTTACAATTGCACATGCTTGTTCGTGATGTGACAAAACTGATCTGAACTCTTCAAAATTATGTTTTTTAGTTATGCATTATATGTTAGTCTAAAAAATAAAGTAATTTAGGTTTGAAGTGACAAGAGGGTGAATAAATGATGTTTTTGGATGAACATGCTTGTTATCTCATAATTCGATTTTGAGACTAGAATTTACAGACTAGGTCACATATGTTTTGGGGCCACTGCAGGTCACATAGATACTGGAAACGAGAATAGTTTAAATCTAACACCCGACAGCTTTGTGGGAAGTGTTTGCTAAATTGTTGATAATTTCATTACACTTCAGATTTGCTGCTTTTACCTCTCGTCAGAAGCTCTCAGCCTCCTTTTAGCGGCATATCAGGTGTAGGATGTTTCTGTTGTCCTAAAAGTCCTACAGGCTGCTAAATGCTTCAAGTCTCTGAGAAACCAGTTCAATAAATCTTCTGTCTCAAAGAGAGACTTTAATTTTCTGGACCCTTCTCCATTTCTCTACTTCAGCTCTTGTTTTTCAGATGACACAAGCACAAAATAAATAGAACACGAGTACCAGAGAATGAAATATAACAAGAGAGCACTCAGAGAACGCTGAGAAATAACTTTGTGACATACACACAGCGTGACGTGCCAACCCTTTACTATGTGGAAGATCGGGGCTACAATTCACAAAGGCCCACCTCACACACCTGAAGTGCTATTACGTATAGATTCATAGACAGAATGGGCTCTCCTTCACACGCTCTGACAAGAGAAGCGGCTTCCATTGTTGCACAGAAGAGCGAATAACTCAAGGGAAGTACGAGATGAAATTTGTCATGTAAAGCACCGAGTTAGATGTTAAATTAGCATCGAATCCTGGTTTTCAAGTGGGCATCACTGGACCCCTGGATGACAACAGTAAACTATTATAAATTATCTTCTATATAAGAATAAAGAACAAATAAAGAAGTAAAATATTTAGTTGAAAGAAACAATGTGTGACATTTCCTTTTCAGTTAGTGAAAAATATCAATAAAATGTATATGTAAAAATATTTAATATTTTAGATAAAGATATTAATTTGAAATATTTTGTATGAGGGATAGCGATATTTATAACTTAGATAAACATTAATTATTAAAATACATATGCATTTTATTTTTTAAGTTAAACTTTTGGTTGGTCATACAAATTTTCAAAACAAAAACATTATTTTCCAATAAGTGTAAAAGTATATTTTGTATATGTAAATATTTGAATAAATATATATTTTTTTATTTATAAATAATAATGACATAATTAAAACGTATTATATTTCATATGACTTATATTAATAATATAATTATATAAAAATGTGTATTAGGATTTTTATCTTTAAAGTTAAATATTTGGTTGAAAATAATATATTATATAAAAGTAAAATATAGTAAATATAAAAATAACATATAAAGTGAATATTTAAATTTTAATAGTTTAGTTAAAGATTTTATATTGATTTAAAATATTTTGTATGATGGATAACAATATTTTAAACGTAATTAAATGTTATTAAATGCAATATTTTAGCGTAATATAATCATGTTCAAGAAAGCCATAAGACTCTGTACTTTAGTAGTTTGGTTATCTATCCAATTTGGAAGCAGATGTTTCGTTTCGCCTCCAACAAACATGAAATCCTTGCTGTTATTTGGCATCACATATTACAACGCCTGGGTTACATTTTCCATTTCAGATCCATAGATTTGTGGCGAGGTGCTATTCCAGCGTCCATTAAATTAAATCTTGAAATAAAAGTTTAAAATCTGATCTTGATTGTTTGACCACCACATTAGTACAGACTGCAGGTTTCTCTGGTGTTTGGTTCCTCCGGGGCTTTTAGGGTGAGAGTGTATCAATGAAGTTTCCAGAAGGGGCGGCAGTCGAACAGTTTGATTAATATGGGTGTCACCTGGTGAGCAGGCCGGGAACGCCATTACGTCTCATAACAGGATCCGATCTGAATAACCTCTCGGCTTAATGCAGCCTCCACAATGCCTGCGGGCAAACCTTTAATGCCATTATTAACCCTTTTGCAGCAGCACCAGACATTCTTACGGACTCCATGAGACACAAGTTTGATATATGACACAATATAGCTCCCTTAGTAACCCTTTATATACCGTCAGCAGCAAACTAAAAATAAATGGGTTTAGAAGCTTAGAGAAATAGCTTCTTATATCCTTTGTTACTAATGTTTAAGGTCATGTTCTCCAATCAAAGTCTATGATAATTTGTCTTAAAATAATATAATATTGTACAATGTCTGTTATGCTGATAAACCATTCTCAAAATGTATTAAATATTAATAACGTTGACATGTTAATAATTTAGCATATTACTGGATTTATGTATTTCAGATTATTGGTAATGCATTTGAGTGCTAATTTTATGGATGTTTTATGAATATTGATATTTATGATGATGCTGGGAACTTAGTGTCCAATGTGGGTTACATTGGCCAGCTGACACAGAGGACTAGTCCATCTGGTTAATTAAATACAACAGATCATTTAGACATTCAAAGAAATTAACATCACGCAAGAATAAATGTTGAAATGTCACGTTATATAAGGATGTACCAACATATGTCCACAGAAATATGGACGTAAGCTAAATAAGCTCTTGTAGAGAAAACAACTGTTTGTAATGTTATATTAATGGGGATGAAATTTATTCAAAAATACCCAAACGTAACTTACACATAGAGAATAAGTAAACCATGATGACAAGAACAACTCTTGATTTCCCAAAATCAATATTATTAGTCAATCCACAAACGTACCGGTGGAGTGAATGTAAATCAGTCCTGTTGCCTCAGTGTAAAATATTGATAAACAGCATCATAAAATCACAGCTGTCAAATGGCATGTTTCAGAATTTTACCATTTAAGAATCTGATTTAGTTATTTCGCAAAAACCCAAAATTAAAATCTGTTGTTTGACCATTTACTGTCTCCATGCTCATGTTATTATTTTTTGGCTAGACTAAGAAAATCACAAGATCGGGAGGATGAACAAATTGCATTTCACTTGTAGAAAATTGGCTGTAAGAATTCCAGCAGAAGCCCCAGCTGAGGGCTGCTTACCTGAGAACTATAAAAAGAAATCTAGCATTTATAATAACAAATTTTTATGTTTTTGTTTGCATTAAAGCTGTATTCTTTGTTTTATGTAAAATGCTAATCGTGTGTTTAAATTGTTGTGTTTATTATACAGAATAATGGGAACAAGCAAAGGTTTTTAGGGAGAGATGGGTAAAGAAACAAGACGGCATACAACAAACGCTGCGATAATGTTTTATGTCAAATTGTGTAGTAGATCTCAGTGAAACAGCTGGGGTGTAGGGTGGGGCTTGATTTGGACTGCCAGGCATTGAACAGTCAATATAGTGCCGCCCTCAGGCCGAAACATACGTCACGCAGAGAAGAAATTAGTTTGAAGGGGGAGAGAAAGCTCCTGTTTTTGATTAAAGATTATGAAGGCACATGAATTAAAAAAAATAGTTAGCCACATAAATATTTTATAATCAATACTGCAATATTACATGAAAAAATGGTGACTTGAACTGAACACTGAAAACTGAACACTACACTTTTTAAAATAAAAATAGATTTTCATGTTTTTAAAAGATGAACCGTAGTTTTCACCGGTATACACATTTTGTAGATAGCAGGCTGAAAATCTGTTTATTTCTTTCTCTCTTTATTTGCTCAAAGACCACAATGTTTACTTTGAACTCCGCATCTCAGTTTTGGAATTAAGGTCATAGTGCACATATGTCCATTTGAACGCTACGATGAGTCAAGAGCCAAGTCAAGGTCTTGATCTACTTTTAGAAACGTATTGATCTTAAATGCAAATTCCGATCCAAGTCGAATGCGAGTGATATTTCTCCACATAAAATGATGTCATAAAAAGATCTCATCCAAAGTGCAGTTGATGTGATGTTCTGACCCATTACTTATTACAAAGAGGGTGCTCAATTGCATTTTTTCTTTCTTTTTCGAATTCCCCTTGATCTTGTGTTTGCCAGCTTCCAGTCTAAGTATTGATCTGACTAGAACATAGAATATCAGAAATAAAGTCAGAAGGTGATTATTTTCAGAGCATGAGAATATTGAAGACATCCAGGTTCGATTTGACATTTTCCAAACTGCAACAAAGCTGACAGATGATAGACTTAAAATAACTTCAATCTCATGTCATCTTGTGATAAGGTATACTACAAACATAACGGATTTTGGTTTCATAAAGAACCTTTAACATCCATAAGAACTTTCTGATGCATAAAAGGTTTGTAGGAGTGGAAAAACTGTTCTAAGGATTAAAAAAAGGAAAGAAAAAAGCCTTTTTGACTGAAAGGTTCTTTGGGGAACCAAACTGGTTCCTTTATGGTGTCACTGTGAAACACCTTCTTAGCAATTTTATTTATAAGTGTGCATAAAAAATTTGTAGAGTACAGTGTAGAAATGAAGACCTGTTATGGAGCCTTTTAACCTAAAATCTTAATGTTGCTGTAAAAACTGTTCATTTAAACTCTACCAATGCATCCCGTATCACTCTGAAAGAATGTTTTTTGGGTTTGTAAACTGTATTTTTTCATTATTCGTTTTGAAAACAGACATTAAAATGATCGAATCCTACCCAGCATGAATAGAAAAAGATGCATTAATACACAAGGATCAGTCCCACTGGGCCGTCTCATGATTCGCAATGACTGCCCCATTCATTCAGTTTCTGATTGCATGGCATCAAAAATTCATTACTTGGATTGTAATTGAGCTTGCTCCCCAAAGGAAGATCCCTCTATTCTTTAGCAACTCTTCAAAAACTGAAGCGACGTGAGCAGACCGCTACATAAGGGCTCATTAAGATGCAGAGGACATTTTGGCCTGTTCCAACAAATGCCATACTGGCCGGGGTCAGTTCTTCCAATCTGTCTCTCTGTATACATTTGAAGCAGGGCGGAGGTGATGGGAAGGTATTGTTCTTGCTGGATTCAAAAGGGCGTTATAGAAGTATGGCTTCTAACAAACAAAAGAATGAATAATATTGATCTAAAGTGATGGCCTGATAGGCACACGAGAAAAATTAAATAAAAAGTAATTTTCCATCCTTGTTTATTTTATAAACAGGACTGACCTTTGAAATGTTCTTATATATTCACAATGTTGTATTTAGAGAGTTCTTGCTTGTACAAGTTCAAAGCTCACTATTTTGAGAATAATGTCTGGTAATGTACAAGCCAAACTTAAGTGCCATAATGGTCACATACACACTGAAAAATAAATATATATTTAACTTCTGTCATGAATAACATTTGAATTTGCTACAATTGAGGTAATAAATATAAATCAGTATTTTCCTGTTCAATTGTTTACAAATGTAGCAAGTAACTTTATACGGTTTATAGGCACTATAAGGTTTATTTTGCACTAACATCTAGCAGGATGTGCATTGTCCCTTACAAAGCACATCTATTTAAAATAGCAAATAACATCAACTTTTTTGTTCTTCTTGAAGAGATGCACATGACTGCAAAAAGTAAATATCTGTCAACTTTGATTATTGCACTAGCACAGCAGATTTTGGCTTCAAACTAAAGGCAAACACAATCACACCTCAACACCGTATTGTTTATTTACTTTCTCTGTAAAGAACTTTAAGCTTTTCTTTTAACATTATATAGTGGGGTGACTTTGAGAAAGGGTTCAATTTTCTTAGTGATTTCCGCAACTCAGTACATGCTTCCTCACATCTTCTTTATTCAAATGTAGAAACAAGAGACCAGCAGCTGACAGGCATTTGACTCTGTAAAAGCCATTTTTAACATTTGCTAAAATCAAATGTACAACCCTTATAGTGACACAGTGAGTTAAAGGAAAAAGTTTATCTGAAAATAGTTTACACGCTCTATTCTAAACCTTCAACAAGTTGTTACCTAAACTATTTTCAACCCATGGTTGGGTCAAAAGGGACGAATCCAACCACTGAGTTCAATAAACCCAGAGAACATTCATATTTGTGACCCTGGACCTCAAAACTAGTTAAGTTTTGTCCGCGATTTTGCTGCATCCAAAATAAAGTTTTGATGTATTTACGTTTGGAAATTTACAAAATATTTTCATGGAACATGATCTTTAGGCTGGTGCGTGGATAATAGGCCCTTTTCACAATGATGTAACTTCCGCCTTTTCGCAAAGCAGTGTATCATAGCATCCATCTTGCCGCAAACAAGAAGAAGAAAAACTTCTGTTTTACCGTTGCTCTGGAATTTAAAAACAGTAAAAAAAATAAAAGAACACGTATTCAAGCACTTATCCTAGCACCTTCGCCAACACGTAAAGAAAACAAAACACTTACCTTTATAATCAAACAGATACGTTTCAACTCGTAATCCTTTATCTAGCTTTGATCTTGTCTGCAAGATGTTGTACATCATCTAGCTGTATTTGTGGAAACTGTGCAAGGGACTTGGTAAACTCCATTTTGAGGCGCTAGTGAAAGTAACTCTACACTGCTTCGCGGCAGAACGGAAGGTGCGTGACGTCATGTGAAAAAGGCCTATTGACGAGGGACAGGTGAGGGAGCGTGGAAAAAATTAAGTTCTTGGGGAAAACACGGGAAAACAGGCCGGGGACCAACAGGATTGTTACAAATGTATTGTTGGCCATAACTACAAATACACCCATGCTACCTATGACCGGTTTTGTTGTCCAGGGTCACATCTGACCCAGCAATGAGTTGAAATAATTTAGCATTTTTGGGCTGAAACAACTCATCAAAGAATCATTTATAACCCGATGGCTAAATGCATCCCTTTTAACTCAACCATGGGTTAAAAAAATGATTGAGTATTTTTTACATTGTATACATTAGCAAAACTGTATGGGAATCTTTATCAAATTTGACAAAGAAATGAAGTAAATACATCTGGCAAGAGGGTTAATTAATTATAAGAGAATTTCCATTTTTGGGAGAACTGTTCCTTTAAGAAATTCCAGACTGTGCTATGAAGAAGTGAGTGCCAAACTCTGATGTATGAGAAAGTGCTATAAGGTTTAAAGGGGTTATCAAGAACAAACAGTTCAAAACTCTCAAAATCCTGCTTCATTTAAAATAAATGATCGTTAAAGAAAAAGATAATCCAAAAAAAACACATATAGTGCTTTAGTAATTTTTGTATTTGAGTGAGAAAACTTAAAGACAAAGACAAAACTTTGGATAGACTTAAAGACAAATCTAGATGGACTCCCTGATTCAGAACAGTTGTAACTGCTTTACAAATCCTTTTATCAGTTAAAAGAGAGATGTTACTATATCCGCTATTCCTAATATGAGAAGTGGGAGGCTTCTTGAAGATCACTTCAATATCTTCCCTGCACTCCAAGCTCTTTTTCAGCCGCCTGCTCAATGGCTGCATGAATAATCCGCACTTCCTCCTGGGTCAGGGTCCTCTCCATGTGACGGTACACGATGCGGTAACAGTGGCTCGCTCTCTTCGTCCTGCAAGGTGATGAAAAGAGAAAAACATAGTTATGATAAGTCTTTTACATGCTGTGACCGGGCCGTTGAGTCATTCATCTTAACCTGAGAACCACCAGTACCTTCAAATATTTTATTCCATAGAAGAAAGTAAACCATGGGGGTTTATATCAACATGAGGGCGAACAAACAATAACTGAATTTTTATTGTTGGGTGAACTATTCCTTAAATGCAAGTTTAGTTGGCGTATGGCAGAGATGTTTCAGGACGAAGAAGTTATATAACAGAATATATGAGGTCAAACTAATACGTGGAACAAACCCGTTCAGGGAGATCTTTGCGAAACTCTCTCTCTCTCACACACACGCAGGATGCTTCGTCTCAGGAGAGAAACGTTTTGGATTAACAAAGACAAGAAACTAGAAAGTTTTCACTTACACAGAGCTCTCCAGGGAGAGCAGGAAAGTCAGGCATGATTCCTTCTTCATTGTACGGCTGCACGTACGCAGCCCTGACAAATACAGAGGAAGAAAGGAAGCGGTTGGACTCGAACGAATCTTTATGGGGCAACGAAGTGAAACAAAATGGCTGACAGGCAACGGCAGCAAAGCAGCTGCTGGGATTCCAGTGCAAATCAGCGGGGAGTTGTGAGGATAGATCGGATTCACTTTGCTGATATTGGATTTGTAGGCAGCGGGCCCGGCTGAGGCCCATCGAGAAGCGCACAGACATCATAATGTATACGAAAAGCACACTATGCGTTTAAAGCGGAAAAGTGTACATTTAAAAAAATATATACTGTATAAGACCTTTAAAGACAGTTAGAAGACCATGAACATTGGTTCAACCAATGACGTGAGTGTGAGCTAACTATTTGTTCGACCAAATGCAGGAAACAGACTCTCTGGCTTTATTGTACGACATACAACACACCAATAATTGCCAAACTGGTTATGTTTTAAAGCTTTAACGTGTCCTAAAAAGGTGGTTGCTAACTCGATAAACAAAAATAGAACTACATCCATAGCCACATAAAAATTGCAACAAATAATGCAAAATGGAGAATAGTAAATAGTAGAAAAGTAAAAACATTTTTTTTGCTTAGTAGACCCTGTATGTATATTAGATCTGCTATTAAAATTGGCATATAACCAAGGATTATTGGATTATGAGTTCCTAAAATGAGGGCTTCAGAAAAATCTGACAGATACAAAATTACAAAGGTGTTTACACCGGAAGCAGTACAATTTTGGGCTCTTGCATTTCCATAAACCGCCAAATCTATGCACTTCATAAACTAACTGTATTGTTAAGTCTTTTGACAAAATGTTTATATGCTCTCCTACTTATAAGTCGCTTTGGATAAAAGCATCTGCTAAATGAATAAATGTCATAAAACCTCACAATCTCATACTAAGGTCAATACTAATTCCAGTCTGAGTTTGGTTGAAAGAACTAGATCAGCATTACATTATGCCAGTGTAATGCGATGTCACATAAGGAAATACATATTTTCTATGTTGTTTAGAGTTTTTGTCCACAAAACCCATGAAGGTGACAACCTATGAGCTACAATGGATTCTATTTTAGCAGCGATTAGTTTTAAAGTCGCACATTGTGTCTGGTGTAGACACGGAGTCAGGGGATCTGGATCTGCAGTATTCAGTAGAAATCTCCAAAGGTTTCACAGCAAGCAGTTGTTAAAGCAGATCCCACGTGGACCAGCAAGTCTTCATCACAACTACAAGCTCAAAACATGGTTTTAAGTGTTTTTATGACTAGTATTGGTTGGAATGGGTTTGATATAAAGGGTTACAGAGGGGGTAAGTGTCTTTCAAGTAGGGCTCAATTTAAGAGGAGAGGTGATATATCATAAGGTATTACGGACCCCCTTAAATGTTTACATCAGATATAAAAAATAAATAAATAAACAAAATGCGCGCACATAAGATCCACTAAATAAATAATATGAATAAAATATATACAATAATTAAGTCAACACCCCCCCCAAAAAAAATTTCGAGGCAGGGACCCCCATAAGACATGATTCAACTGGAGCACAGCGGTCAAGGCTATTTTTAAGATTAATAGACTACCTCAACTTCAACATTCTGGATTTAATACAGGCTACTGTATAGACCAGTTCAAAAGATGTAGACACTTTTGTATGTAAAAACAGTTACATGTCATCCGAAGTGGTCTACATCCCTGATGCATAATATTCAACACACACATAAAAAATAAAAATGTATAATAAACTAGTGGTTACAGCAAGTCAGTCGCAATAGTAACAGAGCCAGGTAACAAACATTCAAACAAATGATGCTTTTAAATACAGCTACAAGACTATCATACTGTATACTGTAACGTGACCAGTGTGAAAAAGTCTGTATATTTCAACTTTGTTTCCATGACGACAATACCGGTAAAGCAGTACGTTTTCACCTGCTACATGCACAGTAGCAGACAACAAACCATCCCAAAAATTTGGTAACCATACCACATACAAGCTTCACATTTTCACTTTTAAACCCTCAGGAAAGCTGATCCGGTTTGCTTGAAATGTAAGTGATACTGCAACTGTTTCTTTAAAAACACAAAAGAGAGATGAGGGATAAGTCAAAATCATTTTCTGTGCTTATAAATGTCATTCCACATGAGTTATATGATATTGTGCTTTAACTGTATTGAACATTTGTCGGTATATTTAAGGCAAGACATCTACAATTGTTCTGTATGTCACAATTGTCTGTTTTCATAGGAAAAACCTTTAATCTCTGGAATAATTGGCTATATAAAGTTGAATCGTAAGTGCTGTGGCGCTCCCTGCATCTGTGTCAATAAAGCTTCTCTCCCCACAGGGAAAACCAGCATCCTCACAGTCAAGCTGCTAAAAATAACCAACAGATGAGTGTGATCCCTGGGGAACCTCATCCGTAACTGATAGACAAATATGAAAAGATCATACCCACCGGTGCTTTATACAGTTAGCACGAACAAAGAAAGAGGGGAAAAGCAATTAGCGTAAACCCAGAAATGACAGAAACACTGTGACATAAATAGCTATCTGTAAAAATAGACGGCTATGAATATATCTGAGAAACGTGACTGCTTTCTACCCACACATGCTGTGGAAAGCGTTCCTGAGAACTTGTGGAATTGCGGCTGGCGCGAAGGCTCCGTCTCTCAGCCAGACATCAACCGTGCGAACGCCACGGATCCTGACAATTTTAGGCTATCACCGGCTGCCACTGGGACATGTACATTTTCACGCATCCCGAACAGCCAAAGTAGCTAATTGGATAAAGTGATTTTCAGCCAGCGCTAGAGTTTCCCTTTTTACCAAATTTCCTCTTTATTTCTGTCTTCAGAATTTATTTCCGCTTCAGTACAAAGTGTCTTAATTATTTATAGTCATTGAAAGCAGTCAAGTTTCTCAGATATATTCATAGCCGTCTATTTTTACAGATAGCTATTGGACAACTTATTTGACCGAAAAGCAAAAATGAAGATACAATTATTTGACTTGAATCAGTGAATCACTATTTGAATCAATTCAGTGAAATAAATCAGATTTTTCCACCACACAACTATTCCACATAAAAAGATGCAGCGTTTTGTCAGCACATAAACCAGATTTTCAAACCTCTGAATAATGTATTTAAGATAGCATCGTTGCTAAGCTGCATAGCTAGCAAAGCTAACAAGATCTTTCAACAATCAATACAATCTTGTTATTTTAATTATCAGTCACTGAAAATGAGTATAAATGAATCTACCAAGATGAACAAATCTCAAATTAGCATGTGTTTCCACTGATATTTCAGTTTCATGCACAACTTCCTCTTTCTCTGTCCGGCTCGGTAGAAAGAACAGCTGACATTTTCAGTGAACACACAGGTGTTCAATAATTCAGTGGTCACAGAAGGCGAACAGTGATCCAAACACACACAACAATTCCATTTTATTGGAGCCGACTCAGTTTTATTGCTTGGCAAAATTTGGTGTGGGAGTCGACAGGTGCAGTTATTCATACAGGCTTTGTCTCGAATGGAAACGTATGTGTGATAAACTGCAACGCGGCACATAAGAGAGCAAAAACTGACGTACAAATATGAAATTCATTCTGAGAGACAAAGAACAAACTGGACCTTAGAGATCGTGAGCTTGTGCTCTGTTATTCATTTAAAATCTAATTTTAGAAATGCCTTTCAGTTGTTTTAAGATAAACTCAATAACTGTACCAGGTCAGGCAACTTAAAGACCTCTGTTCATCTCAGTTGAGGCTATGGAATAGCTCTTTTGTCATAGCTGACAATGTATTGATTAAAGGGACAGTTCACCCAAAAATGAAAATTCTGTCATCATTCACTTACCCTCAAGTTGTTCCAAACCTGTATACATTTCTTTTTTTGGTTAAACACATTCTTCCATGGATGTACATTTATGTCACCAAAAAGTAAGATTTCTTACACTACAGCTCAATACAATTTATATGTAAGCTGCACTAGGCAACCAAGCATCTATTTTTGGTTTATTACCACAATACATTACAGTTTTTATAAGGCTGTTTCACAAAACAAGACCGTCAACAGCTTTCTCCAACCTGCAATTAAGGATGCTAATAAAACCCAGCAAAAACAGCCCATGAAGCCATTGAGATTCATAAAAAACCTCCAGTAATGTAATAAATGAAACATGGGCACTCACCGTTATTCGCGGCCCAGAGTATTAATGTGCAAATAAACATACAGTATGTGAACAGATTTAGCTTTTGCAATGATATCTTCACAGCTATGTCACAGCTTTGTTTACCATGCTAGTATATCATTTTGAAACTCATTTTCAGATTTTACTGTGATCATAAAAGGGGTGCAGGTTCTACATACCAGGTATGAGAATGAGATACAATATTGGCTCACAACATACCAATATCGCAATATTGAAAGAAAAACATTGATTACACTTTATTTGAAGTGTCTTGTGTAATGCTGGATTCACACAAGCCGTGGAATTGGTGCACAGCAGCCGCTGCCGTTCACGAAAAGATACAATATTTTTATTCAACTGCGCATAGCGCAAAAAGCTGTGCTAGTGCAAGTTTCGGGGTTTTGGATGCATGAGCACCGCCTTGCACGCCGCCTCCGCTACGCCAACGAAGTGGCCTGCATTTTGCCACTTAAAAGCATGTTTCACTTTGAAAGTGAACTGGACAAACCCGACTGCCGCATACTGTGTGAGTCCACCATTACAGTGTAATTATTTATTTAAGTATCCAGTAATAATAATTAAAGCCCTCGTGTCATTTCAAACATGTATAACTTTATTTCTTCCAAAGAAACAAACAGAGGATATTTTGAAGAAAGTTTGTAACCGAACAGTACTGGACCCTGTTCACTTCTATTGCATGTACACAAGACCAATGCGAGTGAATGGGGTCCATTCTTCAAAATATCTTCTTTCGTGAGAGAGTGAGTAAATGAGGACAGAATTAAAATTTTTAGGTGAACTATCACTATAACGACAAGTTCTTACTATAGGGCTACAGTAGGTTGCTGTTTAGGGTTAGTTAGACGTAATTATGCAAAATGTATAGTAAATACTATAGTAAACACATAAACAACGTTACCACAACGTTTCCAGGGTGTCATTTTAGTTTAAAAAACGTAGCCTTACCACATCTATTGTACTGACCGTAGATGTGAAAATAAAGTCACAACAATATATACGCTACAGTTATAAAAAATGGATTTCATGTTCCGGTAGGTCAGGAGCAGCAGCAGCAGCTGTAAAGGCCATAGTGACAGTAAAGCATGTTTGTGCATGTCCTCAGACTGTGTATATGGTCTGTCAGTGTGTGAGGAGCTGTAACATCAGGGCTTCAGCATGGCCTTTGCCTCTCCATGCAGTAATTGGAAGCAGTATTCCAAGAAAGCGACTCTATGGTGGAATTAAACAGATACACGACAGCCGTAACATGGCTTTATTTTCTTGCTTTGAAAGGAGAGCAGCTATTGTTCGACATTAAAAATAGTGGTATGTCTAGTTTCATGTTGAAGTATGCTTGTCTTTGGCTAATTACACGTAACAAACATTTTTTTTGTTCAAACTATATTTGTTTCTTGGCAATGCTGGCTGCTAATTTATTTTAATGGATTTGGTTTAGGGGCGTCTGTAGTCTCAGACCAACAGTTTGAAAAATAATGATTCAGTGCGAGGACCAAATCTGCATATATTTGCATCCTCTATTTATTTTCTTTTAGCTGTGTTATTATCTTTTTATATTTTTCTCGTACCGCCCTTCAGAAGTATATGTACGGATCTGTTGTAAATCTGGACTGAACATCTGATTAAATTACCTGTATATTGTTCGTATAAAAAGCTCATCTCCGAGGCACACCGTGCCCTGAATTATTTAGTCTCCAACATGGTATGAACCGCCACACTTTAAACCTTCAACATGGTACTTTAACATGTCCTTTTAGTAACCTCTCAAACGATGGAACTGATGATAAAATAATTACAAATATTGGTTTGTGTGCCCTGAGCTTTCCAATGTTCCAGCCCATTACATATATCGATTAAATCAGCGCTGTGAAAAAATTATGTGTTAGGATCATCCAAGTCCACAATAAAAACACAGGCTGTACCATCAAGTGGTAGACGGGAATTTTGTTACATGTAATGGGGACACACATACAGGAATAGAGTTTCATTCAAAGTCATCATACCTGGGAGGAGCTCTACAGACAAGACAAGCGCCTGGTTTTCAGAAAGAGAGAGAGATTATAAAACAAGACTCTGCCCTATTGGTTGAATATCCCAGAGGAGAGAGAAGGGCTGACAGAAAATTCACTTAATGTTCTGCTAATGATGTGAACCAGGAAGTGCTGCTAACATGCTAACAACCCCAGCACTCAAGCAAAGTGATTTCCTGAAGAAAAAAGCCACAATTCACAAAAATGGGCCAGCATTCTGTATCATGATCACAAATACAAAACTCAAATTGAGATGCAGGAAACAAATAAAAATGACATTGGGAATTTCGGTTGAATATAAATAACATGTTCACGGTCAAAAGATCAACATCGTTTTAACCAAGGTCATGTAAACCAATGGTATTTAAAGGGATAGTTCACCCAAAAATGAAAATTATTTTAATATTAATTTACCCTCATGTTATTCCAAAGCTTTTTGAACACAAAAGAAGATATTTTGAACAATGCTAGTAACCAAAAAACATTGACCCTTATTGACTACCAGTGTATGAACAAAACCACTTTCCCACAATAGAAAAGAGGCATGGGTCCACCGGCCCGGCCCTGTCTGAGCCACAACTTCAGGCAACGCACATCACCGCTAAGATGCCACCCTCAGTAATGCCAAAATAAATGCAATACAATAGCTTGTTTTCCGATAAGAGGATTTAGTTTGGACTTTCATAGCCTGTCACGAAAAGGCAGACTGTGAAAGACACAAGACGATTTTCTTTCCATCAAAGGCATGGCGGCCTTTCTCTTCACCAGCATGGAGGAAATCAATTTGCATTCCATTAAGAGCTCCAGACTTGGGCGTTCTGACTCACAGCCGAACCTCTTGTCTGTATTAATCCGACAACTAATTTATTTTCTAATCATACCTGACAAAAAGGAGGGTTACCGAGAGGACCTCTTGTTCTACGTGTCGAGAAACTGGCCGCGCGGCTGGATAAGGACTATGTCAAGGGTTCTTCAGAGGTCATGTTTGGGCGGACGCTACGTAAGCACAGGAGGACTTCACATCTCGGTGGAATGCAAAAGAGCACAATACAGCATACTTCTTTAGTGCCTTGTGGAGTTATTTTCAATTCACATTAATTTCTTTATAGGAATTTCATAATAATCTTTAAGAGGGAGTTGGAGAGCCAAACATATCAGCTCTGAGATGAATCTGAGAAAAGTAAACAAAATATGTAAATTGCTTTTAAATTGCTTTATAAAACATTAGTCATTCTGTAAACATACAGTTATTTGACTCAGACAGACATTAGAATAAAACTACAGTTTCTCTTGAAGTTAACTAAAAAATGTTTTGATATAAACATGTGAAAAGTGTAAACATTTAAAAAGACGATTTAGGTCATTCCTCAATGCATCATGTGAGTGGTCTCTTTAGAAAATTCTCAGATTGGTCGATTTCACTCTTCGGGATTATCGGTTATTTGTTTTTTTTCATTTTGAATCCCACTGACTTTTATTTTCTACTGGAGCATATATCTTTGCACATACAGTATCTCAGCTCATTGTTTATTTAATTACAGGTTGTTCAGACATAACTTGTTTTTTGATTTTAGACGTGCCTCTTTTGAATTGTTTTTCAGTTTTGCACGCTACATATGCGCGCTGGACGTGGCATGTTTTTGCCACGTGCTGGGCCTCACGTTTTGGCAGAGCGATCTGAGCACCTGAAGTGGAAAAAGAAAATCTTAGTAGAAAAGCACTTGACATAATGCATGAAGAAGAAACTTGTGCTGGCTGACGCGGGTTAACCGAGCAAGGTCAAAGCAAGCGCCCTCTGCTTTCTGATAATATGACTGTTAACAGTAACTAGAATGCTCACGCTATAATCCTTCACTGACAGGAAAGCTGTTTCGGTGGTTACATAGCAACATAAAAAACGCAAAATGAGCAGCGCCTCTTGTTTTCGAACATGAAAAGCGTGTTCTATGTCATCGCCCCCTTACTCGGTTTATTTTTATTATCTGTTTTAAAACGATAACAGCTTCTACTGTATTTGAGAAAGAGGTAAGGGCCACGTTAAAAAATATAATAAAATAACGAGATTACAGTCATAGAGAAAAAAAATCAATATTATTAGAATAAATCATGTTCTGACCAAATTGTGTGTCAATATATGATTACAAAAATGTAGCTTTATCGAAAGCGTCTGGCAAATGCATTAATGTAAATGTATTAAGCACATGGGCAGAAGAACTTATACCTGTATTTCCTGTAGTATTTGTTCAATGGTAAAAGGTTTATTCAACCTGATCTGAAAAAGCAACAATGAAGCCCCGCCCCTAAATCTAACGTCACTGATGATATCGCCCAAAATTACACGAATAAGCCACCTCGTAAAATAGTTCGGCTTTTGCCACGAGATTGTGTTGTTTTATTTGTTGTCTCTTTCTCTAGTGCACCGATATCCAACTATAGTCTTAAAACTTAGTCCCCATTAGATAAGTCTGGTATCTGATTCTTAGCCCAGTGAGTCCTGAATAAAGAAACACTTAAACCAATTCAGGGCTCTCTTCTAAAACCAGCTCCTCATGTCAGTATCATAGGGGACAAATAAAAAAGAGCCAATGTTCATGAGAAAATAATGAAGCTAATTAAAAGAAAAGTGCCTCGGATAATGTGAAGAGGGGAAGAAAAAACTTAAGGGAGATGAAATTAAAATTCCAGCTCGGAGGGACGTCTACAGGCAGGCAGGCAGAGAAGGAGTCACTGAATTATTAAGCTCTCTGTCATAAAAGCGGGGAAGCACCTCTATCAGCAGACGAACACACGGAAGGTTGACAAGCTTCTTCAATGCACCTGCCGCTAGTCTAAAATAAGCATCAGTGCTGCTGTTGAAACTGGCGAATGAGCCACAAAATGTTTTCATAGGCCGAAAACATCTAGATGAACAGATGCCACAGATGCTTACAAGTTCACGTACATCTGAGATTCAAATCTTGGTAAACATTTTTTTGCATGGATATTAATTTGCAGTTCATTAATCAACCTGAGGATCAGTAAAAATATAGTTTCAAGACTCAAATAGGATTGTCATTATTTCAGCTGAATTAATGATCAATTAAAATAAAAGACCACAATGCACCTGAGACGCTGTCAAAAAGACGGAAAAAGTATTTCAGCCACCATTTCTCAATGATTATATTCAGTCAACAAAGACCGCCTTAGATGGGTAAAAAACAGTTTGTGCCTGACTGATTATAGCAGATAAAGTATTAATCAAGGGGATTTTTTAAATCTTTTATGTGGTAAAGTCTGTGAAACATATTCATTATTAAAGTAGTGTAATTCTGAATATTTACCTGTTCCCATCTTCTGATGCTATCAAATACAACTTGCACTATTGTATAGTCTATATTGTTATCTGTTCATAACCACCTGTACATTAATGTTCACAGTATATAGCCTTCTGTTTATTATAGCCTGACTGTCATATTTTCATAGTACATGCCCATTGTATAGTATTTTCCTAATATTGTATTCTGTATTTATTCACACTGTATATCCTGCACTTGCTAATTGCACTTCTGGTTAGACCTAAACTACATTTCTTTACACTGTACTTGTATATGTGTAATGACAATAAAGTTGAATCTAATCTAAAAAAAAAATCAGAAACACAGTTTCAATAGACCCATTGTCTAGTTTGTGCATGTACTGAAGTGAAGTGTAACTGATTAAGTATGTCAAACGACATACATTTATATGTTTTTGATATCAACATTTATGTTGTATTAACATGTATGTTGTTGATTTTTTTTTTTAAATGAAAACACTGAATAAAAAGTAGTAGTCTGAACCCTCAGATAGACAATGAAGCAGTTAGGCAACTCCACGTTAAATGACAACCTTAAATTTAAAAATATTAAGTTTAACCAAAGGTTTTACTATAGCGATGGCACAGATGTCAACATTTGGTGGTTCAAATACCCATGTGAGGTCTCAAAGTTTTTAAATAGCATGCAAGTGTCATTTTCAGGATGTCACATCCATAACGCTACATATTCCTCATAAATGGACATATAAAAATTTAAATAAAGTAACTACTTTATCTTCTATAAAGAGTCATCCCTTCCCCACGGGTTTTACTGCTTCTAGTTTATACATTTTAATTCACAGAAATCCTAAAAAAGAATGTTGTGTCAAACATGAGAATCCTTGATGTCACATCCATAAAACATATTTATTTCTCTTTGTTTTTAAATAGAAAACTTGTGCATAGAGTGATATTTTTCTGATATTTGTTTAGACCACAAAAGGTTTGTAAAATATACACAAATGATATAGTGCATAAGTAGCATTGTTACGTCCATAACACAAAATGTCACATCCAAAAGCCTGGAATTGCCCCTCTTCCATCTGATTGGCTAGTTTTACATAACATCTCTAAGTTCAGTCATTTTAAAAAGTACTGGACTGACACGCACACGCTCACAGTGCCTCACGACTGTGAGGTGGCTGCCGGCCTTTTTTCTTCAATGTTATTGTTTATATATTTTGATTAAAAGTTTGTTTAACATTAGCCGGTTCCCGCCTCCTTCCTTCCCAGCTTTGAACTGTATAACATATATATTTACCTTTGTTTTCTGAGCAGGTATCAATGATTTAAATGTTTTAAAATAAACGCACGCTTAAATAAGACTTAATAACAAAACAAATAATGAAATGTTGATTAAAGATGAAAAGCCACCCGTTTTTGACATGAGCAAACCCCAGTTAATATTTTAAGCCACTATGAAAAAACCCTGCCGCATTGCTTCAAATTTATGTTTTAGCTACGATCCCGTTCTCTGAAAATGTAATTTGTGGCTATGCAGCAAAGCAGCAGTGGTCCAGCATTCAGCACAATGATACAGAAATGAGTAAAAACTGCTGTACCATAAATAATTATGACAAGGGGAACAGAGGAACAAAAGATTTAGTTGCTAGCTGAAAGAAAACGCAAGGACTGACTGGACTCTTTGTTAGCCTGAGGGAAACATTAACAAGAATATAAGCACACAGCATGGGTGTCGCTTGGGGCGATTTAAGCCTAGATGTGCCCTTCATACCACAGAAACATTTTTATAGGTTCTATAAGTATTGGTGTAAGTACCCCCTTTTTATACTGTAGGAACACCTTTTAGGAGGGATTATGTCACTTTAGACCAAATTTAGGCCAGACCAGACTACAGTTAGATGCGATGTGATTAAAATAAATTGATAACCTGTTTTGGGTCACTATATTCAGTTGTAATGGACCATAAGGAGCATGTGCAGCTTGGTCTTCTTAACTTAGGCCCGTTCTGCTCCAGATGGGTGTGAGTGGACAGCCAGCAGTATTTACACGACTACACACTGAAGCACTACCTGTTATTTGTCAATGTGAAGCGATTTCATGCGTGTATGACAGTCGCCTACTCACCATCTGCTCAGCCAGTGAGCGGCTGATGAGTTTTCTGTTCATCATGTGACTGTAAGCACTGTGTGGTCATCCATACAGTTAAGAGAATTATGGGATAGTGTTGCTAGGAGAATAGGCATATAGTTATGCTCGTAGAGTGTCACCTTATTGTCATCTGTTATTGTTTGCTATTTTCTTGGGAAATGAATAATTTCTGTATTTGTATTTTTCAGTATTTACTAATAATATCGAAACACACTTTTATGGAATATTTCAAACCAACAATTAAACTTGACATCGACTGAGCCATACCTTTTATTTCCCAAGATAAAATTGCACCAGAAGAACACCTTCTTTCCTTCACTAATGCAGCCATATTGAGTGTTTCCTCCCCATTTAGAGTATTGGCAGTGGCACATCTTGTTTAAGAGACAGTTTATCCAGAAATGAAGATTCTGTCTTCATTTACTCACCTTCGAGTTGTTACAAATCTGCGTACATTTCTTTGCTCTGATGAACACAGAGAAAGATTTTTAGAAGAATGATTTAAACCAAACAGTTCTTGGACCCCATTGACTACAATAGTAAATTACTATTATAATTTTTCTGTTGAACACAAAATATATTTTCAGGACTGTACCAAAGCAAACAGTTCTGGGGACTACCATTGAAATTGATCCTAATTTGGTTGCAAAATGGGGTCCAAGAACTGTTTGGTTACAAGCATTTGTCCAAATATCTTTCTCTGTGTTCATCAGAACAAAGACATGTATATGGGTTTGGCACAACTAGAGAGTGAGTAATTCATGACAGAATTTTTTTTTTTTGGTAATATATCACTTTAACATATATGTGACCCTGGACCCCAAAGCCAGTCTTCTGTGTCAATTTTTCACAATTGAGATTTTTACTTCATCCGAAAGCTGAATATATGGTCAAGCTTGATATATGGTTTGTTAGGATAGGGCAATATTTGACAGAGATATACCTATTAAAAAATCTAAATATTGAGAAAATCGCCTTAAAGTTGTCTAAATGAAGTCCTTAGAATAGCATATTACTCACAAAAATATTGCTTTTGTAAATATACTTATGGTGGGAAATTTCCAAAATATCTTCATTAAACATGATCTTTATCTAATATCCTTATGATTTTTGGCATAAAAGTAAAATCTATAATTTTGACCCATACAATGTTCAGTTTGCTCTTGCCACAAATATTTCCGTGCTACTTAAGACTAGTTTTGTGAACCAGGGTCACCTATTATATTTTTCCACACATTTAGAATGAAGGTTAATTCATCAAAACTATGGAATAACATATGGAATGTTATATTCTAGCATATTTAAAGTAGACTTCTTTTCCTAGAATCTACTCAATGGTCTCTTGGCTATTTCAAAAGTTACATTTTAGTTTCTGACGACAAAAACAATTATGTTGGCACAATTATATATTTTTTAACAAAGGTAAAGTGACAAGTTGAATTGTAGTGAATGTCTTTGAATGGCAGTGCAAGTATAAGTAAGAAGAAGGATTAGACCTCTCAAACCAATGGGAAAAATACAAGAACATTGTGTTGGTTCCCATTTAATAACTATAAGACAGAAGAGCCATGACACATTTTAGAGGACTTGTTTGCTGTGCAGGGGGTTAAACTGCTTCTCAGCTTCCTGTATCGATCCTGTTCATGCAACAGTGAAACAAATAAGTCGCTGTGAAGCTGTGCTCAGGGAGGCCGGATTCTCATGGATTTAGCTTTATGGACCCATTCTCCATCAGGGCTCAAGGAACTCAGGATGTAAAATATATATGAGCGATGTAATCACTCTCTCCCTCCAGAGGTAAAGAGAGGCGGTGTTGATACTAGTGCGTTTTAAAACGAAAACTGCATTTTAAAACGAAAATGATCCTCATTTAGAGAGTCAGAATGCTGTGCCATACCCAAAGCTATAACCTAAAACAAGTAATGTTTTGAAAAGTGCATATGCAGTGGTAGGATGTGGGAAAACTTAAATTATTATTATTTTTATCGTCTAATAAAAGCGTTTACGAATAAAAGATCAAGTGCACACTGCTACTTCCACCTGTGGACACTATTACAAGTACATTTTATAAATGGCATTTACATGGAAAAAGGCACTTCACAGAAGTCCATCATACAATATGACTCTTTCCAAAAACCATTGAAATACTTTGTTTTTTCTGTTCGTTTTGTTTTCTAAGCATAAACAACAAATAAATAACAGTTATTAACTCCACGCAGAGCAAATGTTCCTTGGTAAATCTGTTTTGGGGATAGGTCTCCAGGGTCTCCTTGCTAGAATCTGGATCAAGAAGAGCGTTAATATGGATTTTAAATTTTCATGAGGAAACATTACTAAAGTATATGCAGATTTGCATGTCCAAATCTAAGGCTAAGGTTGGGAATTTACCATCTAAAAGAGCTTTAGGCGTTTGTTAGGTGCTATGCCACAAGCATCAAACACGGAATTGCAAAAATAAGCAGAGCAAAATAAAAACAAGAAAATGTTAGTTGTGTTTGTCTCTGTTCTTTCGGCAGGATGTGATTGAATTCTCTCAGTCACTGAGTGAAAGGCATTACCCTATGGTAGCAGGGTCATAGCCGCCCGCCTCTATGCACTGCCTTCTCATTACTGCGGCTGAGGTCTGGCAGGTCTAACGGAAACACTCACACATACAATAATAGCGTCCCACTGCATGCATCTCAGGAATACGTTTCTTCCATCATTTATTTACAGTATCCCTGCGGTGTGAGCTTATGTAAAGTCTATTTAGCCTCATCCCCATTCACTACAAAAAAATCATTTTTTAATATCAGTTTCTAAACTCACCTTTAATATAAAAAAGGATGTTTACCTGGTAAGTAAAATTGTGTACAATTATAAAGCTTTAAAATATGTGTCGTTTCTTTCTCAAACCAGTGGCAAAGATTTTGTTTTTCTTTAAAAGAAAATCTTAATGGATATGTTATCTAAAATAATTATTAATGGAAAACTTCACTCAAAAGTTATCTTTTTTACCTTCATGCCATCGTAGATGTATATGACTTTTCTATTGAGCACAAACAAATGATTCTTCTGAAGAAGAAATAATTCATCACATTGCAAGGATCACAACATGGTGAATCTTCCAAAAACCATATAAAATATCATGATCATTATTGGCACCCCTAGAAATTCTTATGAGTGAAATACACCAAGGTGACTAGAAACATGATGGTGTTCAGCCATGACTCAAACCCACTGATCATTCATCACAATGGCTAAAACCAAAGAATATAGTTCTGGTGTTAGGCAAAAGATGGTTAAGCTACACAAAATAGAAAGATTCAAAAGAAAATGGTTGAAATAATAAAAATTCCCATTTCCAACATCAGAGCGATAATTAAGAAGTTTTAACTGACTCGAGATGTTGAAAAAATGTGTGTCTATATTCTCCAAATGCACAGGAAAGATAATATTTTGAGTGATCTTCAAAGATCACGGATGGAGAATTGCAGAAATTAGTTGAATTTTTGTGTCGTAAAAAATAAAATAAAAAGAAAACTGCACTTTCATCAACACAAGTTGTTTGGGACGCTGTTCAAGAAACAAATATTCTGCTCTCGTGGAAAAATAAACTCCTCCTTATTAACCTGCCATACTGGAATTTCAAACAGGACTTGGTTCCATGGCCACATGAAATGAAAAAAATTAGTTTGGCAGCAATAACACAAGATAGGTTTGGTGCACACAGGGATAAAGAATGCCCCGTGTCCACAGTTAAATATGTCACCAGATCTTCATTGTTGTGTATCTACTTTTACACCAGAGGTTCTGGACATCTTGATCAGATACATGGCATCATGAATTATATCAAATACCAACAGATATAAAAATCAATATCTGACTGTCTTTTATAGAAATATTAGATCACACTTCAGTATAGGGAACAATTCTCACTGTTAACAAACCATTAACTAGGACCCCCCCCAATAAACTCTTAATTTGTTTCTTATTAACAGTAAGTAAGGTAGTTGTTAGTTTTAGGTATTGGGTAGGATTAGGGATGTAGAGTATGGTCATGCAGAATATGTGCTTTATAAGTACTAAAAAAACAGCCAATATGCCAATAATAGACATGCTAATAACAAGTAGCTAATAGTGAGTATTGCCCCCTATATTGAAGTGTTATAATGGGGCTAGTTAGATCTTCCATCAGCACATCCATCAGCACGGTTCAAAACATCCAATCAACTAAAAATGGCAATAATAGTGGAGAGAATTTTATGAGAAAAAACTACTCCTATCAATACATCGCTTATCTATTGAAAACTACAGATCATCATAGTAGATTAAAATTTGGCGGCACATCGGTAAGGTCAAATCCAACTGGTTTTTGAATTTCTCCTGACAAGTTGTCTTTTCTAAAATATTATAAAATATAATTCTCACATACAGTCGCAGAAAAAATTGAGAGACCATTTCCAAATTATTTTCAGTTTTTATATTTATAGGCATGTGTTTAGGTCAAATTATCATTTTTGTTTAATTCTGTGAACAATGTTTCTACCAAATTGTAAATAAAAATATTGTTTATTTTTCAGAAAATATATATAGATAGCTGTGTTTATACAACAATAATATTTGTAAACATATTTAAGAAAAATTTAATAAAATTTATTTTATGATAACCTTGATTTTTATCACAGTTTTTGTGTCTTGTCATGCTGTTAAGTCTTTCACATTGCTGTTGGATGACTTTATGTCACTCCTGAGGTTTGATTTTACTGAAATACATCAGACGCTGGACTGGAATGGCCACAATACATCTAGAAAAACTGATTAAATGAAAATTTGGATAGTTCTCTTCATCTTTTCTGCAGATGTAAATTACTCAAAATCTGAACAGTGTAACTTCATAATTAGAGCCATTAATCAAAATCCGAATCTGTCTTGATTGACGCTCTTGAAATCGTTCCCTAAATCATAAATAAAATAAATAAATGCCCTTCCATTACTCATACTGTATAACTTCTTTGAGATGAATTGCTCGAACTTCCAATCCATATACAAATATTCAGATTTGGCATCACAATAAAATTTTCATGAATGTTAAATATTTTAAAGATATTATGTACGAGAGCGTTTACAGGTCTGGTGTTTACTTCAGATGCACGGTGATGAGTTTTGGAGAGCGAGCTAGTCTTTACCGTCAGCTCCATAATTAATTGTTGATGCAGGGTGGTACCAGAGAAATCGTGACTGTTTTTTAATCTCTCTCATCTGGGGGGTCTGAGAGATCTCAGACTCACTGAAGTACAAGAGGCGGCAGCTCACTAGAGTATTTCTCGAAGATCGTTTTTTGAACTATGTTGGTTTTCCATCAAACACACTGGCCTGTCATCGACTTTGACATAATACATGTGTCTTACTGTCTTGTAATGGCTAGTACACGTCGACATATCCGCCCGCCATAACTTTATCCTGTTCAATTAGCCTTTGATAATCTAACCTTAATCCTCTCATGCGGATAGAAAGATAACCAAGCAAATACAGAAGTGTTTAGATCCAAATCACTGATATTTGGGGCTGAGAACCCAATTTAAAGTATGTCAAAATTTCAACTGTTAACAGTTTATATTTGTGCCCAAAAGTTTCAGGTTGAGCTGTTGTGGAGTTAATTTAAATTGTTTATATATTATTATGCAGAGTGATAAAAAAAGCAACACACCAGATGTCAGTCCCATATTGAGAACCTGTGGTCAATCCTGAAAAAGCGAGTGGATAAGCAGAAGCCCACAAATTGTGATCAACTCCGAGCACTAATAAGACAAGAAACGTTTGCCATCAGTCAGGATTTGGCCCAGAAGCTAATACCCAGCATGCCAGAGCCAATTGCAGAGGTTATTAAAAACAAGGCTCAACAATCTCATTTGTCTGTCAAGTATTCACAGAAGAGACGGGTTTTAAGTAGTTATTTGAATGTTGTGAGAGATGTGGTTGACCGGACAGAGTTAGGAAGAATGTTCCACCAGGAAGGAGTTGTGAATGAGAAAGAGCAGGAAAGTGATTTACTGGCCTTTTGAGAAGGCGATACAAGACGTTGCTCGTTTGCTGAACGCAGGGATCTTGATGGGGTGTAGGAGGTATTGAAAGTAATTATAAAGAAATCTTTCATTTTTAATAATATTGAAATCTATGTTGGTCTCTTATTGGCTGCTTTATTCATTCTTCATCATCCTGTCAAAGTGATCGTTACGAAAACATTTTTATTGAATACATCTGTAGTTTTGTAATGAAAAACATGATATGGTTGGTCTAAAATAATTTGCAGACAAAAATACTGTGTCATTGTGGAGAGTTATTTGATTTGATTTATTGTACAAAAGTTTTATTATAATTTTAAGTTGGCTTTTATTTTATATTTTCATGTTTTTTTTTGTTATTTTGTTATATGCTTTCATCACTGTTTTATTTCATTTTAAATTGCTATACAAGTAATTTATTTTCAGATTTGATATTTCTTTTCAGTTATTTTAAAGCCTCAATTTATTTATATATTATATATAATATTCTTTTGGCCCACATTTTACGTGATTTTGTTTCAACTTTTGTTCCTTATAATAACTGAAGAATAGTTTTAATTAAATTTAACACAATTAATATAAAATGAAATATTAATATCAATTAATATTACTATCAAGTAAATATTTAATAAATGTTTATATTATAACCACACATACAACGGAAGTTAACTTCAGCCCATGCACGTGCGTCTCATAAACTGTCCATATATTGTCCTCTATAGTCTTTCACTTCACTTTCTTGTGCCCAAATTCATATTTACAATGTACATCATAAGAAACAATGAAGAGGTAAGAAACAAATCCAATTTGAACACTTTATTAGCTCCACATGCAACCTGTCAAATTTCACTAAATGCACGAAAGAAGTAAAATAAAGAAGGAAGAGCAAGAGGGAGGAAACAGAGAAAGAAAGATGGAAAACCAATGGAAAAAAAGAAGAAAAGAAAAGACAGAGTGGGATATATGAAGGATGATTGGCTTACAGTTACATTTGCAGCAGGAGAGAGGCTCATGGGAGCTGGAGCTCTCAGTGGGAGCTATCACACACATTAGTGGCAAAGCCTCTCTCAGTAATGAATGGCTCTGAGCACTGGTGAGAGAGAGAGAGAGAGAGAGAGAGAGAGAGACAGACACCGGTCTGTGGCAGACTTTGACATTAGCTGAGCAATCTAGCCAGAGTTTATTCCATTTCCTTTCCCGTTATTCCCCTTAATTATTTATGCCAATTTATTTTACAGTTGCCGATTGCCAGATGGCATTTCCTCTTAATTGCTTGTTAAATGTTTCACTTGACCTTTTTTAAAGAAGATAAAAATCTCACTTCCTAAATAATATTCCTTTATAAACTTGTTGTGATGTCCGCCGCAGTGATCTTTGACTTCTTGAGGTTGATGGATCACAGACGACGCACATCCAAATGTTGGAGATCAGGATCAGACGACAGGTGTTATAAAATGACCCTCTTAAAACTCTCCAGATCTCTTTGGATTTGCATTGACATCGGCTATCGACTGCTTGCGCTGCGAGTCAGCAGGCGCCACCGAACCCCTGAGAAGCAGAAGTGACGGTATTCACAGGTATAAATGTTTAATACTACTGTGCCGTTTGCACCCGATCAATAATGGGCAGCAAGCTGTCGAGTCTCAGCAGTGTCTATGAGCCGTGTAGCACTTATAACAGTCTGACAGTGTCAGATACTGTGGGGGGGTGAGCTGATTGTTTTTTCTGCCTTGTAAAACCAGTGATGGCGTTTGCATGAACAATGAAGAGGCCAATGAGGCACAAGTTTGTGGCGCATGCTTTAATGTGTGTTTCTTAATTATGGGATGGGTCAATCACAGCTACTGCCTGGAACTGAACAGGCGGCCAGATGCCAGCAGTCTGTTTTCATCTTCAGGGCCGTATGTACTGCAATAATAAAACCGGTCACCTTAACCCGCATAGTGGAGCTCTAATGGCGACTAATGCATTTTCAACTTCTGTGTTGATGAACATTATATAAAAAATCACAACGTAACCAAGTTAAGAGTAAAATGACAATTTTATGCAAAATACATAAACAATATAGATGCAAAACAGAATAAATAAGTTCCCAGTTCCAAAACATACTCCGGTAGCTACCTCAATATTGGGGTAAAATTCCATGAAAAGGTTTAAAAACCAGGAAAAACAGACGACTGTAGGATGCCTTGACATCAATCCAATTCAAGTTTAACGCGTGTTACAATGTTGTTTATTTTTAAAGCAGCTTTACATAAAGAAAACACAAAAGAGGAAAATTTGTGTAAATGCAAACAGAGAGGGCCATCCTTATAAAAGCACTGTTAATGTAATTTTCAGAAGTAAATCTAATATCAGCAGTATCCCGGTGAGCAATCTAACACAGCAACAGTGGCAAGGAACCAAAACTCTAATGATGAATAAATGGAGAAAAACCTCGGGAGGAACCGGTCTCAGACAGGAGGGCCAGTTCTCATCTGACACGTTACAGCTGCAGTCAGTGACTTTTGAGTAAAAAGATGTTAAAGTGGGATTTCAATCTGATCGGACTGGAAGCGTCTATCACATGGTTGTTTTTAGCAGGCAATCAGAGAATTTTATGACAAGCTTAGTGAAACTCATTTGCATATGAGGTCAAGATAAACATTGAATACAATTCAGCAAAATAATACAAATAAAATTCATGATTAAAAGTTCAACACAATTAGAAGTATTATGTTGTACCCAATATTTTTGTGTGCTACTGCACATATTTTTTGCTCATCAGAGTATCATGGTATTATTTTAGCTACAGGTTGATCAAATCTATTGGGATTAAGTTGTTTTTTTCTCACATTAGTAAATTCTATGTAGTTCATTTCAAATCAGTCACCTATGAGAAAGGATGGCAGCAGACAGAAGAGTCAGCTTATTGGGTCTTTGGAACAGAGCTTATATCCAATATAAGAAAGCTCAAGAACAAACATGCCATTTAGAGTCTTGGAGGAATTATTGAAAACGTCTCGTCGTAAACCGTTTACTTTTGGAAGGTGTGTTGCCGCCGATCAGAAAAGCAAACAGAAAATGATGTGTTTGTAGTTTGTATTCAAGTAACACTCCATTACGGTTTGTAATAATCAGCTATTTTATTTGCTCGAAGACAGAGGTCAACTCCGATTGAATGTTGAACAATATATAAATGATGATTGCTTGTTTGGAGCCTAATAAAACAAACAATTAAATAATGTGTGTAAATAATTGAAGAGGTAATCACGCCTTCGGTGGGATTGAGACAAATATTCCCTCGACCAAATGCCTGTGCACAGGTGTAGGAACAGTTTGACAGTTATGGAACTCAATGTTGAGTCAGCAGCCCTACTCGATTTGTTGAAAGGAAGGATTACAACTGACCAGTTGTTGCATTGTTTGCGTTGTTTACATTGTGCACAATAAGAACAAAAAAATTGAATTATGTTGAATATAGATGATTAACGATGATAGATTTTAACAAGATGCCATAGTTCTATAACTACGCTGGAAAATGCAACGTTAAATACAGTGTCTGAAGTCCTACCTTCCAGTAAAAAGAACCAATCATCAATCATTAAAGACTGACGCTTCTCTTGGGGAGAGGCTCTGCACAGAGTGGTATAAACCTGTGTATATGCACAGCAGCCCGAGTCCCCTTTACTGCAGTTTGAGTTTAAGAAACTGAATTTATGGTACAGGTGATGTCAGGTTTAATATTAAGTTGGAAATATGCTGTTTTATTGAGATCTAAACAAGCTATTGTAAAGATATCAGTCTTTCCCTAAGTGGAAAGGATGTGGTCAGTATGACTGAAATAGCTGCCCGGAGGCGTTCCAAATATGGCCGCCGAGTGGGATGACTTCTCTTAAAGGGACTTTGTTCTGAAGGAGTTGCACAAGAGGTGAAGAGCAAAGTAACATGAGAATAAAGCTAAGCCAAGGTGCACACCCATTTCCAACCTCCTCTTAGTCGATGTGCGTACCATCACCATCACCATTACTCATTTCTGTGGAAAGGTGCAATGTAAGTTTTTTCTGCAAGGCCTATTGGGAGCAGGAACTGGACTTGAAGACTTCACTGCCTTAACTATTTAACAGCTTCTTGGTTTGTCAGTAAAGGAATAAAGTGTATTTATGCATTTGGCAGACAAAGAAAGCTCTGAATTCAGCATGCCTGCAAAACTCCACGGATAGCTTTGAAGTCGAAATACTTTACTGTATTGCACGCTCTTCATCTAACAATCGCAAGATTTATGTCTATTATAAAAGGCCAGAAACTCAAACTAAATCACTAGAGACAGCATGGCGCCGATGGCTGTCGGTCAGTTTTTGCTGGAAGCCATTAATCCATACATCTCCAAGCTAATTGCCAGCACTCTAATACTACCCCATTCCCGCTTTTCATAGGCGTTTAAAAAAATCTATTCATTCCGCTCACATACTTCTAAGCTCTTACAAACTGTTTTTGTAGATATAACATCTGCATGATTATCATAAATATAATACATAATATAGTACAGCCGTGAATCTTTTCCATAGGCCGCTCTGAAGGTTTCAGTTTGGCAGAGTGGAGCCACATTGATCGAATCTGGTCTGGTCAGGTTCCAGGTAAGGATCAAAGTACAGAGATAGGGATTACTGTACGCTTTCTGCAAGAGTGCCCTGAAAGCACCTTCTGTAAGGTGACCCAAGCCCAGGGAGATGACAAATGCCCTGCAGCGCGAGTGTGTCTGCGTGTGTGAAATGTGGAAACCTCCTCTGAGGGGTAAATGGATGAGGGTTAGGGTAGATCGCCTTTCTTTAGCCATTGAGGTTTTCAGGATACATTTAGCAACAAAACGTGTGTTAAAATATCTTCTTTTAAATGGGGGTGCAGTATGTGTTGCGCCCCTAGTGGCACCAAAGGGAACTGCCCCACAATAATTCAGCGTATAAAAAAACGTTTCAAATGTATTTTTTTTAGCTTCTAACATGAAAAAGTCCAATAAACCGAACGCAATAATGAAAATGAAGCAAACCTCTGTCCATCACTGATAGAAGTGATCTCTTCCCTTCTAATTACTGTGTTGGTCAATAAAGAGTGTGGAAAGGCTTTGAGACACTTAAAAGGAGCTGGGCCGGATTAGCCCATCAGTCCAATCCACAGCAATAAAGGCCAAACCAAAGGGGTACATCCTTATTGACTGAATGGCTGCCTAAGCCCTTTATAAAAAACTCAAGTTGATGTATTCAGACTGGGTGTGGAGGTTTAGGTAATGATAAATTGAGATTTATTGAAGTTTGGTTGGGCAATCTGAGAATCCTGTGCTAGTGATGGCTGCTATGTGGGATCCGATCAATATCTCTAATGTTGGGTTAAGTTAATCTAGCTTGTGTATTGCTGCACAGTGTAAAGACAGATTCACTCGCAGAACACAAGATCTACGAGATCATCAGAATGGAGAATTACAAGACTGGATGAAGTACCGTAGTAGGAAAATTGATTTATATATTTTTGTTCTGTTGAACACAAAAGAAGATATTTTGAAGAATGTAGGAAAGCAAACAGTTCTGAGGCACTTTTGAGTACCATTGTATTTTTCCTACTATGGTAGTCAATGTAGGACAAGAACTGTTTGGTTACGAACATTCGCCCAATCAGAACAAAGAAATGTATACAGATTTGGAACAACTCGATGGTGAGTAAATGATGACAGAATTTTCATTTTGGGGTGAACTGTTCCTTTAACTGGTGATGAGCTTAATAAAATGAACCATGAAAACAAACTATTTTATTACAGTAAGTGTAGTAAATGTGTTTTTGCCTTAACTTTTTACAGTTTGAGCAATACCAAAAATGGCAAGTGACTATTTAGATATTTATAAGGCTGTAAATGCAAGCACAAATCCCAAGAAGCAAATGCAATTTACGACTGTAAAACAGATGGTAAATCTGTCTTTCAAAGCCACTGCACATTCAGTACTAAACAGGAAGAAACAAATTTCAAATTATTCTAAATCATGTTGCTTATTTAAAAATGATGTTTCTTTGAAAATAAAACCACATGAAAAAAGCACATGGGTTGGTTAAAATACCAAACGACGGAATGCAAAGTAAATTTCTGGTTGATATTGGCTTGTGACTGGTACATGATATAACAGGAACAAACCTATTTTCATGAAAACTCTAAAACAGTTTGAGAATACAATACTGAACTCACCGAGATTTCCGTCTAATCTAAACAGAACAATACAACAAATAAGATTGAAGCTGATGTGTAAGAAGAATCTCATTTTCATAAGCGTCTAGATCTTTTGTGTGCAGCACACTACATGTTTTCATTCATCTTTGGAGAAGAAAATTAATCAAATTCTACCAGGAACGGTCGTGTATTCACATTTAAATCACAAACTGTTATTTTCCTTCGCAAAGATTTTGCTTGTGTATTGTGGCATCAAAAATCTCATAATGAGTTTTGTGTTTGAGAATCGATCTGTTTTTCTTCCGGACAAACTGGGGACAGTTAGGAGCGTCAATGTTTTTCATTTTTTCGACTCCTTTGACAGCACATCAGACATGCAAATTCCCTCTGTAACCCATTTAGACAATTCACTCTAATGAGGCCAAAATGCTTTTTAATGGGTGTCAAAAGAAACAGCTGAGGTTAGTGAATGACCCAATCTGTTACGGAGAAAACCACGTCAGACTAGACTGAGCTGGTCTAGCTGGTTTTTGAAACACAGTAGTTCTGCAAACCAGATACTGTTTTTAAAAAACCAGATAAACCAAGCAAAGCTGAATGACTCTCTTTATCTTTCTCTCTCTCCATTTCGATGTCTTAAACTCCCTGAAAACACGGCTGTCACTCAGTCATTGACCTTTGACCTCTGAATGGGCTGACATTGGTGATACAACACCGCTTGTTTGTTTAGCTCCTATCAACAGAGGCTCTGAGGTGATGACCTAATATATTGTTTGTGCGTGTCTGGATGTGCACGCACGCACACACACACCAACACAAACTGACATGCGCACACACACACACACACACACTGGTTGTTCTCTGTTTTTTTTTTTAAGGAAACCTATCCCCAAAGCCAATCCTAAACATAGCTTTATAGCTAATCTAGTTTCAAAAACGGGCTGATGGATTCCAGGCGTACGATGTTAATATTTTCGGCCTCTCCTGTGAGGAAATGACATGCAGAGCGGGGTCTAACTCATCGACCTTTCCCCTCACCGTTCGCCATGCGACAAGACAGAGACAGCCACCAAACAAATCGCAGAGACACGAAAAAGCACAAGGGCTCTCGGGGGCGACATGTCAGAACAGGCGCGCGCACACCTTCAGAGAGGACATCAGAGTGTTTATGTAGCATTCCTGTGAGGACAGGACAAGCTCCTTCACTGCCGCAACCCTCAGCGACTCTGTTCTAATTACTCTATTGATTCAATCAGAGTGAATTCTGGCTCCTGACTCACCGGCAGCATCCTCCTTTCGCACACGTCCCCTCTTCAGTCAAGTATTTTTAGAGAATTATGAGTGGTGTTAGCTAACAGGTGGTTTGATATCGCTGGATGTCAAGGGTCATTCTGATAAAACTACTAATATGAACTAATACAACAGTTTAGCTATGTGGATTAATGCACATTTTGCCCCCTTTGGTTTTTTTGTAGTGAAACCATAATAGACACCAATGTACCATAGTAACCATAGTTTAACAATGATATTTATAATTAAACTATGGTAATACAAATGGCACCAAAAACTTGGTTACTTCACTTTTTTATAATAAAACCATGGCTAATTTTCCAAAGGCTATTGCTAAAGATGTTATGAATCAACGATTTTTTTTAACATGTTATTACCCATACAAAACCCACTGGCAGTACCATGGTACAGTGATGGTATCAGACGGTTATACCATAGCACTCCACAAAGTGTGTCGCTTTGTTACGGTTGGTTCACTTTCTGTCCAGTTAATAAACTATTCTATGGACATACAAATTTCACAATTTTCTTGTTTCGAAGAAATGTACTTACATTAATGGTAATATTATGATATTATTATGGTACTCCAAAAGGACTAAAACAATGCTAAGGGGCGATTCACATTTAAACGTGTCTTAAGCAGTGTGGAAAAACGTGAGCTGCACTGTTTTCTCATGCGGTGTGTGTGCGGCATTCTGAAAAGTTGAACTATATTCATATCGATGCAGCGGCGACACGCCTTAAAAAAAGCGCTCAGCATCACCCCCTATTTGTCTACTTTTAAAATAACAAATATGCGCGTGGAAAAGACACAAAACGTGAATTGGGCTTAATCGTGTTTTTAATGGCCAATGGTCCGACATAACACAAATGTAACTATGGTAAATGAGATATTGAAAAAAACATCAAAAATGTAACTATTTTACGCTGTGGCTAATTCGGATGAATTCGTACGATCTCATTTGTATATTTTTAAGATTTTGCACCAATTCCCGAGAGACCTGGTTGGTAGAATCAAAACATTATGGACTGTTAAATATTGCAAAAATAAAACGTAATAAATTGTATAGAAAATGTATTAATGTTACTTATAGGGGGCAGTCTTATACTTACTTATAGTAGGGCAGTCGTGGCCTAATTGTTAGAGAGTCGGACCCGTGACCAGGTTCGATTCTCAGGGCCGGTGGGTAACGACTGAGGTGCCCTTGAGCAAGGTACCTTACAACTACTTGCTCCCCGGGGCTGCAGTGATAGCTAACCACTGTTCCAGGTGTACATGTGTTCACTACTCTCTGGATAAGTTTAAAGCACATTTCTGGTATTTCGGGTATGGGGCACAATATCTGACTAATAGGTCACTTATCATTCAATGTTGAGGTCTCATCCAAGAGCCATCTCTCATTTTGGGGAACACAAGCTTTTGAGTCTGAATGGGACATCAACTTGTTTATGAAGTTGTGATAAAAACACAAGGAAGCATCAGTTTAATTTCAGGGACAGGGATTTGTGATTGTAAAGTACAAAGTTTTGTCTGAATTAGTTAAAAAGTGAATGGTAATTGGTAATTTACTGTCTATCAAATGCTGACATTATTCCTATACTCCAAAAATAATCACGTTGATATTTATCAATATATTTGTCTACAGCTATTAAACACTTGTAAAATGGTCTAGTAAAAACAGGGCCTTTGCCCGGTATTTGAGTCCAAAAACCACTGTGATATAATTGTACTTTTTGTTAGTGCAGGGAAAGTTTTTGAATGGCAATTCAGTCCAGAATCGAACAGATAATTGGCAAAGGCACACCTAAATGTGTTATGGCTGTATTAAAGACCTCTATGCCGTATTGTTAAGTGCTCCCTATCGCTGCCTCTAAGATGCATTCAGTTCGGTAATCAGCACAGGCTCATTACAGCCAAAAGAAAACAAGAATCAATACTGTCCTCAGCATTAAGGATTGAATGAGTTGCCTCCTGCCCAGGTAAAAGTCTTTAGCCACATTGCACATAATTGATTCCGCTTTCATCACATTCTTCACTTCGCTCCCTGGTCTCCCGACAAAGACTACCTGATCCCCATGTGCACTTCATGAATGCTCATCAAATCTGCTAAACAGTCTGATCAACATTCGGTGTGGTTACAGAAGATCTAAATACTTGAGTGGGAATATTTTTTTATTCAAAATTCTGGCTCTTACACTAAACAACGTAATTTAAATGTTTATTTATTTCGTGTCAGTTTCTCTGACTTTATTGTAGGTGAAGCATGGGTTGGTTAAATCGCATGACAGAGCTGCGACCAAAATGCTCGAAAATGCGAACATTTTTTATAACGTGCGAGATAAAATTTCACAGGGTCGCATTGGTGCTAGTGCGTAAAACAAATTTTTCCCCGCCAAAGATTTATTTTGACATTTAAGTAGAGGTGCACCGATTGACCGTCTCACGTCTTGCCGATTCGAAGCCGATCGTATGTTGCCAGCGATGCGGGCAATAACGTCAAATACGCAGGTAAACGTCAGTTAAAGACGGCTGTCTTTCGCGGGTCATCTACGCTCGTGACTGCGTGGTTCCACCGAACTGCGGGAGTCTCCGCGAGCGCGCACACACATCATGTAGTGCACAGACAATTTTTGACTGTCCAGTAGTTAACCTTCGTTGCTGCGTCTATGGTAATTTCATTGAAAATGACATTCAACACAACTTGAAAAAACAAACTAAAAAAAATTATAAATCAACCAATATTTGTGATATATATCTGATTGAGTTCTTTACTAACACAAAAAAGGGCAAATACATATACATATTTACAGTAGAATTCACTCATAAGATTTTTTTATTTATATTGAAGTGGCAGCTAAAATCAACCCACTTCTTTTAGTACTACAACTTTACTAAGAATAAAGTTGAAGTATTTTATTGTTATCTTAGACTTTTGTGAGAGTACAAAAATAAAAAAGGTTGATTAAGTGATTAGGTTTACTTATATTTTATTAATTATACTTATTTTCAGTCACAGAGTTCTTAAATTTAAGAGATATTTGGGCAAAAGAAGATTCTGTAATTTAATGCAGGTTGTAGAACTGAATTTAGGGAAATTGTAATTTTCAATAATTTTTGAAATTATAATAAGAAAATATGAAAAAATGTGTATTGAAGAAAAGTTAATGTTTTTCATATACTGTAAATTATAGTTTGTAGATATAAAATTGGAATCGGCAGGTTTCACCTAATAAATTTGAAATCGGCAAAGAAAATTGCAATCGGTGCATCTCTACATTTAAGGTGATTTATTAGTGGTGAACGACGCACTTGTGATAATTTCAGGAAAGAGGGAGTGGAAAGCTTGTGCATTCACTCTGTCTCCAAACTAAAGTGTTTAAAACTCATTGATGTAATTTTCCGATCCTTCTGCGCTGCGCGTGATGAAGTTGGTTTCTGAACTATCTCTCTCCCTCGTACTTAAATCAAAAGTAAGGTCTGAAGACGGAATCAATGTTTCACGTGGCACGATCGGATAATATTTTTACCTGAATTACAGCTGGGTGTGAATGTGCTCAAAAACCTTTTGCCTTTTCTTCACTGACAAATGTTCCGCACATGCAGCTGACATAACGGAAAAATCCAATGAAGTGTTTTCTGTGTGTACTTCTATCTTTTGCGGTGTATTAAAAGCTGTGAAAAACAAACAGAGCGTCAATGTCCGCTAATGTCCGATTTGCAACGTAATGACTCATTTGAACCGATTCATTTTTTCGAAACAACTCGTATGTAAAACACTGAACTCACGAGACCCACTGTCTGAACCCATCAAATCAGTCACTCAAAACATCCCAGAACACAAGCGTGCTTAGACCATTTAACAAGAGTAGTTAGTAAGATGTAGTATTTAAAGTTTATTTATGACAATTTGTAGTACATATATAATAATTTAGTTCTGAGTTACGTTTGATTTTTGAGCAAGCTAATTTAATTTAATTTTATGTGGTAAAAATAAAGAAGGCCAGTGGCAAAATTACAGCTTTTTGCAAAGAGGGCAAAAAAGAGGATTGTGAAGAGTGACAGGTTATATTTGTGTCAGATCATTTCATAGCCAATATAAAGCTTGAATATAAAACTTAATAATAACAATAGCATAATCATATATTGGCTCGCAAGTGTTAAACCACAAATATAAAGCGGTCAATAGCCTACTATTTTAAAAGACAGAGTGACAAATTAATAGAATGATTCATCCACTAAGGTCATTATGCAAGGTCATTATAATTACAATAAAAAATTGTGCGACCAAATTGTATGTTGGTGCGACCCACTGAGAAAGTGGGTCGCACCAGTGCAAACAGTGGTGAAAATGAGTCTAGACCCCTGCATGTGTAAACACTTACAAAGCATTGATGTTGAAGTGAGTTTACAACTTTGATATCTGTTTGACTTAACAATGAAAGACAGGAGAAGTGTTCAGGAGACTTTATCATTTTTAGAATTCAATTTGATGATCATCAAATTAGTCTAACTTAGTGACTAAAATCTCAAAATGTAGACTGTAAAAAATCCACTTAAAAATCTATTATTTTCTGGCAGCTGGAGTGCCAGTAAAATAACGTAAAATAACTGTTTTATCATGTAAAATTATATGTTTTTCTTGAAAATTCTGTAAAAGTGAAAAATGTTATTCGCTGCCAAATTAGGGCTACATAAAGTACTACACTACCCATAATCCTCAAGTCAAATCCATAAGTCTGAGACATTGCTGTTGCCATGGCAATTGCAAAAAGCAGCATTATAAAGAACACTAAACAATAAACATCACGGCTATATCCCAAACCTATTGTAAATGGTTTCTAGTGTTTTTCATACACTAGAATGAACCTGTTAGTTAAAAATTGTTTGCCTTTGAAGAACGAATAGGAAAAATGCCAAAGCTGCTATAAAAAGTGGGCAGGCACTATTGAATTCTATTTATAAACCGAGACAGATATTATGGCTGCAAAAGATGAAAGTCACCCAAAGGCTTTTTGAATCTGTCCTAGAAATCATCTGACACAAGAAAATCTGTTTTCTTCTATCTTCTACACCCACAATTTTTGAATCAGGCACCGTCAAAACAGCAGCCCTACCAGTGTATTTACAGCTCATCAGCACCGCTTCGCTGTAGTGACGGTAATGTGTGGTTATGACAAGCGGACACAGTCTCTCTCTCTCGGTTTCTCTGACAGTATGGAGACTGTTGCCGAGCCGACTTCTTGTCTGGGAGATCTCACACCTGTTTCATCTGTGGGACTGCTGCGTCTCAGGTAGCGTGACAGCAGCACACCTGCAACACGGCCAGTTTCAATACCGACACTTACTCTGGGGGGACAGAGTTGACGTCAGCAAATATGATGGTGTCATTTATTTCATCGATTTATTTAAGTTTTTTTTGTTAATGTTGAAATGCCATTGGTGTCCAGAACCCTCGCTGGAAGTCTAGGAAACAAAATAATTCATGATCGAATGCTTATTATGGATTCTTTTAGTGGATCAAAGTGCTTGTTGACTGACAAAACAGCACGGCGGTGTAAACACGCAACAGGAGACGCCTCTTAATCCAACAGGACTCTTGAAAAGTGACACATGGAGTGCAAGGTTATTTTAGTTTACTTAAATTAAAACTTGGAAAATGTTTTTATTCATTGAAATGAAATAAAATATTGAATTTTGGAAAAACTCAAAAGAAAGAGGTTTGCTTCAAACATAAACTGAAATAAGTTTTATGGAATAAATTATTATAATATGTATGTATATATATATATATATATATATATATCATAATAATAAAACAACAAAAAATTAAATTATTAAATGACAAAAGCATATAATGAAATTGCTAAAACCTTAACTAAAATTAACATAAAAACGAAAAATCTAAAAATGAAAGCTAATTTAAAATATGAATAAAACTAAAATCAAAACTATAATAACTCTGATGAAGTATATTGCTGAATAATATATTTCTTAATTCTTTAATTGAAGAATTGTTAATTTTGTTTATTTATTTCTTAAAAAAAACGTTTGTGGCAAATAATTCAGCCTACTATAAAAACAGTACAGTACATCATCTGTGACTCTCTGTTTGTTTTCAGCTTTGATAAATCTCTTTCCAGCATATATAGTGAAATATAGTACCTCAGTGTAAAAGTACAAAATGCTTTATAACCGAACAACAGTAAAGATGTCATTTTATATGACGAAATTGATTCTGCGCACAAGTCCAGAACCCTAAAAGCATTTTAATGGTATTACTGTAACATGTACTGTTAAATTCACAGCATTTTAAATACTGTATCGCTGTACTTACAGTCACACTCGGGCCTGTGGGAATCGTAGGACATGGCCACTCCCCTCCGGTGACCTCTACTCTCAATTACACAGAGATTACCCAGCAGCCCCGGCCTGGCTTGTCAGCCCCTATAAATTTAGTGCCGGCACAATTACGCTCACTCCCGCCTGGTAACGCCATTAAACACTGCCTGCTCCTATACACACAGGAGGGAGTCGCGACTAATATAGACGTCGACAGGCGTGGAGAGACAGAGAGGGAGATACAGATGGAGCTTTGCTCACACTGCTGCTCAAGAAAGACCAATTTGCTCTCCAACAGATGACAAATATCATCAGCTCTCTTAAAGTAAAACACCTCTGGGTGAATTTCTTGTTGTTAGCTAATTGATATATTATCATTAGTGTGTATGTCTCATGTTTCCTTAAGAGAACAATTCAGATGAAAATAAAAAGTGTTGTTGAAACCTCATAACCTGTCATCTTTGGAACACAAGAGGACATTTCTTGTAGGTTGGCACATCAAGAAAATGAAAATTCTGTCATCATTTACTCACCCTCTTGTCATTTCAAACCTGCACGATCTTCTTTCTTCCGCAGAACACACAAGAAGATATTTAAAAAATGTTGTTGACCGAATAGCGATGGCAGACATTCCCTTGCATTGGTTTGGTGCCCATACAATGGAAGTCAATGGGTACCACGGCTGCTCGGTTATCAACATTCTTCAAAATATCTTCTTTTGTATTCTGTGGAAGAATGACGAAAGAATTTTCATTTTTGGATGTACTAACCCTTTAAAGAAGCAAGCAGTCATTTATGATCATTTAAAAAAAATGTATGGCCCTCAGATTATTTTCTTCAATTAACATACAAATTGAAAATGAAAGACTAGAGCCTCTGCATTCTCTTGAATGTGGGAACAGTTTCTTCAAACATATATAATTTTAAACTAAATGCTGAGAAAATTGTTTTCGTCAAAGACGTTGAACTATGATCAAAACTAAGTTTATGTTTTTTTTGTCAGTAGATGCTGTGCTCTTTCAGAAGATGTGTAACAGCGCCCCCTATTCAGTAACATTGAAAACATGGGAAGCTGTAAAAACGCAGCAATGGCAGGGAATGTTGTGTCATAAATAACAGAAAATCGTGTCAATGGTTAGGAAAGATTGTCAGTAGCCGGGCTTCCATCCCAAACGTAATGCAAATCTTTTCAAAGTTTGCAATATCACTAATGGGAAATAGGTTGGTTTCCATTAAGTTCCTCAAGCGAATGATGGTGGTATTGGTAACCTACTAACTAAAGATGTACAGATATATCGGCCAACAAATGCTAGTGGTCGATAAAAGCTATTTTTCAAATTAAAAGCTGTTGGACGATCGTTTAAAAACAGCTAATGATCAGGGCCGATATATCCTGTCGATCAAAAGAGGACAGGAAAATGCAACTAATCTGTGCAGTGTATGTAGAAAATGTTAAGAAACAGCTCCAGTCTGATGTTCAGTGTTAATAGTCGTTATATTAATTAATAACATTCAGAAATTTAAGAAATATTGATTTAATCTTTAGACTCGGTATCTGTATCGGCATCGGCAGATATCACCCTAACGTTTTGATATCTTCCTTGTCAGAGACACACAAAGCCAAATTGGTTTGCAAAGCAGCAGACTTCTCTCCTTTTCAGCCTGCTTATATACACATCTTCTCACGCCCATGCCACCATTATTTATTATTAGTGGAACAAGTGGGCCCTCTCCCACAATCCAACCCCCTTCCTGCCTATAGTTTTCAAGCGTTAAGCTTTTACCAATCAGCATCCAGTATCTGAGCACTCTGTTGCATAAGTCAGCTTATGTAAGTTGTCATGAATGCATCATGAATGCTGTTTCATGTTGACTTTGAACGCACCGCCTTTGTATGGTAACATACAGTAAATTTCCAAGACGCTAGCTCCCGTATTACGTGGTGTCACCCCCGTCTTTTTTCATCGCGGATTGCTCACAAACATATCGCAGCATAGCGCCGTCTCATTAACCTCACAGCTGAGCATCTGGACCTTTAAAAGTCCTTATCTCTCACTGACTCCTGAGTAAAAGCCGACAAAGCAGTAGTCAAAGTGAAGTGAGTCAGCCTCTCTTCTCGAAAGAACGCTGGAGATTCATTCATTCCTTTACTCGCTCGCCGGCTGCGCGTTAGTGTTGGTAATGAGAACGCCCAGGCTTCATGAGCACTGCCTTTGTGTAGAGTCTGAGGAGCATGAGTCAGGCCTTCTGAGAACAAAAACTGAACGCGAGGAGATATTAAATTTGTATATGAGAGGTTAATGACTCTCATTGGAGGAAATGTCAGGACATTTACTGCTCAGCTGTCTGGTCTAATTGAAAACACACTAGCACTGTAAATGTATTACTTGCTCAGCAGTGACAGTTTCAAGGAAAAGTCCCACAGTTCCCTTTTTTTATTCTCAAAATGTTGAGGTAGACTACTACTTTTTCATGGTACATAGTACTTATCTGACCTCTTCCAAAGCTGCTAAATCTGTGAACTAGCGAGGACACTGTTGATGTCTGGAAAGCTTCTAAGGTGTCAGATTCTCGCAGGCCTCTTGGTCACTTTGACAACAGACGTTCTGGTTCAGTTCCTCAATTTGGTGGGACGTTTTGATCTTTGCAGCCTTTGGGTTGTATCCTGTTTTTTAGAGATTTTGTTACACTGCACTTCACAGGATTGACAGGGAAGTTCAGATCACTTTTGTCCTCCTAATAACATCATCTTGAAGTGCTATTCTTAAACTTAGCTTTGTGTCTGCACGACTGATCTCATCTGTTTTAATTGAGCGACCTCACAAATTAAATGATGTTCATTTAAACACAGGTTTATGGAAAACAAATAAAGATGTAATTGCTTGTTTAAAGGGGTCATAAGGCGCTAATGCGTGTTATTATTAATAAGAATATTATTTTTATTATAGACCAGAAGTTAGCTTCGGGACAGGTTCATGCATCGAATGAAACCGTCTATATCCACTGGAATAAAACTTACTTTCCATGAGGCGTTTATAAACTAGTGAAACAAAAAGAAAAAAGTGTCCTTGCATCAACCACCAAAAACCAGTGGGAGTGTTCTAATTTTAGTGTGTTTGAAAGAACCAATAACTTTGAGTGAAAAAATATAATATATTTATCTAACGAATAACCTTTTTTAAACCATTTAACATAATTCAAAAATGCATATATATCAAATATTTTGAATATGCTTCATTTGAATTGACAAAAGAACAGAATGAAAATCAATTCATTAAATGTGATTTTGTGCTTAAAGCAGAGTACGCAAATAAACTATAATTTACAGATTTTACACCTAAAAAAATAAAGAATTTTATATTTTTTTACAGAATTGTGTAAACTCACGTTTATTAAAATGTCATTTTTTTAACAAGATTTTTTATACACTTTACCTTTGAAGGTCAAAAACTATAAAATCACAGAAAAAGACAACAAATTTACAAGAAAACAATTTAATATATATCCTTATAGCCTATAATTTTACAGGGATAAAAATATTATACGGTATATTTCTGATTTTCAAGGTTTTTTTTACAGTGTACAGTACCTGTACATCTGAATCAAAAATAAATCTAACAGGACAAAAATGTAATATAACCATTGCCTGAATTAGTAATTTTTATTTTATATGTGTAAAATATGAAAAGCTAGTACATGAGTGTATGAGGTGTGATGTGATGTGATGCGCACCATCTCACCCAGCACAGTTTTGCATTGTCAACATCACCCCATTATTCACAAGCCAATGGTTGACATTCTATGAGCTGTGGGCCATTAAATACACTCCTCTCTCTCTCTTCTCTCTCTCTGTCTCACACACACACACACTAGACATTAGCCTGCTGGCTTGTAGAGCCTTCCGGAAGAATCCCCCCCGGGCTTCCGACAAAGAGGGCAGATTTTTAACAAGTCTAGCTCCTCCAGCAGCCTGCTGATGAGGACCGCCATTTGCTAGCAGAACATCCCCTTTCTGCTATCACTGTCTTCCAAAGTTGACTGCCTGTGCTTAAAGGCAACTATAGGCTTGTAAGTTCACACTTTTTAACACAGAGCTTCTCTCTCTCCCTCACACAGTGTCATTCACCCTGCAAATTTCACACCAACCTTTTAAAACATTTGGATCCAACTACTCTATAAACATCAGGTGAGGTGTCTTATGAAAAGTGTTAATCTCTATAAATAACAAGTTGATAATAATTACCCCACATTTAGGTCACTTTCACTTTCATATATCACTGAAGTAGGTATCTTGAGAAATCACAACCGTTTTTGTGACGGCTGTTGAAATACAGACTTGAGACAGTTTGCTTTATGATTCTGAAGGGTGGGGTTTTGGAGAGAGGGAATGCAGAGATTTATTTCTTTTTCAAGATCTGTGTCAAGAAGTCCAATTTATAAACATCGATTGTTAATGTGTCGTTTATTAATTAAAGGAAGCACTATGGCAATCACATGTGATTTCAGTTTAATATCCACAAGATAAAGTAATGTAATTGTTTAATATATTTATTAAAAAAATAACACTTTATAAATGATATAGATGTGGTGTACAAGTGTTTTTTCCAGACGAACAGCACCACGACAAGGCAAACGCTGATCCCAGCATGACATAAATCCTGATAATGCAGGTTTTGATTTGACGCATGCAACACATATAAATACATAAACCATGAGGGCCTCTGCGAAAACGCTTAGTCTTGTCATCCCAGCCCATGCTGACACTCCCAAATACCAAATATAATATTACAGCAGACGGCGACACATATCCCATGATCAAACTTCACAATAACACACCAACAAAAAACAAAACACTGAATTATGCCGCAGAGCGTGTAAATCATCAGAACGCTTTGACTAGCACAGAGGAGTTGAAGCGGCGCTTCTCTGTCGAGCTTCCCGTCCACACCTGTCAGATATATTGACAGCTCTGTCAACTTTCCAAATTAATTCCGCCCGATTACACCTGACAGCGTTACGGGCAGATAAATGCAGATTTGTGTAGGATTATAGTGCCCATCAGGTTAGATTTGTGTTTGGTGTTGAAAATAGAGAGAGGGAGATTCCTCCAGGAGTACACTTGAACTGACAATATTTTTTGTTGTACTACCAGAAACGTGCTTTTATCGTTTATTTACCCTCATGTGGTTCAAAACCTTTATATGACCAATTCTTCTGTGGAACACAAGAGAAGATATTGTCTCAGTGGTTTGGTGTTCAAACAATGGAAGATAATGGGGTTCAATGTTATTTTGTTATCAACATTCTTCACAATATCTTATTTTGTATATCTTATCTATAACATTAGGGTCAGTAAATTATGAAAAAAAGGGTGAACCATTCTTTTCAATGAGCAATGCCTTACACAGTAAAACAGAGCCAATCAGCATCCATACATTTTCTGGAGGAGGGGCTCTCCACAGTACTTGCCAGGGCAACCTGTAAAAATCTTTTTTTAAAGAATTAACTAACACTGAACAAACCTAACCCAACTCAACCCACTTCAACAATGCTTCCTTTTCCTCTCTGTTTATTTCTACTAGTTTCCAGTGACATTTTAAGTTATATATTGCATAGTGGTTATGTCCAGGAAACAGCAGGAGATGCTTTGAATGTCAGGTGCTACAAATCATCAGAAATGTTTACTGTTGGACAGCTTACCTGTAATGCCTTGACATTTGTGAGCGATATAGAGCGATATATCATATAACGGCTCAAAATCTAGAGTTAGAATGTGACATTTATCCCTTTTTAACATTCACATACCTCTTTCACAAACGCAAGCCGCAACCACAAATATTCTTTTAAAAATGCACTTCACTGCCTCCCTAACTGTCTAAGAAGAAACCATTAAGACTGTGTTCGTCAACGGGGCCAACTCACTCCGGAAAAACTTCTGCAAACAATTTTACATCAACATTTTGGGAAAATAAATACATGACTGGCAGACCAGAATCTTTCAAGCCCTCTCAAGCCGAGGATAAGAGTGTCACAAATACCTCTAAAATATACCGGCATGGTGTACTATAAATGACTCTTCAGCTTTGGGTGTAACATTTTGGTTGTTATTGAAATGTGAAATACTGAAATCCAGGAACAAGAGTCAGGCAACATATATCTAGAAGGGTATACCTATTGTCAGCATATATGGGGCCTGGCCTGGGGCTGGTGAAGGTGATTGAATTACGGTACAAATAACTGACGTGCTGATAAATGTGTGGTGTGGTTCGATAGTGTATACATTAATGCCAAGTTATTTTTATTTTATTTTTGTTTGATTCTTTGCCTTAGCTTGCAATGCCAAAAATATAGAATAAAGAGAAAACAAATTGGTGGTGTATCCCGCAAGCATCACTCTTTCTAGTGTTCATACTGAGAAAATGTATATTCCTAAGTATTAAATCTCAAAGTGGCTTTTAGACTTTAGACTTGCACTCAACCATTCTGCATCTTAACAACCACATATTGCAATGCCCTGGAACCATCCATAATACTCTAATGACCCCTTATCAACAAAAAGCAACTACACAGAGCATCCTAGCAACTTTTAAATGATGCACACAATCACTCTGAATCTTAGCAACCACACAGCAACGCCCTGGCAACCAATGACCCAGAACACCCAAGCAACCACTTACCCAACCTCTTAGCAACCACACAGAACAACCTAGCAGTTATCAAACAATGCACTAGTCAAAATCTTAGCAACCCCATAGCAACACCCAGGCAACCACTCAGTACACCATAACAACGTATCAACATTTCAGCAATCACCTTGAACATCCTAGCAACCCTCTAAGTATTCAAACGCTCTGAATCTTATCATCAACACAGCACTGGCAACAACTCATAACACCCTAGCAACCACTTACCATCATCTTAGCAACCAGCTTGAACATCCTAGTAATGGTCTAAGTACTCAAACGCTCTGAATCTTGGCAACCATCCACAGCGCACAATACTCCTCCACTTACACTTATCACAAACGCAGGGCTAAGAATCATGAGGAAAATAATTGTGGTGATGTCTCGAGTTAAACAGTAAGCAGTATGGATAAGGGCTACCTGCGTGATGGCTCTTTGATGTCATGTCTACTTCCCAAATGTTTCTTAGCACTCAGAAGAAGAGCATTATGGGAAACTTACTGCCAATCTAATCATATTACCAGCTCTCGAAACCTGCCCGTGTCAGCAGTACCAAAGAGAAAAGGAGAGAAAATGATTAGGACAATATTGTGAATGTGACTTTCCTGACCAGTGGAGACGGTTGGAGGCTATATGAGCTGCGATTGGCCGTCCTCTCGCTGTAATTAGTATTTTGAAGTTGGAGAAGAAGTATTGATGTTTCCTTCGCCCTCTCTCTCTCTCTTTTGGTGTAAAAAAAACTATGAAGCGATGCTTGCAGGCATTGATGCGACTGCAGCAAAATGATCATAAAGAGGAAATTAGCTGCAGGACACACACATACACAGAGTTTGATACACATACGCAAATACATCAGAGCTACTTAAAAAAGTACTTTGCTGCAGCAATACACTTACAGCGTGACAGATCGAGCATTGATCGGGAAACTATTCTACAAATATATTGGTTTTCGAATAAATGTGCACACAAACATAGGTCTAGGCCGAATCGAATTAACAAGAGAGGAAAAAACTCAATCTATTTCTAGCTCCCGTACAGGCTATTATACCCTTGCAGCATCTCATGATGTCATCTTATTTATGGATGTCATTAGGTGCAGGGGAGGAAAAAGGTTGCTATTTAAAAAAGATTAAGAGCGGGGACAGAGATGAATGTTTGCGGCTCTTTTTACGCACTGCAGGTTCTTACTCTATCATTTAACACACACACAGTCTGCTCCAGTAGAGGGTGCCTGGGACAGCCGAACCGCTGTGCCTGCAGGTGATCTCAGCCTCTTTAAAAATAAATTATCAGTCGGCTGATGTCACGGGGCGAGGATGCAGGAAAAGGGCAACCCGAGCGCGGCCCTGCCTTTGCAGGAGAGACTAACTGCTCGAACTACATTCAGGGAAAATCACACAGGAACTTGTGAGGTTTTGTGTGAGTGCTTGTGTTTGTGAATGAACGGTGGGGGAAAGACCTAATGCGTTTGAAGAGCCTTACAAACACTTTACCATGTGAAATGGAGTCTAATGCCCGAGAGCTTTAAACGAAGCCATTAGGCATCGTTGACCTCTGCTCACTCCGTCAATAGACAAACACCACACTGCCAAACAGCGTGGCACAATAACATTGACATGATCTTCTGCCAAACACATTAGCCTTGAGAAAGATTGCAGAGTCACTGGGAAACAATTAGATGAAACACAAAAGCAGCTTTGAAAAAGGAAATCATAAATTTGCATCAGCAAAAATAGAATAACAAAACAAAGTTGTGTGTTTACAACAGGTTAACGTTCAGTTTGAATGCTCGGATTTCTAATGTGGTCTTCAAGGGTTGACAAGTGTAGTTTGGAGTTCAAATTTTGTATCTGCAATATTCATACAATCAGCTGAATATTCTGTTATATATGATTTTTTTTTAATTTCCCAGAATCAAACATGTCTTGTTCTTGACACAAGATTACACTGAGAAAAAACATTTCTTAGCATTTTGTCTTGTTTTTGTACAAATGTAAGAAGGTTAAGGACATTTGTGTTTAAACAAGCAATAAAAAAAATCAACAGAGTAAGAAAAATACACTCAAATTGAAGTAAAATGGTGTTATTTTATGCATATTTTTTTGTTAATTTAAACATAAATGTACTCAATTATTTTCTTTTCTTTCATTAAACAAGACTAAATATCTTCACCTTCCTTGTCAAGTAAACATAGACTATCTTAATTTTATATACTTTAAATGATATTAAATTCATTTTGATATTTGTACTACAGAAAACAAGAAAAAAATGCTTAGTTCGATATTTTTGCAGTATAACTTTCCTAGCTTGTATCAAAATGTTTTAAACCCCTTTAATCCTAAATCGAAATATTCAAAATCAAAACCGGTTTTTAGATGATTCCTTCAAATAGGATATTAAAGTTTTTATGAAAGATCTGTGTTGAAAGTGTGTCATTTTCAAAAAACAAATCTTTAGACCTAATGGCCATATTTTAACGATCTTGGTGCATGGTCTGAAGCGCACAACGCAGATAGGTTTTTGGTGTTAACTGAAAAACAAGACAGCTAATTTTTTGGGATAAGCAGTATCTGTGTTTCGACCAAGGATTTTTGGATTTCTTACTTTGGATGTATAAAGCTGTCCACCAGTGTGACCTTCTCCACTAGGTCTCCTCCGATACTGCGCAGCAGGTCGTAAAAGTCGTTTTCCGTGTAACCGTCAGACGGCAGCCAGAAAGAGATGTCATTGAAGAGCGGAGGATACTTACTGAGAGCCTGTAATGAGGAGAGAAAGAGGGAAGAACTTATTCGTGTGAAGTGTGTTTAGCAGCACAACGACAAAAAAGACATTAGGGTTGTGCATTACATCACCCCATTTGTAGTAAAATCACTAGAATGAACTGCGTTGTGTGGCTTATTGCTTTTACAAAATGACAGCAATAGTATAAAAAACGTTATGTTTGATAAATAATTACATTTCATTACATTGGCTCTTCTGACAATCAATACATGATGTTTGACAATCTTTGCCATAAATCTCATTTCCTTAAATGCATTTTCAAATGTTGTAGTCATTGTGAGATTATAATGAACGCACACCTGCAACCACACAGCAAAACAAAAAAAGGCAAGTCAGCTCAGTTTTAGATAATTTGTTTGCATTTGACACATATTTTTTGTCTATTATATATTTATTTATATAACTGGTTTATTATATTATACATTTTTATTTAGTTTAAGTTCCTCAAGTGTCCAAATGCGTTTTGTGTTCCCTATAGAAATACTATTTTATAAAGACATCAAATTCTATGTATAAAAAACACATTACACAAGAGTGGCTACCAAGGAGAAAATCTTCAGCTTTCTCGTTATTTCCGGTAGTTTCAGTAAAGAATACAATATAGTACAAATCCAAGACTATAAAGAACATTTTTTAAGCATGTGATGAAAACAGGGTGAAACTTCACAGTTACCTCATTTAGCTTTTCCAGCAGCTAGACACCTACAGGTGTTGGTGTAAGGCAGACATCTAAGCCTGAGGTTAAATCTACAGTCATGCCCCGAGGCCCGTATGCTTACAACAGCAGACCTCTGAGCCCTGTAGGCTGTGTGAAACCTTCAAACACTTATGAAACACTAACCATTCTACTATCAGCTGGAGGATGTGCTGGTCTTCCACAGAAGATCGATAGGGTGGAAGATAAAATAGATTAAATAAAAGCTGTTTGTAGATGTGTGTGCGTGTACAGGAAGTGAGAGACAGCACATGACACGCCTCTTCGAGCTTAATCAAGGTGTACGCGTTTGGCAAACCCTTCAAAGCGGGTTGCGGTGTTTAACATGGATTTAATCTGTATGTGAGAATCAGTTGGACTTACCAAATCAACAGTTTTGCTAATCATGATTGTAAATGGTCTCTTATTTTCTTCTGTGGCTATTAATGTGCCAGAGAACACTGCTTGGTAAATCCAACACAAATCATAAATTATGATATTATATGATCTGTGATACCATATGATATATGAGATGGTGTAAGATATCATACATGATAGGTGATGTGTGATATGATATTTGATAAGGATTACCTGGTGGAGGACCTCTGTTTTTTATTATTATTCGAAAAACTATTATGTATAAATGTAAAATTTTAATGTGTAAAACACTTGTATGGGTGCTAAGGCAGTTTTACGTACCCCTTTTTAGCAAAATGCTTAAGCACTTTAATACACTTGCTTGTTCAATTATTTGTTGAACATACCGTCTTCTATCATAAGATATGATGTTGCCAACATTTGATAAAAGTAACAAGCCTTAAGATGCAAAAGCTGTGTTACAATGCTTTTACTCTAGTCATGGGTGATGTGGGTATTTTTGTATTTTAGTGTTTGCCACTAGCATCAACAAATGTAATACTACTAAAAACAGGTTTCCCACATTAAAAAAGAAAACTCACAACAATGTTGTATTGCTTTCGCAACACTGCTGTGCTGGATGCTCAAACATTCAAAACAATTTTAAGAGTCACAGTGTTTTACTTTGTACATATCACCCACAAATCACTTTCAGTCGACTCAGCACATTAAACTGCTAGTGGATGAAGTATTTAAAGTGCTAAAAACGACTTTTAAGACAGTTTAAGACATTACTGCTTTACTAACCAATCATTTCTGGTTATGGCCAGATGCTGATTTTTGTAAGAGCAGGCTGTTAGTGTAAGAGTAAACTACTCTTCTCCTGAAGTGAAAGTGAACGTTTTTTCTATTCCAGTCTGTCTGTAAATGTGTGTGTACTTTAAGAGAGTAGGATGTGTATTATACTGTATGTCTTGTTGTGTGTGGTGATTTATACTGTGTAGTGGTGTGTATGTTGTGTGCGCCGCTCTCAGAGGACACAGCAAAACACACAAGGGTGGAGAAGAGCACTGACCTTACGGTCATACCTCATTACCAGCAGAGAGAGAGAGGGAGAGAGAGAGACTGTCATATATAACAGCAGTGGTGCATCAGGCAAACTGACAGGCAAATGTCTCTCTCTCTCTCTCTCTCTCTCTGAGTAATGGACAGTGGGCAGCGAGGGAGATGGGCTGAGAAATGATCTGCAGCCAGAGAGCACAGGTAATCATTCACACACACCAGGAACACTATCTAGCGGACACACACACATTGTTCTATAGGAGAATAGTGTGAGGACTGGCCCTTCAATGTACAAAGGTCATCCAACAATATATGCCATATATAAAATATAGAGGAGTACAGATGGATCGCTCCCTAACTGTCCTCAAAACACCTTGTTCTTTCTGTCTGGAAGCTACGCACGTCATGTCTTGACACTGGGTTTGCTGGCAAAATGATTCTGCTTTTCTGTCACCATTTACTCTCATGACGTCACTTGGGTTGCTTACGGTACATCTGCAGTGCAGCTTCATTCACAATGGAGAAGCTTTGAAGGCGTCAGCGCAACCTGCCCTGAGGTGTTTTTTGATGGCGCCCTCGTGTCACCTAAAACCTTTAAAGGAGTCTTTCTGCTGTGGAACACCAAATAAGATATTTTGAGAAATCGTGTTCATGCGATGGAAGTCAATGAGGCTCAAATTGTAGTTTGGTTACCAACATTCCTCAAAATATCTTTGTAGTGGAGTAGGTGGGGCGAGAGCGTGGTTCGAGACCGGTGAGTAATTGTTAATAAGCGCCAGCTGTTCGCGCACCGGACACGAATCACGGTCTCGCCCTGCCTACTCCACTACAATCTTCTTTTGTGTTCTGCAAAAGAAAGAGTCATACACGTTTGAAATGACATGATGGTAAATAAATGATCAAATAATTTTCACGTTTGGGTGAAATATCCTTTACGCTCTAAAGTCACTCATAATGCACCTCTATTGTTTTGAATCCACTGTAATGGACTGTTGAGTCTTCGGCCTACGCTGCAAGAAAAGTTGCTTGTGTGAACAGAATATCTCTCATTCTGAATTCAGAAAAATTTTGTGACAGAGTTTTCAGTGAATCCAGCTGTTGAGAGTCAGCTCGCGAAGTCTTGTCTGTCACGGTCCATGTGCTCTGGCAGCTGTGCATACGACTGACTATTATGGGATATTGTACTGCATGTTGCTTTGACCCTGTGTTGTGAAATGAAAAACACAACAGGCTTGCAGAAAATGAGGAACAGTTTTTAAAGTCCACACAACAGCCCTGTAGGCATTACTGAAGTCACCAATATGCTCCTGCGGAAACCAATGAGACAGAAGAATTGTTCTCTGGGAAAATTGTTAAACCGAAGGTATGTGTCTGCGATGATTTGAGATACTTATGTCTGACACACAATAACAGGGTTAACGCTGCATACAACTATGATGAGTATGTACAATAAAAACTTTAAGCATTTAAAAAGGTAACTGTTAGAAAAGCGCGCTCGGTCAATGAGAACATTTCATCTCCAGTGAGTCCAACAAGAATTCCATCTTATTAAAGCAGTTTAAACTGTTGAGATTGTGTGTCTGCCTTAAAAAAATAATGAACAAAAAAGTAATGCGTTTAATGACACACACCCCTAATAACAAGTTGCATGTGTGTATGCCAAATTTTAGTCTTTGTGGCCAATACTTTGATTTTAAAACTAACATTTTTGGAACCTAGTATGACCGCAAAAAGTATGTGAATATTGGTATTAAAATCTTTAAAAAATCATGTTTTTATTTGTGTTTTATTGAGTTAGTTAGCTGTATTTTTTGAGTTATTATGGCTTGAATCAAGACAAACCAAGTCCGCAGTTTGATTGATAGTAATTGGAAAGCATTAAAAAAAGAGATTTCTTTAACAATTTATCTCATTGTGGAACCAAACTTTTCATTTGGACATGATGGACGACTTTTTAAAAATGTATACATTTTAGTGACTTTATAGAGCCAATTACACAATAAACAAAGCCAATTAACCACAGGCGTGTTTCATCACAATAATCACAACAACTACAACATGTTTCATGTATGTCTTGATATTAATCTTCATTTTGAATAATTTATCCGTTTTATTATTCAAAACCCAACGAACTTCATTTGCTAAATATTTTAATTATTATTCTTGAAGTGCGTTCATGTTAACTATCTTTAACCCTTGTATGGTGTTCATGTTTTGTTATTCAGCCAGTATTCACAAGTCTAGTAGACTTGATTATTAGGCGTTACATATTTCCATCCGTTAAATCACACATTAGGAAAAATGATGTTTGTTTTGGTTAAAAATGTACTAAAAAGGGAAATCTATTATATGGTTTATCTACAAAAAATATATATTTATATAAAAATATTAGCAATTTTTTTTTGTTAACATTGAAAATTAGTTCCACAGATCCAATCACCAGACAAGACTTAAAATTCAAGAGAAAGTAACATAAAAATAATCTGCAATCTTTGTCGATGGCAGGAACCTGCACTTTCCAGGCCAGCACTTTTCGTGCAGTGACGCTATTATGGCACTGCTTTAGTGAGAAACTGCATAAGTCTTACTTGAAAGGTGACAGATTGATAGATGTCAGACAGGCAGAACTGCTTCAGGAAGCGTTCGTCCTCGCTCCAGAACAGTCGGATATCCGGGATGCCGAACAGAACCATGGCGAGCCTCTCCAGCCCTAAACCGAAAGCCCAGCCAATTTTATTAGTAGCACCAGCTGTGGAAGAAAAAAACGATTGAATTACAAACACAATCTATTTTATCATTCATTTCACTGACTATGACATTCTGTTATTAATATGCATTCGGGGATGAAACAAAATTGACAGTTACCAGTCAAAACTAATTTATATTAAGCCAAAACATGGACGCTCTTAAATGCTGCATTGAAATATGAGCTTTTGTAAAGTAGGGTTGTCACAATATCTAATTTTCACAATAAGATTATCGGAGAAAAAATAATCAATAGCAACACTATTGTAACAATCTATAAATAATAATAACCAATAATTAATTATAATAATAATAATAATAATAAAACAACTACTAATAATAGTAATAATAAGAATGTGTTTTTCTAAAAATAATGTTACTTCCACAGAAAAATGTATTAATTACTGCTTACTAACTATGATATTCAAGAGAAAACCACCAATCAAAGTAGTCGCTGTTGCCGTAGACGAAACCTCTTATGCTGCATTCACATCAAAAGCGAAGCATCGCATTCCTCGCGGGAATAGTTCGTTATTTTCGCGCGAGTGACAAAAAAAAATTGCGCAACATGGAGTGTCTTCATGTGTGCGGACGTGTCAAACAGTAGGCGTCAATGAGTTGAAATTTTTCAATTTGCGCGAAAGACGCGATTGAGAAATTTTCACAGCAATTGGCTGCCAAAATTGCATCATTCGTATCGCCCGGTGCGAGATTGCATCTATTCGCGTATTTGCACAGACTTTATATGCAATTTGTTTGAGCAAACCGTATTTGGTGTGAACGCAGGATAGGAAGCTCAGTTGCTGCGAACAAGGGCGGCACTGGTGTGTTGGACTACTTGACAGACAGGGCCCAGCCCAATATTTGTACCCTAAAATAAAATCCCATTTTTCATGGAAATCCATCATATTAGGAAATCTAAATTGTTTGCGAACAGTGTTTCACTTCATTGCGGTTTGTGACCCACAGTGAGTCAGATAACTTGAGGAACACATCCAGTTTGATTGGCAGGCAGCAGTGGTTGTGTCACACTTGGGCGGACAGCAGTGCCGCTATCACAGATGTGATTATAGTCATTACGAATTTTTATTTGCTCTGCAACCCCTGTCTGACCCACGGTGAGGGGAAGAGTGAACAAACAGAACATCTCCTATCTTTTCTCGCTTTTCACACTCTCAATCGTTCCCTCTCCATTCTTGTTTAACCCAGCGAGACATTCCTTCAGATGTGAGAGAAATGTGCTTTATATGTTAATGAAGGAAATGCTCAGGGGTCAAAGCGTTCAGCCAGATGGAACAGAAATCGGAATAAATCTCAACTTCAGATGTACAAATCAATCAACTTTCTCTTTCTCTCCCACCTGTACGCATTAGCGGTTCTGTTTTCTCTCAGGATCACGGAATTAAATTTTTGCCTAAAACGCTCATTTCCACAAATGTTAATTTTCTCTTGCTGTCTCCAAGCTGAATAAACATGATTTGAGAGGTATCTTAAATTTGATTTCAAGTTCCCTCAAAAATGTGTCTTTGTAACTTTTCTTCATCTACAGTGCATGCAACAGAAAATCAAAGCAAAAAAAAATGTATGGTTGTTTTATAAGGCTTTTCTTGCATTTATGAACTTGTCTGTGCTTGACAGCTCCAGTCCCCATCCACTGTCAGTACACAGATGATCAACTCAGGCATTCTGCTTCCTCCTTTACTGTTTTATTGTAAGAGAAAGTCAATCAGGTCTTCGACACGAGGTTGAGTAAATGATAACATCATTTTCATTTTCTGTGACCTTTTCCTTTACAAACTTCATGATGAGATAGTCGGAAGCAACACTCCACTACAGTTGCTTAGGCACCGAGCCGTGGATTGATGGGAAGGCTGATTGCTATCACTCGCCTGTCAGTGAAAATCACGACCACATCTAGGAAGATAAAAGAGCGACGTAAAGCGGTGTGACACAGTTAAGAAGTGGAATTCTCAACGCTTGCCGCCGCCGACACACACACACAGCGAACGCCAGAGACCTCAGCCAAAAGCTGGCACGAATCTCAGCCGTCGCCGATGACCTCAGACGAACGCCACAGTCGAATGACATTGCAACCAACCTCCATGCTTCCCTTTCCCTACCTCCTCAAGTCTGTGACGCCTATCTCGATTTCAACCAATCGGAGCAAAGGGGGTAGACTGCGTGTGGGCTGTGTTTGACGGCATTCACCTTGTGACGACATCGGCTAACAGTTCTTGGCAGCTCCGACTTTCACAGCTTGCCGCCTCTTTGCCATCTACTCCAATCCTTCATTCTTTTCCACCGTATCTCTCATTCTGCCTCTCTATTACTCACCCTCTCTCGCCCTTTTATTATCCGTCCCAACAGCTTCCATTCTCCTGCCACGTTCTCTCTCTGGTTTTATTTCGTCTCAATTCTTTAGTGTTTTAACATTTCATTTTGATTCTGGTTTGTCTAAAGGAAATACATTTAGTTGATTCTAAATATAGCTCTTTAAAATGAATATGGAATGCCAAACTTGTTGAAGGTGGCAAGGCGCAATTTATTATGTAACAAAGATTATGTAAGGCAACAACACCATCAATTGACATGAGACCATTACACACTTGTTAGCTTTTTTTAGATTTCTTATATTTTGAGCCAATTTGGGTTGACTTTCAGCTTTGTCGTGCATAGTTTGCTGTGAAGTGAATAGGGGATAATGAGAGGGATTTTTGGCATGGCAATCAGCAAAAAAGTACTGAAATACACTGATGGTTTGCTATAAAATATAAAAAAGAAAAACCTTTATCTCAATAACCAAATCCCAGATGTCCAGGCAGCATCTTTACAATTTATTAAAATATTGATTTTGGAGATTCTGTGAGACTAATGTAGTGTTTGCCAAACTGTGGGCCCAAGGTGGGTCTAAGGGGCCACAGATTTTGTGGCACTTTATGAAATATAGAAATTTATTATCAATTTTATGCAATCAACTATCAGAAAAATAAGACCACTAACCAAAAGATTTTATGTTCCAGCATTGTATAACTGAAAATGTTATAATTCAAATTCAAACTCTAAGTTTAAGATTATATGTCTTTATTTCCGGGTTCGCAAAGCGATGCACTCTACACAAAGGGGGCCTTAAAAATTGAACCACTACTGTAGTGTACACCATGAGTTTAATTTTTTTTGCATAAATGTGCAATGGAAAGTGCTTATTAACGTCTGTTTAAAGAGTACCCTCACTTTTACTGATTGAGGCGTGGACCCGGAAACAATATTCCTTACCTCACGACACGGATATAGGTGGTGAGCACATAAACTATAAGCTTTGGCTATAAATCGGATGTGGTTTACAATTTAATTGAGAGTTTACCAAACTAATTGGGAAAAATTGTGCATGCCCGGCCATGTGAACTGTAAAGCCTTGCAAACTTTTTCTAGAAGTTGTTCTCTAGCTTTGGGAAAGTTTAGCATGGGGTAAACAGGACCTTTCTTATCTTTCTTTTGAGAAAATAAACCAAAACGCTGATAAATGATCTTCAGTTTGTTCTACAAATTTGTAACCAACTGCTATCTAATATAAGAACAATGCCACGCACAAGCAGCAATAATTCATGATTTTGATGACGGCTTTAGGACATTAAAAAATCCAACCGTTCGGTATGTCCTGCCTCTTCATCCCGTTTCAACAGGAAATACCAACACAGATCAACTGATTTCTCTGCGTCTTAACTAACCAAAGTCTGTGACCAAGCAGTCTGCAGGCCAGAAAGTGGAAGTCTGGCTTTTAAAAATCTTCCAGAACTGATTGTGGCTGTGATTAAGGCATCACCTGCTGCGAGTAGCATTTATGTGCCAGGCAGCTAAAATGTCACACATTGGTTCTGGCCTGCATTTTAAGAATTTTTATACCTTTGCTATAAAATATATACTTGACATTAAACCGGCACACTGTGTTCTAAAAAAGAAAAGTTCAATTCAGGGGAATGACTTATTGCGCTATTATAATCCTCTCTGGAGTTTTCGTACTCACACATCTCTTTGTTCTTCTCCTTGCCACTTCAATGATCACACAGCAAATGTTTTTAATCATTAACTGGGCTAACAATCCACACTGCTTATTCGCATCTGCAAGCCAGCCAGACCACATACATGGGGAGAGCACTTAAAACATGAAGAATCTCCCCTGATAATGAAGGAGTCACAATTCGCTCCATTGAAATGCTCTTAAAATAAACCGGTCTTAAAATCTTTCGCCACCCTGAACTAATTGGCCAATTGTCTCTGCTTTTTGAGAATGAATCACTATCACAGTACATAAACAAGCTACATGTGCAAAGTTGTCAGTGTGCATGCTAGGCGCGTAGCTAAGGGTGGGCCCGGGTGGTCCTGAGGCCACCCACCTGTCAGTCACACCCAGTCGGCTGTCTCGCATGGTAGCCTAATTAGTAAATTCTGTTGCAATTATCACAAAACATGACCTATAAAAATAAATTGCATTGTTTCTTGATTTTTGTTTTGCCTAATAATCAAATCTATCGATCTGTTCAATTGTATAGATGAGCAAGCTTGGCATTATATTCCCGTTTTGTTAGCAGCCTAATGAAACTGCAGGTCGAAGCAACCACAGTTCACATTCTCTTTTTTTCCACAAGGTTATGCGTTTTTAATTTTAGAGGTTATTCATGCATAGCCTAATAAAGGTTAAATTATTAGGTAACAAAATCAAAATTTAGGAGAATAATTCATTTTTCGTAAAAGTCAACAGATGATCTAATGCTGTTAAGTCCAGACTGAGCCCCCAAACTGAACAGAATGTGGCGTTCTTTGCCTCTAAAGTTGAAATACTTAAATCAAGACACAAAAATACAAGCGTTTTGATCAATTTGGTAATCTTTAAAAGAGGGCTGGAGGCCTATTTCATGCAGCCCACACGCCACGGAGGAGCCCATTATTTTCCCCACGAACCGGCCTGAAAGACCCGACCTAATCTAAGCATTTATTGATTTTACTTGCCAAAGCATGTAAAACAACATATAAACATTAGGATCATGTACCGACTCAAATGTTTATGTTTGTTCCCTACATATATACAGTACATCTGCTTTATTAACAGGTCTTCCGTTCTTCGTGAGCTCAAAATGCTTTTGTTCTGTACCCTTGCACTCACACACGCACTGCATATTTTGAATTAAAAAAATTCAGCATATAAACTTGCTGTGCAAATTGCTTATTATAAGTATATCAAGTAATATAGGCTACTGAAAAAGCCGTACCTTAATATCCAGTGCTTTTTGCATTTGTTACCTGCACAAATATAGGCTACTTATTTTTGTATCCATTTAAACTCCGCTGTCTTCCGTTGTAATATGTATTGAGGCTCCAAATATTTGCACTAAACAGCCTAAACAATCCGCATTTTTTTGAGTTTGTCAATTTAGCTTACGATGGCTAGATGTATCCAAAAAAAAACCTTTGTTCTAATTCCACACTGTCCTGCATTTATTAATAAATAACCAATATAATGTGTATGCCTACATCAAACAAATAATACACCTCATTCATAGGCTATTTTTATAAGCATTTCTCTCGTTGTCATCAGTTGTAGGTACATTTTCTCACTGTGTGGTTGCCTAGTCAGAGCCATAGAGCCATGATAAAGCATTGTTTAAATATACTGTCCACTACTGTCCTACCCACTAATGTCCTGCTGATTTGTTGATGGTGTTTTGAGTTGCGTCTGTCACCACTGTGTGGTTATCATGCTTATGCTGTTTTTATCGTTATGTTCTTAGCGCTGTTTATAATGATAGTCAGGCGTATTCTCTGTTTAAACGGTGGTGTATTCAATCAGGTGAAGTGGAATATTTTAGATGCATTTTAGGCACGGCCCACCTAATTTTCTCTGGACCAACCATCATTGTGATTCAGGGCTACGCCACTGGTGCTTGCTTGAATTTTAAGAGTCATTCATTACGTGCAGAGAAAAGAAAAAGCAGATTAGAAAACTTCATAATGAGGTATATTGTCTAAGATTCGATTAAAGCAAAGCACAGACACCTGCAGTCCATATTAACAAAAGGAAGCGCCATTTTTCACCTGTGAACACAAAATCGCATTTGCATAGTGAAATTAATATGGATTTTGCAGTGGGAATATTGGCTCACGCAGCTCCAGCTACCATCATCATATATTAACACTATAGGTTTTAAGAGCCGCAGTTTGACTAGTAATGAAGTGCTTTTTGTTACATTGTGTATGCCAATACTGAGAGAGTTCAACATTAGTTGAGGGTGAAAGATTTCAAAAGCTGTTCTGAGGCGGAAATGAGACTTTCGCTTGGCTGGATTTTCAACAAAGCATCATGTACATTCAGGCAAAAACAGTGAAACAGACCGCACACGCAAAAAAGGGCAACAAGGAACATGAAAGGAATTCACATGTATTAATCAAACACAAGGGTTACACAGTGTGCTTATATTATGGACACACTACACTGTGAAACACAACTAATAAGATTTACTTTTTTGTGTAAATTTGCGCAAAAAAGTACATTTTAAGTAAGTAATAAGTACATTTTACTATAATAACTGTGTAAGAAACCTTACACAAAAAACTGAATGCAAAACTTGCATAAATTTACACAAAAATTAGGTAAATCCTATAGTTGTTTTTACAGTGTACATCCACATGGTTTTTATTAGAGATGTAACAAAGTATCTTCCGGCGATATTTATCAGCTGATTTTTTATCAATTGAACATCACCATATCAATAAATATGTCACTTTTAACAATTAATAAACAGTAAAATGTAAATATAAATTATTATTCATATAAATATGAATATAAATCAGAATGCACGAAACACTGATGCAGGGCCACCGCTTTAAAAATGTCAAAGAATTAAATGAATTTCACACCAATATTGTGGAATAATTTAAAAAAAAATGAGTACCTTTAGCACTAGCATGGTTATCTGCCGAGGTGTCGTATACTTCGTTATATATGAGCTTTATCACAGGCCTGAATAAATCAAGCCTGAGCATCGCCCGCCAGAAACAGAGATGAAGTAAAGGGTGCTGCTTTCATGGATTATTTATATATTTATATAATATGATTGAGGGCAAATAACGTTTGTAGCACTTGTTTTATTCATACAAATGATGAGAGTTAGTTGCCCCTTCCCTGTGACTTGGAGTGTCACAGCTTTTGCTGAGGACACGTGGTCAAAGGAAAAGCCCAGAAGAGGTTGCGGGACGCAGCAGACAAAGCATCAGGATTGCTCCCGGCCTTAGGGTCAGCCGGCTTGTGATGAGAGCACCAGCGATGAGCAACACGGAATGCAAAAATGACCGACCGGGCGGCCAGAATGAAAAGCAGGCCTATAGTGTGTAATGCCACATGTGGGTTTTAAGAAAGAGAATAACATTTACAAAATATAACAACGGGAACTTACAATGGAAAATTTGTGGTACTGCTTGAAAATGCAAGAATCGTTTTTCTTAATGAATGCATCATTCAGAGTCTTTTGAAAAGACGAGATGTTTGTTGTGTTTATGGCAATGCATGGTCCTTCAACTGAATTTGAGATGATCAAAATGTTAACCTCTTAAAAGACCAAATTAGCCAGCGTCAGTGCCAAGCATCAGTTAAGCTGACCCGCATCTCGTGAACTCCACACGTTGACCTGTACTAAACTCTTGGCTGATAGACTCCTCATTTATCTCAGTCTCATTTCTCAGTTCTCTGGAGTCTTTTCTTGTTGTGCCAGCCTCATTTTGTCCTCCATGCCGAGGACGATGACAACCAAGTTCCTTTTATAAACCGCAACAGCAAGTACAGCTAATTATTCATGAGAGGTTGACATTGTGGCTTAACCTCCTCTAAACGCCGGATAAAAACTAAGCTGTGTCGAGTTCCACTTTAGCGAAAACTTCCTCTGTTCGCCTCGCGCTGCCATTTGCTTTTAATCCTCTCCAAATTAAAGGCTGTTTTAGGAATCGCGTGTGCGACTACCACTTCGATACGCAGTAATAAATTAATTCAGCTTTCCCTCGACATGAAATTATATTAAAACCAACTACTGTCGCTCTCACATAAAGAGTTCTTTGATTTAATACACTTAAAGGACTCATTAAATGAGCACTTTCAACAAGCTGGTATGATTTATTAGGTTCTTCATGAAATGTCTGGAACATATTTTGCTTAAAAACTCTCAATGGCTGTGTAAACAAAAACCCCTTTGCCTCGTCAAAAACAGTTATGCTTACAACAACCCATTTTGGTGCATGTCTCTTTAAATGATAATGAGTTACAGCGAACCCCACCCCCCTTCATTCCGGCGTGTCAACACAACACACGTGTAGTACTGTCGTGGCAATGGTTTAGCTAAATGATGTTTCCTGAAATCCATTTGCCAAATGACATAACAATAATATGACAAAGTAAGTTTAACACTGCTTTTGAATATTCTAGCACTTGACTGACTTAGCTCCCTTCGCTATCGTATGCTAAAGTTATCCTCCTATATATACGGTACATGTACGTCAATTCAGACTGTTGATAAATATTATTTACATCGGTCTCGTTCAGTTGGCCTATATCCCTCTTGAGAAACAACTTTGAAGCTAATCCTGCTTGTTCTGTCCCAGGTTGATAAAGTAGTTCGGCTTAAAGTGATTCGCGCAAACAAGCAGGTTTTCACTCATGGTTTCTGAGGAATTTCAGATAAAAATAAAATAAATCCACTCCTATCTCTTGCGAGTTTAGGACTCTGTGCAGCGACTACAATGCATGTTGTCCTAGAATTTTGCCATGGCATCACGTACACCGCTGTCACTGGTGAAAACACCAATGGCGACAGCGCAGAGGGTGGAATTGTGTAGATTAAGGGGCGGTAATATTATAATAAGAGCCGTCACATCAGGTGAGAAATCTGAACGGCTCGATTTCTCACATGCTGGCAGAGAAAGGCTTGTCCATAACAAAGTTACTGGGATCTTGTTCTTAACTTTTTCTGGGTTGCTAGATGCAACAGGGACCCGATTTTTTTTTTTACTTTAATGCAATGGGTCCTTAAATAGTCGCGCCTTTATAACATGCCAACTAAACTTTAATATATAGACACAAAGTTTGAGACCACAAGTGAAAATATACTTTTGCAATTTAATTTGTATTTTTTTGGTCAACTTTTCAATATCCTTACATTGTCTGTGCATTTTCAGGTTGAAATCAACTACTGATTTGCATAATTATGATGTGGACTTTTAAACTGTGTTTTAGCGGCAGGTTTATTTATAAACGTATTATATCTCAATTAGCGTGTCTTGTTGGCTATGCTGGAATGATTGCTCTGTCTGGCTGCAGTCTGGTCCCACTGCACCAGCTGCCTGGGGACATGAAACCCCTACACTCACATTGACATGTTCATTCTGTTTGTCGCGTGGAGCTCCGCCGCAATTAGCCTCTTGCTTCTGTATTATGCGCGGAACAAGAGCGGTGAACCATTTTAATTCAGATTGGGTCAAGGTCTGGGTCGTGACCTGTTCAACTGGTTCACTCTTGGATGAAAAAATCCTGTAAATACAATGTGACAAAGTGCTTAAGATCGGGAAGTCCTTCATGGAATATGTAAGAGACAGTGTACAGTAAAGCTGGTTGTTATTAAAACGAAGTAAAATTCTTATAATTAATAAAAGACATAAAATATATTTTTTTAGTAGGAAGAAAGAGATCGTAGAGTGAAACAGTTTACATACCATATACAGTATGTCGTTCGTCCTTTTTTCAAATATGACTTGATAGGAACTTTAACTATATCTTTACCTGCAGACCACGATGCCTGAGGGAATGTTCACCTAGATGTTGTGTGGGGTTTAATGTTCGTTCCAATCGTAAATTATAGCAGATCAACCGGATTAGCCTTGTGTTATAGAGCGAGAATCACTGATTTGATCGCAAGTAACACATTTTATTATAAAATATATACCTTAAATGCACTGTCACTTGTCCAATATATCTAAAAAAAAGTGTGTTTTTTGATGTTTTAAAAATGGTGAGCAAGGAAGTATGTATAAAGTTCATACATTTTGTATAGAAGCTATGTACGTGACGTCACCGCACACGAAAGTCTAGCAAGTCACGTACAAGTGGCAGGAAGACTTAATGCAGCAGGGTTTACTGTTATCTGTACTCTATTTTGACTGGAAAAAGTTCTTGTGTGATTGATTGTACGAACAGATTTAGCACAAAATCAAAGATTTCTATTTGAAGACTGAAGAAAGACTGAAAAAAGCGAATGGATGTTTGTTTTTGTGTAAAAATACCATAATAGCCTTACCTACCTACTTTATACACCTTTATATGTTGGGTAAATGTATTTCTTTTAACACTATTAACAGATGTATTTCATACAAACGCAAAGCGTATTGTCAACACGTTAACATTTAAAAAAGCAATGTAAATCTTGTAAAGTCCAGCTTGATAAACAAGTTTTGCTCGAGTAGAAAATGTGTATTTTGTGTATTGCCACTCAAGGGGGTGTGTCCCGGCACGTTTAAAGTGGCGTCAATGCAGACCCTCTATAAATGAACACACATTTTGATTGTTAGCGACGGTAAAACGTCATTTAATGACATCACACGCAACAGCTACAGGACGCTTATCTTTACAAGGATCAGAATCAAGAATTACCTAGAACTGTGAAACAAGACTAAAGAATAACATACAAGCCAAAAATTATTTTCAACCCAGCGCTGGGTAAAAAAACTAAAAAAAAATTCCAGGTAGTTACAGAAAATGATTTACGCATTAAACTTTATAGTGCGGTTTCCTGGATAGGGTTTAAGCCTAGTCCCAGACACACGGCTTGTTCTAATTGGATTGTCGCGTCACATTCAGTGTGGACAACATTTAAAATTATAATAAGTTCTAATACGTTCTGTTGTCTTTTGCTGCATCCGGTGGAGACTCAGTGTTAGAGTGGATTTTGCACATGTATGTGAAAATTCATACACCTGAATAGCTTTTCTGAATTTGATTGAGACACAAAAACATTTGACATAAAGTCAATACTCTGAACACATTTTACGATCCCATTACCCTCCATAAACATGCTTTGCAGTTCAACTGTCCAGCATTTGCACTCAAGTGTAAACGCAGCGATATTCGTAATTATTATTTTTAGCCTCCTTTTTAATTAGTGTTTTTTATTCCTGCACTTTAATGAAAGTCAGATGGGGGCATACGGGTGATAAAAGACCAAAATTACAGGACTGCTGATCAAGTTAAGTCATTATGTTTATTAATTAAATCTCCAGGCTTGTATAATCTAAAATTTATGCTCATAATACACTTGATCTGGCATCTTTGCATTCCATTTGCATCTATTTCCAAGAACTACAATTAATTCTTAATTATGTCGTGATGCATTCCTTTTCCAATGTTGCATTCTTTTTCAAATGATGCATAACAGATATTGTGTTGCGTGGGTGGGGAAGGCTCACGCCACAAAGACAATTCTAACCCTTGACCGTGAATTTGCAGTCGAATGAAAATCATGTGCAATCGTCAGTCAACGGTGGATGGAAAATTTGAATTTTAATTATCTCTGTTGCGACGTGACTGAATATTCATTTTTAGGTGAAAAAAATGTCGACAAAAACATCCTGTAACGTTAAAGTTAAGGACAGCTTACAGTAAAAAGTAAATATGCAAAGCTGCCACCTGGTCTTATAAATATCAGATGGAGCTGTTTTGTGTGCAGGCTCTTGATTTGAAGGGAATTAACATGTCGACTGATCGTACCAGAAGCAGGCGACTGAATCGGCACGTCTGCCACCTTCCACACTTGCACCTTCCGTAAAGTTTTATAACAAAATCAAAATCTGTGTTTCAACAATCTTGCCCAAACTGCTCTCATCAATAGGGTGGACCAATAACTGGAAAAAAAACGAGCTGTTGCTATGATACCAAAACTTGCGTTTTGCTGTGCTAATCGAAGAAATTGTAGTGAGATGGAAATGATTGATTTGTTCAGTCGTCTGTTTGCTTAAACAGCCCTGGCTCATAAATATGCAACAGAGCCAAACAACTGAATCAATGGCTGTTATAATTATAAAGCAGAGGGAGGATGAAAATGATATTAGGCAATCAAACACTGAATGCAAAAGATTCAGTGAATGGAGAAATAAACAATGCATACCTACATTCATATCTATCCAGTTCATAAATTATTCATTCATGACTGTTCTCACTGAAGGATGCGAGTCTACAAATTGTCCACCAAACCGCATTATAAGTTTAGTTGTAAAAGAGGATCAACAGGTCAATACTACCAAATATGGTTCCAAATAATGTATATGCTGTAAATAGTAGGTATACCGTATTTAAATGGTAAAAGGTGCCATTTTAAATATGTTAATGCTAAGATGTTTGAACCTGTGGCCTGTATCGCGAAGCGAGGTGAGTTTTGAGTTGACAAAACCAGACTAAGCCGAACAGGTTTTGATCAGGTTTCGATTTTCCCAATAACATCTCATCACTTTAAACATTTTTTGGAGCGAGAGATACATGGGGAGTGGATTCACTGCTTCAGATATATGGCAGATGCAATATATCCAAAATGTATTTATAGTACTCCCACTCATACCATATAGAACGTACTGTTTTGACGGCCAATAGGTAGGTACTTATTCAAATTCAGTACGTACTGACATAAAATGGGAATTCGGACGCAACAAGCGCTCATACTAAACATGACCTAGTTGTGTAAAACCAAATCCGGCTTCCATACAATATACTAGGTGAAATCAGTCTTGAATAGTATGTCCGAGAGCTCAGTATGCAAAAAAACAGCATTCGAGAAATACCCAGATGTCCTAATGCTTCTGCAGAGATTTGTGAGTGTCCATTGATTTGACACTACTCTATCCCATGATCCTCTGTCCCGGGAGCTGAACAACAGTCAAATTTCAAAAGATAATCAAATAAAATAGTGGAAAAATTTAGGCAGACGTTAAGTTGAGAAAATGAATTTCTCAATGACTAAATTATGATTTTATCAACACCTATGTACATACTGTCATCGTATGAAATTTTGGATGGAGCTACTGTTTGGCAGAGCAATATTGTTTATTAATAACATATTTGTTGGGTTTTATTTAGACAAACTTTTTATTTTATTTTTATACTTACATATATAATTAATTTTTTAAGTTTGTTTAACTTTTTGATTCGGTTATAAATATTCTGTGGGTTGTATTCTGTTAAAACATTTGTCTTGTGTTCAAAAACTAAAACAGGAAGTTTTTCTGGACCAGCATAGAACCTGCATTGTTTACGTTTTCCAAAATGGTCTATATGGAATAACAACACTTTCCATTGTGCCTAATGCTATGTTCACACCAAACGCTTAGCATTGCATTCCTTGCTCTTTTTACTCATGGGATCAGTAAGGTATATTCGCATGAGTGGTACGATGGAGAGTGTCTTTATGTGTGTCAAACATCAGTTGTCAATGAGCTCTTCAGGTGAAATGGCAAACATGAAGGAAGAGAAAATGATTTACACACAAAACTTTATGATGATTAACAATTACGATTTTAAACTCCTGGCAGGTGAAATTTGTTTGGATGCTGGTGGTTAATTATGGTAATTTACCAAACACAAACACGCAAGATTGTAATTTCAACAACTGAGTGTATGCATATTGCATATTGTCTTAGTGCACAAGAACGGTGTCGAGACAAGTTTTGTCAACCGTAAAAAAAATCTAATTGTTTTAACCCCTATGAGGTCTTTGTTTTTTGGGTGTACATTCATGGTCGTGGGGTCTCTAGAGACCCAAGGCAACAAAATGTAATTTTCTAACAAAATAGTTGTTTTTCTTTTCTGTTTAATAAAATTTTTACTTCACATTTGTGCAGTTTTGGGAAGATTTGTGATTCCATTCCATTCCATTTTCTACCGCTTTTTCCAAACTACCTCGGGTCACGGGGAGCCTGCGCCTATCTCAGGAGTCATCGGGCATCAAGGCAGGATACACCCTGGATGGAGTGCCAACCCATCGCAGGGCACACACACTCACTCATTCACTCACTCACTCACACCCTACGGACAATTTATTCCAGAGATGCCAATCAACCTACCATGCATGTCTTTGGACCAGGGGAGGAAACCGGAGTACCCGGAGAAACCCCCGAGGCACGGGGAGAACATGCAAACTCCACACACACAAGTCGGAAGCGGGAATCGAACCCCCAACCCTGGAGGTGTGAAGCGAAGATTTGTGATATTTTCCCAAAATGTATATAAATAAGTAGGTTTATATAAATAGGTTTTTAATCAAAATTCATTTATGAGGATAACATTGGTCATTTTACATGGTTTAGTGTAAGATTTTGGCCCATCTTTTGGAAAATGCAGTTTTAAAAGTAAAAAAGTATATGGCTGCAGAGCTCCACTATTTGTGCTATTAGACCTACTGAAACATATATTTTCACACGTTTTTCAGTTGGATTCATATTATAGATTAGATTCATACAGTATTATTCATACATATTATGAAATCACAATTATAAAATATATTAAAATACTTTTTTTAAAGTTAAGCATTTTTCTACAATTATTTTTTTTCAATTATGTTACATTATGATTAGAATCAAACCCGATCAAGATGTTACAAAGAGAAAAGTTGGAGTCTTTAGAGTTTATCATTTGTTTTCCATATAATTAAAAAAATGTAATCTAAATATTAGTTACTAACTGTAAATGAACTGTGTGTCTGTGCTAAATTGTTTTGTCTCATCTTTTATTTCTCTCTCAATGTTTTGTGCATAGTTAAATGTCTGCCACTTCATTTCTGTCTACACATGTTCCAAGTTGTTTCTAATTTTGAGGATGAACTTTGTCTATTTTCAATGCGAAGACCATGATTGTGACATTTTTCTCACTACCATAAAATCAAGATATCTTTAAATTTGTATTATTTGTTGACCATCGTATAAAGTTTCATGCCATTTGGAAAAAAATAACTTTTTTGAAGCAAAGGTCATTTGCAGGTCAAAAAGACCCTGAAGACCGCATAAGGGTTAAGAGTCCTGAAAAAGTCTGAGAAAAAAGAATGTTCATTTTGGTCCAAACTGTTGCTGAGATCAGCACATATATCAATTCAAATTATTATATCACAACTGAAAGTCGAACATGTGTATGTGTGGAATCTAGGACCATCCTAAGTTTGGTGTCTCTGACATCCGGACATTAAAATATTCAGTGACTAAGATGAATAAGCTGTAATAAGTTTCTTGCACAATAGATCAGGACTTTTTTTCAGGCAACAGGTCTGCATAACTGCTGAGAACTATAAAGTTGTTGATTCAGCACTTTGGCTCTGACACCACACAATGAACACATTATTTAACCCCTTAGAGTCTTTCAAAGGTGTTTATCAATACGTTTGCTATCTAGCATCCTTTTAGAAACATCCTACTAACAACTCCCTTGAGTTTATTTAAAAGCAACTTTGACATTTGCTTTCGCTCTGAAAGGTGCTTTCCTCCCCAAGTGTGCTGTTGTTTCGCCATCAGGTTGAAGATGGCTTCAGGTGGGCATGGTGCCAGTGGTTAACACACCTGTTTGTCATTCCGACAGCATCGGCCTCATTGATTGCTGAGTCAAGCAGTTCAGTAGCTGAGCTGTGCTAATATGTGCATGCTCCCACACACCCGCCCAAAGACGTTCAGATGTGGAGAGACATCATGCAGGGACGTAATGGATGCCACTCAAAAGGCACAAGAAATGATGCTAAGTGATGATGAGCAGGGTTACCTAAACTTTGTTACCGATTTATATGCATTTGAGTGACAGCACTCTCAAAGTGTCTTTGTGAATATTGTGTTAAGGTACATAGAAAAAAACGTTTAGGAACTCTGCAACTCAAATAGACAGAGGTGTGTCTATTAATTGTGCAGCGAGTGTGGATTTCTTCAATATGTTCTATAAATAACACAAATAATTGTATGTAAATTAATATTCAACAAGTGAATTGAAAACGTATTTTTCGAATCGGCATGTAACAAAAAAAAGACTAAAATACAGATGTATTAAATCAATTATAATTCTTATAAAAACAAATATATTAAAGGTGCTGTGTGTAATTTTTGGAGGATCTCTTGACAGAAATGCAATATAATATACATGACTGTCTAAAAAACTTTTATAATGAAGTGTTTTTATTATCTAGAATGAGCTATTTCTATCCACATACACAGTGGGTCCCCTTGCATGGAATTTATTATGTAGTTTCTACCATGCTTTCTTCATTTGTGGATAATGGCTCTCACTGTGGTTTGCTGGAGTCCCAAAGCCTTAGAAATGGCTTTTTAACCCTTTCTAGACTGATACATTTCAATAACTTTGTTTCTCATCTGTTCTTGAATTTCTTTAGATCGCAGCATGATGTGTTGCTATTTGAGATCTTTCAGACTACTTCAGTTTGTCAGACTGTAAGTGATTTCTTGATTCAACAGCTTTGGCAGTATTTAGGCTTGAGTGTGGCTAGTGAAATTGCCAGAAAGGTCAGAAAAGTTTGGATTTTTCCCCTTAATAAATAAAACCATCATTTAAAACCTCCATCTTGTATTTACTCTGGTTTTCTTTGTGTAATATAAAGAATTGTTTGATGATCTGAATCATTTACGCATTACAAATATGCATAAAAACTATGGTTATAATAAATCGTAATATTAAACTGGTACAGTGAACTAAACGTATGGAATTGACCAAAGGTAATTTGCCTTTTATCTGAACAAATGGCCCTGGTTATGCAGAATTAGTGCAAATATGCACAATATGTTAAATTTAAAACTGACCACGGTCAGAATCACGCATCTCAAAAAAAACTTAGCAACATAAACAACTGTGCACATCTGCAACCAGAATGAATGGAGGCACTGCGGACTAATAAATAACTTACAATTTGATGATTAAATTACTTCATTACAAAGACTTCCTCCTGTTGTTTTGATTGAACAATGTTTATCAGCTTTTCTCATTTTTTCTCGAGACTCGATAAAGTTAATTAACATTCTGTTTTGAATGAAGTTTTCCGCATGTATTTTGAAGTTTTATGGCAGTTGGCAAACCAACTTCTGGTGCTTTTTCCGCATCACAAGACTGCTTGCGAACAACTCCCCAGATGGCAAAACGTAAGCAAACACAAAGCGCGCCCATTTAGAAAGATGATATGATTGGTCAGTTTAACTGCCCTCAAAAAAACATTCTCTCATTGATTTATGATTGTACTGTCAGGGGTAGCCTCTTCGAAGGCCTCCCACATAAGCATACGTTCGATTCTTGCAGCATGTGCAGGCTACGCAGACAGCATATGACATCACAGAACTGTAATGACACACTTAAGGGAGACAATACCATGACGACCAACTAAATCAACACCACTTTATTTGTGAAACTCCACAGAAAAACAGGCAACAGGAAACATCCACAGAAAACAGGAACAGGTAACATCCACAGGTACCGTAAACGAGAAACATCCACGGGTATTTACAAAGGCATCCAAGGGAGTCGAGGTAAATGTGTCGGAACATGAAACAACAAGACCAGACAATGGTGACTGGGAGAGTGCCGAATATATGTGGTGTGGATGGTTGAGTGCAGTGACTATAATTGGGATAATGAGAGAGTGCACAGAGTTCTGGGAAGTGTAGTCCATAACTAAAAGTCCGGAGATGACGTGTGAGGAAGTGAAGGAAGAGGCTCTGGTGCAAGGGGCGTGGTAGGATCTGGTACTGCGGGTGTTACAAGAACTGCGACTGCTCCATGATCTTGAATTACTCTCGTGAGACTTGGAAATCTCACGTTGGTAGAGTCCCCATCAATCCAGGAAGTAAAATATACATATCTAATCGGGTAAATCGACAACTTGTGATAATATTTAAACATTTTTAAAATATTTTTCACAATAGTTTAGGCCATCACAGATGTCCCTTAGGGCTCGCTACTGGTATATATCAATAGCTGCTGTTGGTGCTCGTAAAAATTAGATGTAATTTTCTCTTCATTACACAATGCAAGCCCCAGGCACTACCACAAAGCCTTCATTTCAGAAAGTAGGCCAGAAAAACACAGAACATGATGAAGGGAAACAGAGAAGAACACATTTTCTCATTTTCCTCTACTTCTCCATTGCCTCTTTACCTTTTTTCCTTACGAATGTCCGCTTAAACGTCTGATAAAACGTCGTTTTATTTGCCCCTTTTATATTCTATTTGGGAGAGAGGTCTGAAATGGAACAGTGCACAAACAAATGTTTGCTCTAACAGTGCAAACCCGAGAGACAAGACGTGGAAACTGTGACTGAGTGTGAATGTGTGTTTGCCTTTTTAAGAAATAGAAAGGTCTCTGTCTGTGTGAATAAAAGAGAGAGAGAGACGGATGAATGAATAGATAGACTAGTTTTATTTTAAAAGAGACATTGTTCCAGACTCTTTGTGCTCTGGAAGATTCAGAATTGCCATGCAATTTGTGTCATACTATAAAATAAAATCGGCCTTCTATAAACTTCACCACTTCTTATTTCAAATCTTTAGATATTTCAGATTTTTTTGTGATATGTCCATTTATTTAAATCATACCAATCATGTAATTTTCATCTGCTCTGATAGTCCAGATGTACATTATTTATCTAACCAATAAAGCACCATTACATATGAAAACCAAGAGACAAAGAAAACAGGAAGGGGGGAGAGCGAGAGGAGCGAAAGCTGACTGATTAAAAAAAACGCCAGCTCGTCAAAAAACCAGCATCCTGACAGACATGCTGTAATGAGGCCAAAGACACATGCGTGTGTGAGGGAGCAAACGCTTGAACAGGAGCCGTCACAACTGGCACATGATTTATTCAGTGTGGGAGGGCGGGGGGTTTTAAGGATTAAGCCTAAGATTGAATGTGCCACCTGAACCAGAATGGGAGCTCAGCTGGTACCTTCCCCACATACCAGCCGCCCCCGCTCCCCTGCAGTCCCAAAGGCCCCTGGACGCGTGACTTGAAGGGCCGTTAATTGTCACCAAACACGGCTTTAATCACATTCCCCGGGCCCCCCGCCCTCTGGGGTGTGACTAAACCTCACCAACGCCGCTGACGCGTGCCGTCATTAACACGGGTCCCATATGCTGCGGACCGCTCCGGCAAGGTCCCACAGGGCTCTGTTCTGGGCCCGCTTCAGAATCGATGCATCCAGGGATTACACGCCGCGCTCTAATGAATAACTAAGTGGATCCACCGCCCAACCCCAGCGCCGCACCAGTTCCCCTCCTCCCCTTTCATTAGTCAAGCTCCACCCCTAAACCAAACACACCACCTCTGGCACACTTACGCCGCGCTTAGCATATGGCGGTCACGCTCGGAGACGAATAAATAACCTTTCAACTTCCCAGGATGGCTGGTTCTCTTTCTTTTCTCTCTCGCCCTCGCTCGTCCTCGTTTGCGCTTAATGCCGTCTTGCTGGCAGCTTTTTATTGTCTCTCTGTTCTGAAGGGAAAAGAGGGAATGTATGAGTGTGGAGGGGTGTGTAAAGGGAGGGGGTGCGAGAGGACTGAATGGGAAGTTGCCATAGCAACGCACACACTCCGCTCTGCCGCAGTGAAGAAAGGCTCAGAGAGAGTTTGGAAGAGTGAAAATGAGAATGGGAGGGGTGAAGGAGAACAGTGGATTGACAGCATCCCTGCAATCCAGAGAGGAAGCAGGGAGGAGAGGGCTGGGACATCGAGAGAAGTCAAAGAGGAGATTGAGTACGCACAAGTTTGCATTTGCTTCTGTGTGACGACAGTCGATGCAGAGGACAGTCAGTTCGTCAGCAGTTGTGAAAAAATCCACTCCACTACAGCATTCAGAGTACAAACAGAGTAAACCGAGTAAATCATATTAAACTTTTTTAATAACATCAGATCTGCCATGAGTAAAGTCGTGTTTAAGTATGAAACAAGGAATCTACATTACAAATCAACAAGAAATCAGAATTGAACCTACAATACTACAGTACTCTTATACACAGGCTATTGTCGAAGAATACTTTGTAGTCATTCATGAAATTGTAACGTTCTTGCCTGGCTAACATCACTGTGACCCTGCTTTTCATGATCAAAATAATTCAAGGTAGCCAAAATCAATTTTTGACCTACATTTTTGTCACTCTGAATATCCAACACAATCTTACGGCAATTCTTAACTAGTTTACGAGGTAGCTAATTCGTAACGTATTTGAAAAGTTTTAGTACAATTTGCTTTTGTGCCAGTGACGATTAGGTTTAGGGGAGGGGCTTTAGTATGGCTTTTTTCTAATAATCGTACGTTTTTGTACAATTCACACCGTACGAATAAAAAATGAATAAAAATATAAAAAATTATGAATTCTTGTGAGATATAATTTATAAAAATTATAAAAAATAATTTACGTAATTTAACTCAAGTGAAAATTGGGTTGTACATTACGCTTAATATTGATTTTAATGTCATTTAGTCATACTGTGTATAACTGCTTAAACTCTAGAACCATTTATACAGACGTCACCAAAACTTTTAAAAGATATAACAGAAAGCACAATGTTCCACCATTTCTGTACTTTGAAATACCACCTCAGGAAAACAAAATAATGTTACAGATATTAGAACAGTTTTGTAAAGCCATTTTTTCGGATGTCTACACAGTTATGATATACAGTAGATCCATGTAAAGCCGAACCCTAATACCTCAACATTCATGCTGATGGAAACTAACTACTGTCCCCAAAATAATGGAGGTCTTCAATGTTGGCGCGAGGCTCATTTAACCAGCCTCTGACAGATATTTGGTTAATAAGACCTTATCTTTGACAGAAATTGTGTGGGTTTGTCAACATTCGTTAAAATCTCTTCCCGACGCAAACCCTTATTAAATATGACCCGTAACCTAGACAGGAAGGAACTGCTTGGTCACATGCTGCCAAAAAGACGCCCGTGAGCGCATTCGTCTGAGCAGCAAAACCTTGAGGAAGCCCTGTTGACAGCTGTCTGAAGACATGAGGGCTTTGTTTACTCACTTGTGAATATGCATTGCCACTCGAGTGGGTGTACACAGGGATAAAGCAGTGATTGAGTACAGACACAGAGAACAGGAAGCGAGACGCAGACTCAGTAATCTGTACTCCTGTCAGGCACGGCACCACGAAAGACACCAACTTCTACTAAGGTCCAATCAAATTGGGATTACAGGTGTCCTTGCGGCGACAAAACGTTTGCCAAGTTTTGCAAAACGTGACATTTTGGCGAGAAACTGGTCCTGTTCTCAGTCTACAATTATGGAGGCCGACCCCTCTGCTTCAGAACTATGAGATATAAACTGTAGGATGTAAGAGGCTATAAATAGAAAGCTATTTTCAAGAAACTGTACGTGTTGCCAATATAACGCAAGGGACTAAGAGTGTTCCAGCACAACGGAAGACACGTGCTTGACCATGAGTGGTCCGATAAAGAGAGAGATCGGAAGGGTGGAATTAAGAATAAGAAATAAAGTATGAGAGGGACGGAGGCCTTTTAAGACAACCCTTTAGATAGAAAAGCTTTCAATTATTGACAGACTCAAAATGCCAGAGAGCACAAGAGTACCAGAGGAAAGGACGGAGAGAAGTATTTTTGTTATGAAGAGGACACTTGGATCAGTGGTTCCCAAATAAAGACTTATAATCTTGAGTTTTAAACAAACCAAAAACACATTCAGTTATACAATTCCGTAACATCAATTCATTTTGTTGTTGGTCTTATTTTTCTGACGCTTGATGGCATAAAATGTATTGTACATTTCTATATTTCATAAAATGCCACAAAATCTGTGGCCCACCGTTTATGAACCACTGACCTATTATATATACATATATATACTTATAATACATCGATAATAACCACTTATATGAACAAGCATATATATAGAAAAATATATAGAAACATATGGAATACTTTTGCATTTCAGTCCATACAGAGATATAACGAGTCCTACGAAATGAAGACTGTTAAAATTCAAGAGATAAAAAATGAATGGCCTACATTTGTTCATTCATCGCTGACATGACTGAGATCTCATGAGTTGAATGAATAGCTTAAACAACTAGATTAACAAAAATAAACTAATACAAATAATAAACCACAATACCAAATATAACCAGTACACCCAGAGAAGGACCCCAAAATCATGTTTCTGTTTCTTGTTTTTCCTCCTGATTATACTGGTTAATATGTATAAAAAATATCATAATATCCATAAAGCATCTATTTTTCTCTATAAAAGGTGATGCTTCAACACTAAGTGTAACGTACGAATCTGAATCTTTCAATCACCATCAGGTCATATATTCAAATGTTATGTTCAGAAAAGTTAACAGAGCAGTAAGGTACAAAACAGAGATCACTGTACATCTGAGTGCCGCTGTCATTAATTGGCTGTTACATGTACCGCGTGTCTGGCGAGCAGACGGCGGGAGGAAGCTGTGCTGTTTAACACAGACTGGATCGATGAAGAGTGCAGATGAGATTGAGGAATTAAGTGGCAGTGAGAAGTGGACCAGTGGAGTGGGAGGGGCGGTCATCCTGGGCCCGTCCCCGGGGAGGAAAAGCATGTCTCTGCAGTCACGCGTGTCTGTCCCCTCCCCCTTTATTGGTTTGCCTGGCTCTCCCCTGTGGGACGGTCCCATTCACTTCATCAGGGCTGATTACTTTACACTGCACTGCACAACACTGCCATCTTCTGGCAGAGGCAGAATGCCTTTAAAAGGTGTGGCCATCTGTTTCCTACATCTTCTTTTTTAAAGACAGCGTCTTAGCTACTGTAAGGACAAGCAGTGAACACTAAACCATTTTACCGGTCTGTAGATGCTTATTTAAGCACTTAGTAAGCATTCATTCATGTCTTCCACTCTTATAAACTTGTGTTCTGAACCCTAGTGTGATGCCCATCTACACCAAGAAGATCTTATATACCATGAGAGAAGTATTCATTGATAACCCCATTCGTCTCAATGGCAGTGGCTCAGCTGTGGCGCTCAGCGCTGGATGTATGATGCCATCTTCATGAACAAAGGATAAATAGTTCACCTTCAAAATGAAAATTCTGTCATTATTTACATTCCCTCTTATCTTTTCAAACCTGTGTGATTTTCTTTCTTCTGCAGAAGACCCCATTTTCATTTTGAAGATGAACTATTCCTTTAAGCCACACGGAGTGACTGATCACATGACATGTACATTAAAGGTACTTTTAGTTGACGGCCTGCTTAAAGCCTCAAAAAAGAAATTATTCATTAAATATTTGTGCTTTATACATTGTGGCTTAAAAAAATCACAACAATACACGCCAATAAAGAGTATCAACTAGCATGGGCTAGCATCCTTAACTAACTAGCCATGCCATGACTCCTTTAATCTTGGCAACATTTTAAGCATGGGATAATGTACATACAGACAGTTGTTATCACAAAATAAAGCCCCACATGGTGATCAGGGATATCATATCCTACTAATGGGTTTGTGGTGGCTAGATGAAGACTATCCTGCTTATACTGCTACTCTGCAACATCCAATCTACCAGAGCTGAATATTATCTTATATTCTTTAAAAAACTATCTTGACTATTATCATCCCTGGGGTAAACAACCTTTATAATGAATGTGAAGGATGTTCCAGTCTGGACTGGGTTCACCTGAGCTCCACATCTGCCCTCCCATTTTGTGAACGCATCATGCCATTGCTCTCAAGCATAAAGTTGAATAAAATTGCCATCAATTGGACTGTAGCAGCGTCACCTCAAATCATCATCTTTCATTATACATGACTTCAGTTTGGTTTGCAGTGGTGTATGAATTTGTGTGTTCACAAACCTGAGTTGACCAGTTCCTGCTCCATGACCCCACAGCCCAGCACCTCCAGCCAATCACCTTGAAAGCGCACCTCCATCTCAAAGGAGGGGTGTGTGAAGGGGAAGTAGCAGTCCACCCAGCGGATTTCCAAATCTGAAACACGAGAACAAACAGATGGAGAGCTGGACCAAAGAAGCGAAGATGCAAAGTGTGAATAGCGCAGGATTCCTACCTTCACCGAAAAGGTGTCGCGTGAGACGTGTGAGTGTCTGTTTCAGATCGAACTCCACGAGTTTGACAGCCTCCAGTGTGTGTGTTTCCTGTTTCTGATGTGTATGGTGACCAGCACGCTCAAACAGCGACAGGTCCTCACCATTCTCCACTTTGGCGAAAAGCTAAAAGGTAAGTCGTAAAGGAAAAAGTTCACCCAAAAAACTATGATTAGAGTATGGATGCCCTTAAATTTACCACAGTATAAACAAAAATCTATGGTATTTTGATTTCAATGCTTGTCATTTTTGGAGCGTGACAGTCCATTCTCTGTGTTTGGAACAATGTGAAGGTGACTAAATGCTGACAAAACCTTCATTTTGCAATTCCACCTGTTTTAACAAGCGGTCTCAAACTTTCACGTTCAGTTGCATTCCCAGAAAGATTGCATTATGATTTCATCATGATATCTGTGCAACACCTCAACATCCTATTCATTAAAACATTGCATTCATTCATTGCTATAAATACGCTTCCCTACGTCACGCAAATAGGGCAGATAAAGATCCCAACCTCATGGTTTGAGAAAAGTCGTACTCCCTCCATCTGGTGAAAAACCGGATAGTGACTGGAGTCTATCTCATCTCGCCTATACACATCTCCAGCCAGAAGGAAGCAGTCGAGCCCCGAGCTCACCAGCTCTTTTTGATGGGCGGAGGTGTGCGCCCGCAGCATGTGCGCGCGGTTCAGGTAGTAATTGTCTCCTTTTTTTCGACTAGGATGGTCTGGAGGAATGAGCAAGCTGTCAAAGTTTTGCTCCACCGTCACTACCGGGCTGAGATTGTCATGTACCGAAAAGCGCGGGTTTCCCGAGCGGCCCACGTAAGACTGGTAGAAATGGTCTTTGATGCGTTCTTTAATAAGCCACAAGGGATGGTGCGGACGGTTGTGCAACTGGCAGCCAACTTTAGATAAGACTTTCGCTGTCACGTTGGTCATGTCATCTCGCGGGTAGACATGTCCCAGAACTTCGACAGAGTTTGGGCAAATTCTGGGCTGAGGGGAGCCATCTGTGGACAGCCCCCTGAAGGGCAGGAGTCTGTGGGATACAGCAAGGGCATCGGTCTGTCGACAGTTTGACGGCCGATGGCGGGTTGTGTGTTGGAGGAATGGGAGGAGAGTGAAAGATCTACAGTATAATCTCATAGTAGATGGTCCATAAGTCTGCAAGGAGAAAAGCAGAATAATATAAGTTAATGAATCATCTTTTTACATTTCTGTTTCAAAGTGATAAAAAGTTAGTGGTTGTTAGGAATGGAACAGGACTGTAGAGTAGTCATCCACCAAACTGTCCAAACAATAAGTGATGCCAACAAGTGAAGCTGTCAAGATTGGTGCATTAGGGGGCGATCACACAGAACGTGCTGCTTTTTCAGTGACTTAATGAAAAGAGCATCATGCAGCATTTTTATGTTGCTGGGCAACAACCGAAACAGCTGTACTGTCAGTCAAGGACTGAAGCGCGAGCCCTCTAGTTGCCAGTAACTGTCATATTAGCTGAAACTCCCTGCTAACTGAAAACAATTCAAAAGAGGCGCGTATCACAGCAAAAGACGCGTTCTGTCTGATCAGGCCCTTATTTATTCTATTTTATTCATTTAGTGTTTTAGACTTCATGTTTAAGACAAACCATTAACGCTGCAATCTGTACGTTTTGTAAAACATAATGTCGTTAAGCATGTACATAAACAAATCAGTCAATTTGGCATAATTTGACTTTAATTTACGTAAAGAAAAGTACCTAAAGTAACCTGAAATTTTATGTTTCAAACAGAGATTGCGATAAAGTGCAGTTTGCAGCCTTAAAGGGATAGAAAATGTAAATTATGTCATCATTTGCGTACCATCAAGTTGTTTGAAACATTGTAAATGGTGACAGCATTTTTTGGGGGTTAACTATCCCTTTAACAAAGTTGAAATTAATGAAACGTTAAGTGATTTTATACTGAATTACACATATTCTCCATCCCTAAAGACACGTCTGCCTTCCCAATGAAAACAAAATGATTCACTGGTCGATAGCGTTCTTTGATTTTCTAAAAGAACGTATATAACTTTTTTACAACATTGTTTTCACTGTGTTTAATCAAGCGCTGCAGCTATAACCATCAAAGCGCCACTTTTGTAATCAATTCACCACCTTCAACAACACATTTCAAGATAATTACTGTCCAGCTTCATAACATCTGCCGTAAGCAGTGTTCCCTTTGTGATTGCATAATCCATTTCGTTCGCAGGACTCTGATGGTTGCAATAAAAGCGTACGGTTATTTAAGAGGACTCGTTTGTCTAGTATCTGTCAGTTACATTATTCGTATGCGTTTCATCGCTGTCCGATGAAGAAAAATCATGAATCTAAATTACCTCCTTATTCCTACTCCAAATAAAGAAATACATAACCCAACGCACACTTTCACAACTCAATCTATTTCAACTGGTAAAATCATGTCGGCTCACCGGACGCGACACGACAAAATGAAACACATTAGAATCCATTTTAATTAATAATTTTGTCCACGATGGATGCGACGTGAGAATCCCTTTAGAATAAGCCGAGTGTCATGTCGCGTCGGTCGCGTCCGGTGTGAACACGGTGTAACATTTTCTCCTCATTAAATAGGACATTCGAGTGCAAACAGTGCTTTGTGTTGACTTTTAGCCAGAGTATTTGAACAGTAAACCTAGACTAGTGGATTTTGAAATGTGTAGTTTAGCACATCTTCAACACAAATATGAAGCTAGTGTAGATACAGTGGCACGTTAAAAGCATATGCATGAACTCTCATGTCATTTCCTGCCAGCCGCTGTAAAAGGCTTTCGGTTCTCCCCAGATTGCTCTGCCAGCAGATGCTGATGTACTTAACAATGGATGTTCCCGGGAACGCTGGGCCCTTTGTGGAGCGGTGCGAGATTTAGATTACATTACACGGATGTCAGACGAGTTCACGCGCAAGGGACTCAACTTCAGACATCCTCCGTGAGATGCAACGTGCCTGTTTGAACACGTGACACAGGAGGAGAGACCCTGGGAGACAGCTGATGGAAATAACAGGTGAGAGCTCACGTCCGCACAAACAGAGAGACAAGGCACAGCTTGCTTTTTTTGGTACCGAACGCACATTAAAGTGAGAGCTGATAACAGTCACGTTCCGCGTTGAAACCCTGGTGTCATTAGACATTGGAGATGTGATTTATTGGAGGAGCAGCATCATTGCGTGTGGTCTCTCATTGGCCCATTTGATTTTAGCAACAAATATTGCATATTTTATAGCCAAGCCATATATGTGCCGCACCAGATCTTCTTCTGAATACCAAAGAAGACATTTTGAAGAAAGTTGGTTGCCAAACAATATTGCCCCTTATTGACTTCCATTCTATGGACACAAAACCACACAGTCATTTCTCAAAATATCTTCTTTTGTGTTTCACAGAAGAATGAGTCATGCACAGGTTTGAGTGACATGAGGATGAATAAATGAACAGAATTTTTATTTTTGGTAAACTTTCAGAAACTTTCACCTCAGTATCTAGCAGGCTGCAGGTTTGGTTCAGGTGCCGGCTGCGCTCAGGACACAGGGGAGAACAGCGCTGTATTTATCTCACACTAACAGTTCTTTCTCTCAGGCCAGCGCAAATATTTGCCTCGGCCAAGCAATATTTTATGAGGGTGAGGAAAAGTTGTGACTCATTTTTTTTCTTCAGTCATCACTCTTCCTCGCTCTCTTTGGCGAGCGGCACAAAACAGAAGAATTGTCAAGCAGTGAAACTTATGATCTTACAAGTACACATGCATGCTGTCAGGGGTAAGAGTGTTGTGTTGAGTCACACGTATAAAAGATGTGTTGCACTGCAGAGCCGATGCAGTATGACAGTGTTTAAGATGCTGCACCGGGTAAAACCATTGTTTTGCCACTGTACCACAGATGGGTGTCATTGAGACCAACCAACTTCACTATATTCATATAAAAAACATGACAGTGCAAACACATGTAGTGTACATACTTTATTTTAATTGTGTTATAGTGTAAATATATATTTAAGTACATGTACTTATAGGCCCATTTAAACAGACAAGGTTTAAGGCTAGTCCCAGACTAAAATGAATGTGTGACTTGTTTTAACTGAATATAACTTGTTCAGACATATCTTTAAATATAACAGTGCCATTGTTTTGTCTCGAGATGTACACCAGTAATGTATTCTTCTAAGGTATTTTTATAAATGTGAAAAAAATATCATAATTCAACTAAGGCATAGTCCTGGTTTAAGCTAAGCCGTGTCTGTGAAACCAGGCCATAGGTTAAATTACATGTTTGCATAATTTATATTATATGCTACAGTAAATACATGTTTAACAAAGGTTCCTTAAAGTTAAGTGTTAACCGTTTGCCTGTCTGTCACCATCTCTGTTTGGAACATAAAATTGCATGTTACTTTATGTTTAAGCGAGTGAAAGCCAAATGATGTCAAACATGATATTTTCCCTGAAATTGTCCCCAAAAGATCAAATTATAAATCATGATTTTAAGTGTACTGTTGTATGGAGTGAGAAAAGAAGATTGTTGTGGTTGCACCCGAATTCGGTCCCTTTTTCATTCGGCCACTCATTTATTTAGTTCCCTATATTGCAAATGCTAAATGGTCCGATATATGGGGAAGAAGTGAATAAAATTGAGAGAGTGATTTCGGAACTGACGTATAGCCTACGTCTGACTGTCTTGTCATAAACATGACTTGTCATAATCATAAAGCTTTTGCTTATATTACACCTTATTTGTCACTTTTATTGTGTTTGTTTATAATAACAAAACAACTGCTAGATCAAGTTTATTTACAAATATGTTTATTAAGTCTATTAAATTTGCTTAAAACACAACTATCTATCACATTAACTTAATCTGTTTATTGTTTAAAAGTAGAAAATAACTCAACAAAAATAAACACAAGTGTATAAACAAACTTTTGTGGTGTTAACTTTCAGTTTCCTCCAGGTGATTTTAATCAGGCAGTCGACTCATGTTGTTGTATCATAGGAAATAGTGAATTAGTGAATGAACACTCAAAATCTGACTGCATTGTGGGTAAACAGTAAGAAACGAATGTAGACAATGACTTGTTCATTCAGAATTCCGACAACGCAACAAAATGTCAGATATTTTTCTTTTAAGTTCATGTGCCCTCATAATCCTTAATCAAAAATATTAACCTCCCCCCTCGAAACAACCTCTCCTCACTTCCTGTCACATGTAACGGCATAAAAGATTAATTTCTGCCTGGGAAAAGATTACAGCAATGAGGGATTGACAACGATCCAGTAAGTTCAAGATTGATGAAATCAAGTCACCACCTACATTTTTTTCTCATTTCAGGACCGTCACACTCGGAAAATACTGCTACTTCTGTTTCATGCCATTATATATATATATATATTTATATACGCATGTTCAATTTAAAGCACCTTAGTATAGATGATTTTCATGGTTATTTATGGAAGTAGAAATATTGCGTTATTATTGCGTTATACAAATCTGCGGGTCAGTTCGTGGCACGTTATCGGTTTATTTCATGCACACTTTAAATGGGATAAACGTGATTATAGTGTTTAAATGTTTTCTTACGATTGACATAGGGCATGTTTTACTACAATTTAATTGCATTATTTTGATTCAGGAATTGTGTTTTTTGTTGATTTTAACCAGTGCTCGAATTGAAGGGGGACTGGGGGGATCCGGGACCCCCATAAGGCATTAGGGACCCCCCATAAGAAGTAAAAAATAGACTTAGAGGGGTCCCACAGATATTTTTATTTGAGTAAAAATGATAATGACAAATGTGATTAAATTCATGCTATCGATATTGTAAATTTCGTGAATTAATTATTTACAATAATTTATATTAAGTTTGTTTATGGGCTGGTTGTCATGTCTCTTTAAATTTAAAACAACCCGCCCCACGTGTAAAGACAGCTAAACCTAGGAGACCGTTGCATTCAAACAAGTCCTTTGGAAGAAACATTATAATCATAAAGTTTCAATCATCCAGTTGTTCTTAGGGAAAATAGTAAATACTAACTTGGTAATGCTAGAATTATTCTGTTGGGCGTACGCTACTGTTCAAAAGTCATTTCTGTTCACCAAGCCGGCATTGATTTGATCCAAAAAACAGTAAAAGAAGCCTGTTCTTTATGTAAGCCTGTATTTTATAAATAGTATATAGTTTCCCCCCATAAGACTTGGTTTCATTCGAGCACTGATTTTAACCCTTAAAGCTCCTAAAAGCTGCATCTTTAAAGAAATGTGTGTAGCACAGTTTGTGCATCCAAGTCGATTTAATTGCTCCACTGTCTGTTGATTTAATCAGTTAATAAAAAGCCATAAAATGAATTATGTTCTTAAATTCAATCTAACGTGGAAACATTTTTCACTCAAGCAAGTTTCTGGCCAACACTTACAATTTTGCCACCCATACCCATAATAATTTAGCTAAAATATAACCCTCGTATACTTACACCCTGTATTTCAAAGCAATAAATGCATGTTTGGGGCAGGTTTGTGTCCACACTTCAGGACTATTTTGGTTTGTGGTGTGATAGGGACACCAGACTAGATAATACGAGAAGGCCAACATCTGAACTATTACACCAACAGTGCAACGTAAGTAGACTGTATTAATTAGACCCGTCGAGCGAGCTCAGAGGTTAATGAAGTCACTCTCATGTTCCTGTACCTGATCACATCTGCTTCTCGGTGTGTGCTGGGGTGTCAAAGGTCATCCACCCACCTGCAAAAGCCCAGCATGAATGCAGCCAGGTGCACTATTTTTACCCCCGTGCGAAAGACTTTTCTCAAAAGTTTCAACCTCGTTGCAAAGTCAAAAACTGGAGAAGCCTGTCATACTGTGGTCTGATGGGTTTATGGATTGTCATGCGCACGATATGCGATGGTAGTACGGGCGTTGAGAATGATGTGAACAATTGATTTAACAGAGTCTGGTTCTGAGCTTCACACTGAATGGAATGAAGACCGCAATACCGCTTAGACACATACTGCAGTTGAGATAATGTCAATACTGAAAAGCGTACAGGAAAAGTACAAAAACAGTCAGACAGCATGCAATGGAATGGAACAGCATGTTGAACGCAGATGCGCATGTAACGCTCACGCTCAGTATTGCTCTACACCAGAGTTTTCCCATTACAGATATTTCTTTCATAGCACTATTGGGAAAATAATACATGCTTATCCATAATTTTTCAAGTAATTCAAAGTAAACAGACACCAATAACATAAAATAAAATAATTATTAAGTCTACAGCAAATGCTTAATAAGCACATGACGCATGTCCCTCCAACGACGTGCTGAAATTATTATTTGACTTGACAAACTTACAGTAACGCAACTGCGAAATATGTCGTCTGATGCATCGCCCCAGAAAAAATAGCTCCGATGCAACATAAGAACATGATTTGTTCACCCCCTGGGGTAGTGAAGAGGTGGTGTGAAAATGAGGACAGATGATTTCAGGTGATAAATACGATTGTAATGTCAAGTCGAGCTAATTATTCCTTTTCTTGTTTAAATATACCAAAGTTAGTGTTTTGTGACTTTGAATGTGTTCATTTTAAGGCAATCGGTATAGTTTTGCACCGGTTCTCAACTTCTGTGCTGGGACACTCAGCACTGAACATTTGGTAAAGCTCTGTTGCCTGACACAATCAGTTCAGTTTGTGGATCTCTTGGGTGTCAGATGCGTTAAATAAGGGAAATATACAAAATGTGAAGTACTGTGAGTCCCCAGCAGCATGGATGAGATTCATGAGAAAGCACATAATCGTAGTCCTTTAAATTGTCAAATTCAGCATATGCAGATTCAGAAATAGGTAAAGGAATGAAATCTCAATATTCAATAACATACTATAAATCAGTAATAAAATAAGAGATGAAATGCATCATAAACCATTGCATCATCCAATATACACGGTCCCCTTTTCAGATGTTCAATCAAGTGGAAGAAAATGAGAAGTAAATAAAAATATAAAATCTTGCTCAAGCAGCAATAAAAGCACAGTGGAAAATAAATCCTGACTGAGGTTGTCATAATTATTGTATAAAGGTGTTAATACCAAATATGGATCTTATATAAACAGTCTATGGTAGTATTGGTCCGGCTAAATAATTCATCAGTATCAACTGTGTTGACTTGAGCAAATGACAAATGTGTCATTTGATTTCTCATAATGATGACATTGATATTTCCAAAATCAAAAATGATAATTTACATTAAAATAAGAAGCAATTTTTTTAAGCTATGTATATATCAACATTAAATCATTCACCCTGCTTTCAAAATATCACCACTGGTGAATAAACAATGGGGTCATAATGGTTGCATTATTATGAATAAATATAATATGATACGCAAATAAATCTATAATATAATCTATAAAATAAATAAATAATAAATATAAAAAATCTATAAAATAAAATCTTTTAGATCCACATATGCACAAAAAGCAAACCATAAATATATGCTAGTCTACCACAATAGGAATGGAATTCCCAAATAAATAGAATGAGATTTGCACATTTTTTTTACAGATATATTTTAATGGTATTCATTTAGGGGTCGCTTTCGGTGCATTTGTAAATTGCAGCATGCATTTGTTGATTAGTGCACACATTTGTGGATCGTTCTCTGTGCATTTGTGGATTTTTAAATATTTCTATCATCAAGAGGTCCACAAAATCCACAAATAGGTGGACTCCGCCCACTATCTAATCAAGCCGATAGGGAAACTTCTGCTTTTGTTGACCAGTAGGGCACGATCATGCTTCAGTCAATCACGTTTGCCTTACACTAAGATTCAGGGTGCAAACATGGCAGTCTTAATGCATGATACTAAGAAATGAGAATGGCTTCTTCTTCAGTCTACTCAGTAATGATTGGTTTAGTTTATATGCATTCTCTGTATGTTACTAACAAACGACTGAAACGTTTATGACTGCGTGCACAGACTGGGGTGGACAATCCCACTGATATGGTCTGCTGCCAGCCAGCAGTTACATTGTCTTTAAAATAAAGATTTTCCAAATCACATTTAATAAACTCTCCTTATTATTCGTAAACATTTACTCAGTAATTTTGAATCCATGTCATTGAGTGCAGCTGTGACACGTCACAGGAGACCTGGCCCTCCCGGCTGAGACTAGGTTTTTTTCTCCATTTATTTATCATTGGAGTGTGGGTTCCTCGCCACAGGGCCATGTTGGCTTGCTCACCAGTAGACTGCTATATAAGATTAGCTTAAAGGTTCGGTAAGTTAAGTTAACATTGCTTTATTAGAATGATCTTACTTCTACAAACACCATGCAGTTGTGACGTGTTCAATGTTACGGTTCACGTTGTTGTCATTTGGACGTTTTGTGAATGGCGGCTCTGCCTACGATTTACGAATTCTGCCGTACTGTTCATTGAGTTAACCTGTAGCAGGTTTTCAAATGCTCCTTTAAAGGAGATCACTAGTAGAGACGAGGAAGCTTCTTCGGGTTCTGGACTAGGATTTTTTGTCATTGTTTTGAGCACTTTGACATCACATCACAAGGGCAAAGCTGATGCTGATGTTTTCAGAAATAATGTTATTGTTGTGTTTATGCTTACTTTTAAGCTTAATAAAGCCTTTTTCTATTGAGCTATGTGTTTGTCCCTCCTTTAGTTGCTTCCCTAAGAGGCAGGAGTTGTAACAGTCAGCGAAAGGGGGACGTTACCTGATTGGCTTGAGTAGATAGTGGGCCCCTGGCGGAGTCCAGATTTTTTGTGGATTGTGTGCACGTCTTGACCATGGAAATGTTTTGCGATCTACAAATGCATGCACTGATCCACAATGGCGTGCTGCAATTAACAAATGCACAGAAGGCATTCGGGCAGATCAGTCCGCAAATCTGGAACAGATCCAGAGAAGGTAAGTGAGAGTGAATTTGTGGATTTCAAAATGTTTGTGAAACATTTATTTGCGGATCATAGTATATTTATTCAGAATAATGCAACAATTCTGACCCAATAATTTTTTTTTTGATTAACTATGTGATATGTGGAGGATATTCACATAAAGTGTTCCCACCAGTGTGCCATGGCCTATTTTAATGTCAAACTTAGCCAATGCTCATCAAAAAGTTTCCCACTATTGGTGAAACTCCTTTTGCCAAGATTTTCTAAATTTCTCTGGTCGTGTTCCACATAAACCACAAACCAGTGCAGTGTTCAAGCTGACCACAATCCATTACTTCTACAGACATTTCCACAAGGAATCCCCTAGCTAGACCCCAATTTGTCATCGTACCCGACTACTTTTCAAACACCAAAAATCCAAATGTCATTGAGAGCTTTAAGGTTTCAGGAACATGAAAGCGGGATCTGTAGGGATCAACCAGATTCAGTAAATCATGTGTGAAGCAGTCTAGTCTCTACAGTCAGTGAGGTGAAAGCATCTCTAGAGTTCCTCATGTTCACTTCCCCATACATCAACTAACAGATTAGCTGCAACATAATGCTTAAGCTAACAGTGTGAAGCCGGATGTAATTTTATGAGATTTCTGTCCAGGTGACTAATTGTGGTTAAAACCCCCAGAAAGAACCAAATAATAAGCTGACTCACTGCACTTAAAAGTTTAGAAAAATCATTCTCGTGGGCAATTACAAGACCATTTATCAAAGCAACAGAGATTCGCACATTCTCATGACAACGTAGTTTTTAGTTTTTAGCAAGCCTGTTTCTACTAAAAATACCGTAGACTTCATAAACCATGCATGACTAGGGAAAGAATTTGACAAGAATCTTCTAATTGTAATGGGAGGAAAACACAAATGCGATTTCTCTTCAAACCCACACACAACTTTATTTCTTCATTGCTAAAAGTATGTGCAGCCGTTTGGGGGATTTCCACTAAATGTTGGAACACTTTTATTAGAGGTGTGCTATTACTTTTCTCAGTTGTTTGTCTTATTATTTTTATGTATGGTTAAAAAAATCAATTATCAATATCAATAATATTACAATTATTAATAGCTAATTTATAATTTCAAAAAAGAGCAACTTGAAAACTTATCGGACCTGTGGGTGCCAGACCCCCAGTTAACTTCTGGTTTGTGATTAGCTAGTGCATAATAATATAACTATTTATATTTTATATAATGTATGATCACATTAATATATATTATCAATTTACTGTTTAATAATTGCATTAAATAAAGATTTGTTGAATTTTGTTGTATGTTTATTTAAACAATTTGTTGAATGGGACCTGTAGTTTTGACACATGTATCAGTGGTTTAATTACCAACATTCTCCAAAATATCTGCTTTCGTGTTCTGCAGAAGAAAGAAAGTCATAAAGGTTTAAGATAACAAGGTTTGAATGAGTAAATAATCATAAAATATTTTTTTATGGTACATTATGGGAGGTTTTCCGGGCAGAGTTTAAAACTAGTCCCAGACTGACTCAAAAGTTAGTCCTGGTTTAACCTATTCCCTGTCCGGGAAACCGGCCCAAAGTCATTTGATGATGTGAATGAGTCTTTTCCTGTGGCTGTGAGTCGGTCTCAGCCGAAGCCCCTGTGGAGCCATAATTCACGCCACTCACGGCTTCAGAAGACGGACGCCATCGCAGCGGTGGAGCACCACTCCAAGCACTATCTCAGACTCTGCCAAACACACTCGCACATGACCTGGCACACACACATGCTCGCTCGCAGGCTCAGCTGCAGATAGAGGCGTCAGTCAGTATCACCTACTTTGGGACTAGTGTCGATGGCAAGCAATCCGTAATTAGCTGAGACAGAGACGTTTCATAGAAAGAGAGTAGGCAAAAACTAAACTGTAATGCAACTGTACAGCTTTCAGCATGAAAACATTCAATAAATGCAACATTACAGGTGATCCAAGTGGATTTTTAACTCACTGCAGTGTTATAAATCATGTGCGATACTGCACTCCTGACATTTTGACTATAGAATCAGGCTTTATGTTCTATAACTCTTACCGTCAATTACTGTGTCCTTGTTCATAAATTCAGAGCTCAAAATGCAGTTCAGACAGATGGCGACGCTGCTTGGTGTCTAATGGTGATATATTGTCCTCATTACCATTATGCAAAATTGAAGGTGCCTATGTAAGGTAACATAGGGGTCCTTTATTAGTTGCAATTATATGGTGTGATGATTTTAGACCTCTCTCAGAAAAAAGCTAAATGATAGCCAGAAGCTAATAAACACATTCATAAACCTTCAGTAAAAGTATTAAACTTGTAATTCGTCCCGCACCATTTGTGCTAAAGATATGAATGATACATCAAAATAGTGAAGCTTGTTGAGGACAGATTGTCATTAGAGGTGTGCTATTAATTTTCTCACTTTTAGTATTTTTACCTGTGGTTAATAAAAGCCAAACTGTCAATGACGACGTGCAAAACAGGAACGTCAATCATATCTCAGCACCAGTCTGTTAATTTTTGCAATTATATTTAATTATACATTTAATTATAATTATATGTTGTAGTTTTTATTTTTACGTACTTTAATAATATTAAATATAAAATGTGTTAAATATTTATAGTACAATTTATAACATTTAAATTGTTAATAGTTCATTATAATTATTATTTCTTTTTTAAATTTTGTATTATTTTTATTTTTTTTAAATTGAATGTATTTTTATTTCATAAAATGTATTTTTAATGTTTAGTTATCATTTATTAGTTTTAGTGATTTTAGTGTCCAAACTTTTAAACTTCCTTTACTTTATGTTATTTATTTTTTCTTCAGTTTAAATATTCAAATAATATTTGGGCCTATATTTCTCTTAAAATAAATGTTTTAAAAGTTTCAGTAAACCCTGCTCAGCACTAGAATATCACAGTGACCCAAGGATGGACTCTTGAAACTTTTGACAAGTAAGAAACCTCATAACAACCACCTAGAAACCAGAGCAAAACCTCAGCAACCCCCTTGAGGCACAAGATTTTTCAAACAAGTTCTACAGAAAAGGCAACACGTCTAGTATAAATCTGAACTATAAAAAATTAATAAAGTAATGAAAATAAACATTCTCATTATCATCATGCAACCAATAGTTTCTGTGCAGGTCTTATGCATTCACAAGTAGTCACACGTTAATGCAACTGAAATGATTCCAGGACATCCAGAAGATGGCATGACATTTATTTTTGCTCCGGCTTCTTTTTCCATGCTATTTTGAGAGAGCCAGGCTGGCATGGATCTTGTGCCATACGCCTGTAACCAGGCCTGATTGGCCTGTGTGCTCAGTCACTGTGGGCATCAGTGGATCCATGCGGAGCCAGGTCACCCTCATATGAGCTGGCATCAGAGAGGTCAGATGGCCAGCAAACAGAATTACTAATATGAGACTGTGTACAACAGGTCAAACCAATTTTACAGCATTAAGAAATTATACACCATTTCTTTCTACATTTTAATTCAAGATTCCATGTTGTACAACATTTTTGCACATTGTATGGGAAAGTAATGGGAGAAAAAAGATCAGAAAAGGACCTCCAGTTAGGACTTGAACTTAGGTCAAGCAAGGCTGTAATATTATGTTTAAAAGGAGGGGCCAAAACTACACATTTCAGAATAACATAGCCTTAAATCATTAAACTTGAAAGACGTGTTTTCTTCCATGAAGCAATCTGAATAAACATTAAGGCTTGGTTGTAATTTGCGTTATAATGATGTCCTCAGGTATAATATTCACAGCTTCTTGTAGACAATCAAGAGGTTGCAGTCGTTGGTGGAACCTTTAGATTAGCATCCCAACAGATCACACGCAAGGGCACCATCCAACATGAGCATGCAGCAGTTACCCATCAGAAAGAGCTCGGAAAATCTCCTCAAGGACAGAACCTCCACATCATCATTATGACCCACTGTTGCTAATGTTCCTACCATGTTTCCTCTCTAATGGCAGATAGAAACCCAAAGCAGTTTGAAGGTTACCAGCCGACAAGAGCATGACAAGGACATACAGAGCCATCTGTAATTGGCACCTCAGTGCTGTAATCGCTACATCAGTATGCCACTTCTTGGTTCATGCTCACATCCCTGCTTCTGGATCATTAAGACAGATCATTCCCCTTTCCGGGCTAATCTTCCTATTATCCTACATGCTGGCAACGACTGGTAAGTCATAAGTTATTCATGATGTGTGGGAATTCTCCACTGCATTTGTGATGGACAATAATCATGTGGGTTGTCGTAACGGCATCAAATGACCTGCAAAAGAGGAGACAGCAACAGTGTTGCAATTCTTGGAAAATCAAGAAGAACACTGGTAACGGCTAAGGCCTACAAAACAACATTCTAAATGGATGTTGCAATTAAAATAGGGATGAGAACGTTCAATGTCAACTTCAAGTCGACTGGTGAAATTGAATTGTGAGGATAACAACGTCAGTGGCGACAAATGCAATGCCGACGTGGAGACTGCAGCGGAAACTTGTTAGCCTCCATCAATATCTTGACAGTGGTTTCACGAACGTGCGGTTTGTAAGATAGGATCAATAAATCACAAAGTTGTTATTTGATTGGGAGTGAAAAACTGTCACTGTCAAAAGAATGAGATGCCGATTAATGTTGTGTCAAGCCATGGCCAATGAGGCCATTATTTGAAAACATGACCATGGCACAAAGCCACACAAGACAAGGTCAGGTTGGAATCCCATCAAGCCAAATTACTCAATGTTCTTAAATCAACAACTTTTTGTTGAGTGTTAAGAAACGTTGAAATTATTAAACAAAGTATCAATACACACAATCCTTTTCCCACAAAACTGATGAGTACCAACACCGCCCAGCACCATTCCATATCACCCTATTCTATCAACCATAAAGCAACTGCACAATAACTTCACTAACAACAACAACAACAGCAAAAGTTGCATTTTTTTAAACAGGCACTACAAGCTGTCATCCTGCACTCATGCATGTTGTAAGAGTCAGGAAGGTGTTTTCCTACAAGGCCTCTAATAGTTTCATGGCCAGAGCTCAGACGGTGATTCAGCCAAGGGGTTAAATGGCCGAGGGTGGGACCGAAACGAACCATCCCATTGCGCTTCATCACCTCTGCTGTTACAAACACCCACGGCCGAGTTATGCCCTGTGACAGGAAGCAGAGATCTATAGGCAGCCTGCTCAGAGGCCTTGCTGGGTGCTGAGATGGGGCAGTCCTCAAGCCAGGCCAGAGATAGGAGCTACGCATCTTGGCTGACACGGTGTTCCCGCGGCAACACGGGGTAGTGCCTTCCGCACCCACGCAGTAACTGGTGTCCCTCTCACCTTTGCCAACATTCTACCGCCCTCGCAATAGAAAGTCCCGCTCCCCGTCCTGTTGGAGAATTTTTGTGCACGTCCAGAGTAAGCAGGTTGCTCTTTCAGAATGCAAAATGTTGCCTTAAAGAGAACACAATCCATCTAGACTCTTATTTTAATTGTTCGTCTAAGTACACATTTAAGGTAAAAACCATAATGTAACCACAAACGTATGATACCGGTTGAGCAGATGTTGCCATGCATGCTAAAAATCAACCTATAAAAGGCTCACGTATAATAGTCTCTGCATTTTAAAGTGAGAAAAAGTATTTTTTAACACTGAAAACGTATCATATTTAAAAGCTTTATGGTGGCATGCTTCACAGAGAGAAGCTGTTTCAATTTCGCTTTTATGATATTGAGCAAACTTATTACATGGGGCATCTTTCTAAAGCTGCTCTGACAGGGATATAAATGCAATAAAAGTGTATTTCAGAAGCACCGCTGCACCACGGCTGTCAGAGCTCTGTTCGTCTGCATCCTTCATTCATTCGTTCTCTATGCGTGTACACATGTCATCCTCAAACCAACCCCCTCTGGTCTTGAGAGCAAGTCACTTCCCTAAATGTATTCTGCTTGTCCTGCTAGTGCAGTCTTTATTATGAACTGTCATATCGGATGCAATAATTGTAAAATGACAACTCTGAAAGCACTGGGCCCTTTTATGATGGGGAAACAAGATAAGAACTGAACGTTAAAAAAATAAAACGATTGATGAAATATATTTGATTTTCTTTTTCAACAAATGAAAGTTTATGTTGCTAAATGAAATCCTGTTAGCAAAATATTAAAACATATACAAATAATCAATGTTTAATAAAAAATTGAAAACTTGCAACTAAGATAACCTTTAAACCAACCCACAACTCAGTAGATGTCTGATAGTCTATGACCATAATTTGTAGGGCAAAAGTAATTTAAAGCAAAAATAATAATTGATATTCGCTGACAATAATTGAAAATTATTTGAAAAGCAAGCTCCTCCAGGACATGCACGCATATACGCAGCACGCATGCATGTATAGGCTACACACACATAAACAGAGAGAGAGAGAGACCATTCACGATTTCCATTTGTACGATGACAGACTGTTTAATTCATAAGCGATTGGGAATATAGTAATTTTTGGATAACATGAAACGTATTAACATAATAAACATAACCAAATGACGTAACATATTACGAAGAGCCTTAATGATGGCACTCAAAGTATCAGCTGATGGGAAGCGTATCTTTAGCATCATCTTAGTGATGAGACCCGTTGTTTGCTCTCTGTCTAGCATTCAACTTGGTTGATCTGATCATGAAACTAGCCGATTACCACTGACCTTTGTCACTGACCGTTTTTGGCAGGGCCAACCTTTGGTTACACAAAAGCGTCACCAACGCATCAACACGAAAAACACAGGGAATTGTTTCTGACAATCGCACACACTATTCGATGTTCTATATTTAAATCAACTAATCGGATATTCGAAGATCGTTACTCATCCCTAATACTTTAGATCGTAAGTGTTGATAAATGTTTTTTTCCCCAATCCGTAGCTTTTATCTCTCTACTGCCATCTCTGATTGAAACATAAAATTGTGGTTCACTAAACTTAACAACTTTCGTTTCCCAAAATGACCTCAAAGTTTAATTTATAAATCATTATTAAACGCAACATCGTGAATCATGATAAAGTTAGGCAACTTTATTAAAAACACAGATTATGAATTGTGTCAAAAGCTGGTTTTGGTTAAGTTTAAACCAAAACGTTACAGAAAAGAAAAATATATGTTTAAAATATTTTCCTAAATGTTCTTTCAATAACTTTACTGAAGTGAAACTTGAACTTTTTGAACTTCTCACAATGTAGGGAGGGAACATAATTTCTGTCAAATTCGTCTTCAACTACATACGATCGATCAAAGCGCATCTTAATACTAGGTGTAAACAGCCCCATACTGTAAATCTAAGGACCTCTATGGTGGAAAAATCTGAAAGTTGAAATGCTACTGTAAGTCAACTTTATGCTCGATGATATCTACCAAAACATCGTATACATATTGCACATATATTATTTACCATCCAATATCCAACATATTTATCAGTTCTCACAATAATAACGGGACTTGTGCATCTGCAGCTTTACAAAATTTATGGGACAACGTACCATATTGATGAAAAGTGATACTAGTCTGCCTACCAGACAATTTTTTCACTTGTGGTTTGACTTTGTCCCTCTTTTTCCAGCTGGGATTCTATCACGGTCATCTTGCTTGGAAAGTCAAGGTGACTAAATGTTCAGTGTTTCTTTGTTCAAATCAGGATGTGATGTTAAACAGAACAGGTTTCAGACAGAGGCAACAGGTTTGGAGAGCGCTGAACTGGAATCCCTGAGGTTGTAACACACTGTTGACACACTACATTAAACCACTCGGTGTCTCCTGAGAGAAACAGACGAATTTAGAAGGCCGCTTGTAGGGAATGCCTCTCTTTTCATCTCTTTTTCAATCTCTGTCTAAAACTCATTTGTGAAACAGTCAAAAGGACCATATTTAGCGGAAATCCACTGAGACGTTACAGCTCACTCATTTCTACTTGAGCGAAGATCAAAGAATCTGTGATGTAACAGTCCTGAAGCCATGGAAAAGGTTTTCTACCATCTTTTAAGCTTGGATTTAAAATCGACACGGATGAGACGAGAGTGACGTGATGTGGCCAACATGGATTCTGGTGAAACATAAAAATTAAACCTGCCATCCAAAGCTTCTGCCTCTCTATCGGCATCTCTGTTTGAAACATAAAATTGCAGGTCATTTTACATACATTTACATAATGTTTACAGAAATAAAATGACTTCAAACTGGGATTTCCGGCATAAACTTCTGCCAATATACTCAAAATATCCATGCACCTAACCATTTATGAAGTTAATTCACTTAACTAATTCAAAATGGTTTATTACAATTGTAATATTTAAAACGACATCTTCGATGCATGAGGGCTGATTCACATTTCGCATATTAAACCGCAGGGATAACGCAATCTGCGCTGCTCTCTCTCCAAATGACCCCGTAGTGCGTGCGTGGTAGGTATGAGTCATTCGTTTTTTAATTACAGAATTTCAAACAGTGTGCGATCTAAGGTGCGATCTTAAAAAAATCGCAGTGTTTTCACGAGTAAGGTGTTCATTTAACCAACAACTACGATCCACAATCATTTGAGGGCGAAGCACCCAGCGGGTCCATCTACAGGTCAGCAATCAGTTGCTTGTTTTATGGTCAGTCCAACCAATTTGGATGCCAAACGGGCGGACCAAATAACGGCTTTAATTACTAAGATGATCGCTAAGGATATGCTTCCGATCGGCTTTGTCGTAGAAGAGGGCTTTAAAAATCTTAAGGAGTTTGTAAAGCTCAAGTTTACTTTTAGTCTAGAAAAACGATCACTGCCAGATTGGAGAAACTTTTTCATGACAATAGAAATGGAAGCCTTTTGAGCTATTAATTCATGAGATCGTTCCCTACTGGTAATTTCCGTCATTCGGTTATTATGTTTTAACGTGTTTTAATTCTGGTCTAAAATCTTTATGGCTTTATTATATTTTTCTTGATCAATCACACTGCTGTTTTTTATTTGGTATAAATGTGCATGCTCACATTTTACAATGGAATGTCCGAGCATTATGAGCGCTTGATGCGTTATCTTAATGTATACCTTGATGTAAGATTGCCTATTGCCTTCAGGTGTCATTTCATACAGCAATTAAACATACATACAAAAATGTATTAAATGTTTTTAATGTTTTAACAAATTTAATGTTTTAACGGTTTTTATGGTTTTAACGTTTTTTGTGGTTTTAAGGTTTTTTCTGTTTTAACGGTTTTAACGTTTTTTAATGGTTTTAACGTTTTTTTAATTAAATTAAATAAAATTTATTGAATTGAATTAAATAAAATTTATAAAGAAGCACATATTTAATTTAATCAATAAATATAAAAAATATTACAAACATTAAATATATTTAGGATTATTTCCAAGGTAAACAATTATACCAATATAAAAATAAGAACCTTTAGCTCAATGCTCATTCACGGTTGCAATGAAATCTTTATAAACTTATCGTATAGCCTATGGAAAACAGCAACTTGGGAGGAGTCATATGTGTTAAAATTACTTTATGGATGAACAATAACAGAATTTGAAATCTCTTTAAAGAGATTGGTTCTGGCTGGCTTGATATTCAGTCAATAACTGGGACAATATGTTGCCAACAGGTAATCTTGCTTCCAACAGGATGGTGAATTCCCACATAATTAGAAGCACACAGAGGAGTCCAGGAGCATCATGTGTGTTAAAGGAAGTGTGTGGGTGGAGTTACAAAGCCGACACAGGTATGTGCTCACCAAAGCATGTAATTGGGTAATGTACCAGTCGCATACAAAGAAAACCAGTAAGCTAAACTAAACCAAAACACATTCATTTTTTAAACAAAAATATTATTGATTAACCTAAAAATGCCTGAAGTTGGATGCCGATGTCACGTTCCCATAGGAGTTTAACATTATTAGCGTAGCAACATGCTAACATCAAACTACATTGGAATCTGGTGTTAACAGAGGTGTAAAGTAGGCTACTTGGGTATTTTTTACTATAACACTTACTTTCAAATGTATAAATCTTATTAGTGTTTTTACTTTGAAAACCCTTTTACTTCCTTTAACTACTCTTTCAAATTTGATAAATACACCTATGTTTTTTAAAGTACTCACTTTGACTCTAAGTAAAAATACTAGATATTTAATGTACTTATGTAAAAAATCTACATGTATTTATCAAATGTAATATATTAAAAATAATTCTATGCTTTATTATGTAGTAAATTAAAGGAGGTCGTCTGTTTTCGGAAATAATCGTAAAGTTTTATTTCTCCTTTATAAATGTGATCATGACTCTTCGAAGATACGAAGTATGCAATACTACTCTACAGGTTCTCCAGAATAGATTAATATGAGATTGGTAGAAACTGCGTGTGTTACGTCTGCTTTAACAGTAAAAAAATAAAGTACTTTGAACCAGTCACCATTACACTTTTTACTAGCTGGTGTGACCTACTAAAATGCTGTTGCGTTTTGAATAAGTGACAATTTAGTTGAGAATGCTTTTTTAGAAGACATCTGCCTATGTCTGGGCACTTGATAGCAAGCCAGCTTGCGAGGTTGTGGAACAGTCTCTTTACTTCTGTTGGCAAGACATCCTCCATCTTTATGCCATATTGAGGTGAGCTCACAGCTTTCACCTGCAAACCCACGAGAGCAATGCCAGCCTGAAACAAACTTGACCTGACTTTTTTAAAGCCCCAGCTTGCCCACAGACTGTCTCAATGATGTGCAGTCAGCAGGTTCCAACTACTGGGACTACCAACCATGGATAAGAAGTCCCTGACGAGCCATCCCTGGAGTGTCTTGGCCCAATGCCCGACCTTGATAGCGCCGTTCTCTCGAGACACGTATCCCTCATCATTCGGGCCTTGGTACTGGCTGTCTACGTGAACATGAAGTCCCACTTCTGTGTTCTGCCTGCAAAATCCGGATCCTGACCCTCAATGACATTGTGCATGGGGTAATTTATCCAGCTCGCGATGTCCTCCATCATCGCTACACACAGCGTATCTCTCCAGGCCAAGCATTTGACCCTATTGGTTCTGAGAGCAGCCCCAATTTATAATGACGCAGACCCTGCATTTGTTTATTTGTCCTGGCTTTGCCCCACTCTCAATCAATTGAAATTCAACACTCGCTCACCTGCATTTAGTTTAGTTTTGGATTTGGAGTAAGAATCCCCCTAGACTTGAGTCCTCCTTTCCTCAACGTTGATTCAATTATAGACTGAAGACACCCAAACCGCATCTTAAAGAAACTGCAGTCCGTGCTGCAATCTTTTTATAACAAATGACCTTCTTTGCAATTCTTTTGACAAGCACAGATTTCACAACCCATTTTACTTCAGTAATTTCATTTTTCTGACTTCTTGCTGTGTAGATGGTTTCAAAGCAACAACATAAACAAACGTTACTGCGCATGCAAACATTTGTGGACTGCCCTTAAATTATGGTACACATTTGCAAATAATAGAGTGCCAGTAGATTATTTCTGATAAAAAGAAACTTAGAACCGTTACTTGGCTAAACTTCTCGTCAATATTTTTTACGTTTAGACTGCGAAACCAAGCTCAGCCGCTGTCAATGTCCCATAAGGTTTCTTTAAAAGCGACGAAGATACACGACACATTCAACAAATTGTTTATTTAATAGAATTCACACAACAATATTCAACAAATCGTTTAGTAAATAAAATGTATATAAAAATAAAGGAAGAAAATAAATAAATTATAACATAAATTAAATATAAATAGTTATTAGACACTAGCCAGACCGATAAACAAACACAAACCGGAAGTTACCTGCAGTCCTAGGATGCGCGTGACCAATAAAACGGTCTATAGAGCAGGGGTTCTCAACATTTTTTACTCCAATGTCCCCCGCTGTATTCAACTAAATTGGCCCCCCTCCCACTCAAAAAACTCAAAATATCTACCTAATAAAATATTTCAGAGCTTGATATAAACCTAGAAAAGTGTTTTTCAGTGTATTCTGTTTTTCTCTGCTCATTTTGTCTAATTTGAAATTATTAGTCATCCTGGGGCCCCTTAGAAGTCAGCTGGGATCCCCCATTGTGAGCCACACCCCGCTGTTGCGAATCACTGGTATAGAGCTTTCGGTTTGTAGTCTTAAAAACCAGAAGATAAATTAAAAAAATTAAGCTATGATTTCGAATAGGTATGAGAATCAAAGTGTAGGTAAAATAAGATTGTAGTAAGATGAATACTATGATCATATAATTGATCACTGTGGTAATAAAACATATTTAAAACATGCTCGAGCAAAGAAAGAAGCGTTTAAAAATGACTCACTCTCCCACAAATATTATCGGAACTGCTGCCCACATTCCGTCGCCTTAAGAACAAACAAGTGGCAAAATGTTACCGAAATAAAATATTCCTCTTGACCTATTCAAAGTGTGAGTGCATAAATAATCACTTGATATCGTGCCTCGTCAAGCAGTCCTCTAGCCCACAGAGACAGAACATCTAAATGTCACTCTATGACTCTAAGCAATGAAACCTCACCATGCGCAAACCGATTGTAAGAGGAAGTGAATGGAGAGCTGGCAGGGGACGCATCCCATGTTACATCACGAGGCAAGCTGGCACTAAGGTGGCTGCTGGGTACTATTCACGGGCACAGGCTGAGGCTGTGGACCCAGCAGGGCCAGGAAGAGCTATATGTAGCAGATGGGAGTGTCCCGCCGAGCAACAAACCTTCATAAGTCTTAGAGGAGCACTCACCACAGTCGGACCACTGCGATAACATCCACCCAATTTATTAGCACGTTTCTCACCAGGTGACGTGGGGAACGGTGGGCAATATCAAGATTCGTATTTTCTCACAAGAAAGCATCCAGAATTATTGTTAAGAACTATAATAATTTAACACTTAATAACAGTTGCAGACTGTAGGCTACCTGCTACTGTCAGAGCAAGCAAAAGTGCACTCGATGTTATTCCCTATTATTCATCAACACAAAATGTGAAGACAAATTGTACAGTTGTTAACATTGAGACATCATTTTTCATAATAAATCAAGGACTGTGAGATTATTAAAAAAGTTATTATTAAGAGGAATTACATTTTGCCATTATTCTTTAATATCATTGCAATGGCATGTGTGCAATGGACATTTGGAAGCATATGGAATGCTAGACAAAAAAAGGAAAACATTAACATGCTTAACATGGCTCTAGACTAGACTAATATTAGAGAGGGGTGGCATTGTTGCTACCAAGTCAGTTGGTGGTACCAGCCCCTAATTTGGTAGCACCAGGGTGAGGCAAGACAAAAGAAACACTAAAACTACATCCAAACATGTTAAATACATTAATAAATGAATAACAAATTAATACAAATCATAATTGTTTATACATAAACTCTTTCAACAGTTTACCAGACTAAAAGCACATCTTTAAAACCAAATTAATGTATGCTACTTTTTCCTTTGTAACAAACAACTCATATAAGGAGTACACAAATCCTTTAATATTAGTGATTGTTTTTGGGGCCTTTCTTTAATGAACATTACACACATAGATTTTTATTATGCTGCTGCCCTTTTAAGGCGAGTATACGGATCTAATACTGTATATGGTGACGCATACGTTGCTTGCTAATATGGGAATCATGACGTAATTTTGTGTTTATATGGCCGTTTCAAGAGTAAGAAGACGTGAGTACCCAAGTTTAGTAGTTTGCGCTCTGACTCTCTGGGCGGGTGCATATCTCAAACTGAAAGCTGCATTGTTGCGTGCGTTTGGCTTTTATCCATAACGACTCACAGATAAAACATATTTTACGTTGTGTTTTACATTTTTTATGCTTTGCAGTATTGTTGGAGAGTTTAATAAAATAGTGTACTGCTTAAAGTTTAAACACCCTGGTGTAAATCTTGTTTCCTGCATTAGCTTCACACTCCATACAGTACAGGCAACATATTTCATTTGGTTCCTGTTTTGTACCTTAGCCATGGAAATTCTTGCATTCTGCAGGCGAAACATATTTGTTTCAGTTGCATGAGTGAGCGGTTCGCTCATCTGCTCTGTCAGTCCTTCCGCTTCAGAAGTATAAGTATTGAATGCCACTATTACCCGTGCATATTACGTCTTTGTGGGGCGGGGGCACTGATAGATAAGAAAATGGCTGAAGAAGGGAGGGCAAATAGAGTGATTGGATTATATATTGATCAGTTTGGCAGTCGCACCGGTGCAACCATTAAGAAAAACTGGTCGCACCACAAAGAAAAATAGCAAAACCACCATTTGGTTGCAGTCTAGAGGCCTGATGATTAAGGTGAATTTGTTTCATATTATCAGGTTTATAAGAAAAATGTATGTAAAGACTGACTATGTCCTTGTTGTTTACTTTTTTAGATCTTTTGGGGAGGCTTTGTTCTCCCACATACGGTTTAACATCTCAGACAATTTCCAACAATTATCAAGCCAGCTAATTTGTCTCAGTGACAGCTAAACAAATGCTACAACTCCAACAGGAGGTCATTATCAAGGCAGCGCGGGGTAATGCATTTACTGACGCCTTGCTAAACCAACAATAAGTGATTAAAGCTCCAGGCTACACAATTAACCTCTTGGGAGAAACTCCTTCCCCCGATACCACGCAAACTACAACATAATGACTCTTTAGCTCTGGGTTTAAAATGTTCTTTGTGAAATGTAACAGATCACCGAATCTGCATATTACAGAACGACTAATACTACAGATTATAAAACATATTTCACTGTATGCTAACTATTTTTTGTGAAGATTGCATAATGGATGCTTGCCAAAAGACTTCAATGTTGTACGCAAAAAGAAATGGTATAAATCTTGAGCTGGTGATTATCTCCTCAGGTGAATATAACCATGTTTTTCCTTATGTTAATTTGGGGATTTTATTTGGCTGGTGGGACTTGTGCCCACTTAAGAGAACCATTATCTGAAGTTCTTCACAAACATATTTTTTCTGTGAATTCTTAAGTGTGTGCATTTAACACAACCCTACATTCCCCTAACAGTACCCAGCACAGCTACAATATTTATTTCTGCTGACTTGCGAATTCTGTCTCTCATTATGCTGCACTCACTTTTTGTGAAGCAGAGATGAGTTGAATTGACGCTTAGTTCATGACAGAAAAGTCTCTTGGCTTGGTACAGATCATTCATTCACTCAATTGCATGTTCATGGCAGTAATGGTTTGAAATGCAGAAGCTACGTGTCTGACTGATGCACCGCTACAGGCCCGTAAGTGAAGATAGACTAGTTTAATTTGCGCTAAAAGACTGAAGCCAGACTAACAACAACATTTCTCACTGGATGTAATGCTCAGTTCATACGATCTGACGTATGATGTGAGCGATGCTGTTAAGAGCCTTCATGCCGGGTTCACTCTAAAAATATTCATGTAGCTTAGTAAATATCACCAAAATAAACAGTTATATTTACTGTTAAATATTATTATATTACATGTTAAAAATCTTTTAACCGATTTTTTTCAGTAGGACATATAAAAAAGATAAAAATCCAACAGTTAATTTCTCTACAACTTACATATATTATTTAAGTTTATTTAAATAAAAAAAATTAACTAAATATATTTTTATCATGTACTATTTTTGTTCAAATTGTTGCATGTAAATAACTGTAAAATGTTTAGTGTATACGAAAGCTCGATTTTGGCATGACATTGGACAAAATCGAGATCACTCTGTCACTCTGTCATGTTAACTAGAGGACCATTTCAAAAGAGAGATGATATTTGAAAAGGTGGAATTATGCATTGGGCAATTTAAATATACTGGCTAGGCGATATATATCGCGATTCACACTAACTATACATGTCTAAATTGATTCTGAAATCGATTCTGTGTTTTATGCACAGCTCTTCCGTGATCTGCGGGTCCAGGATCAGTAGGAAGTACTGCTTGATCTAAAATCACTACGAGATTGAGTCGTTTATAACGTGTATTTTAAAAAGCAACTCGTTAAACATCATCACTATAAATATACCTTATTATAATGAAAATACCTGAAAATATTTGAAGAACAGCAATAGAATATGATCATTGGCATTTCCTGGAACTAATCGTTCTTCTTCTGTTTCCCACATTCAGAGATTCTGCGCAAGGGTGGAGAGTTTACCTTTTATGCATTATTTAGGGTAGAAAGTAACCATATTTGTATCTCTTAAATTAAGAAATCATTTAAACCAATTGCTAATGTGCAACGTGTTGTCATAACAACGTGGTACTTCCTGTTTCCTTTTCTGCCAGTATGTCCTACATAGGACATCTTGTTTCATTCTAAGTTGATAATCCTCCGTATACCGCATTCTTTAGAATATGATACCTATGGTACACAAGGACGCTGACTTACGAAACGAGACACAGCTATTGACTAACAATGATCATAAGAATTGCTCGATATATCATCGAGCCCTAATTATTATAAATATAATTAATCTAGGCAGCCATCCATTAATTTATTGAATACAGAGAATACCTTGTTAGTTACTGATATCAACAGATTTTTTCTCCTCCTCTATCAAGCTTTTAAATAGACCAATGTCATGCACACGGCCAAAGCAGGTCTTAACATCTTAGCAGGTCTTGTCATAAATGAACTTTTAACCGCTGCAACATTTCTCAACTCTGCCAAGAGTCCCTTGAGGTTACTGAAGTGAAACACAAGTGTGGCATAGTAAATATCAACACCACAATAAAATCAATACAATGTTCAGCACAGTAAGTCAAAATGTCACACAGGCCTAGTGGTCTAAAACGAACAGAAGGATAAACTGGAAAACCTGGTTAGAGGGAAGCCACAATGGGAGACGTAATATGGATTACGAGTCAAAGCTTTTACCCAATTCAAATTGAACACTGGAGTAATCCACACAACATGATAAACACATTTTTCTATAATGAAATTTAGATGTTTTTCTTGTTATTTTACACTCCCCATCTTAATCTGTAGACTATAACCATAATCTGACATTTTACCGCATTTCAAAAAAAGTTAAATAAAACTGTAAAATTCTGTAAAATAATTTTTTTAGTTTCTAAAGTCATACAGTATCTTAGCACAGTTTACAGAAGTGACTAAACAAATAAGACACAATAAGGCTCTGGCCCAACAAGAGGCTGTATAATGTTTGAGTTTTCACATTTCATAAACTAAAATCTTGTCGACGCCCTAATCTTCTACACAAACCACAGGACAGAACATTCCTGCTCGTAACAAAGATACCATTGGAAATCAATGACAGGCACTTAAGCCTGACGGCTTCTATGGAGTGAACGAACAACTTCGCGTCTCTTGTTCGCCCACTCAATCAAGCGCATGCTCGACTGCGGCCCACATCGAAGATGGAACCCCTTCGACCAGTTCATACAATGGACGTCTGTGCTAGGTCAACAGAACGCTCAGTTGCTCTACTGTATCTAGCATTGTCAAAGAGCTTGTGGGCTGCAGAGTGATGTAGGCTGTTTTTTCATTGACACTCAAGTGCATTCTGGGTTCAGTCGCTAACAGAAGCGATGAGTGGGTGCTGAGTTTATGCAGTGCAGACGCAGCAGGTTCTGAGATTGTGACGACTCCCATGCAAGCTCCATTACTCAACTGTGAGCACTGCATGATCGGAAAATTCTTCCATTAGACAATGATAGGGGAAAAGGTTGAGAAGAACCGAAGTCATGACTGATGTCTGGCCGAATGCATGGAGTTGAGTGGGAAGCCAGAGCTTGTGGGATTGACATTGGGGAAAATTATGAGACCATGAAAAAAATCGTAATCACGTGTAGGAAGTGTGTATTACTATGTTTAACATTCTTTTCACTTTCACTTAAAAGATTAAAGAATGACCCACATTGAACGCTGCAATATTTCATGAAAAAATAGGAACTTACATTTTTCATTTCACTGGGACTTTAACCAAGCTTGACTCTGGGTTAAACAAAGTTTTACACTTTGTTCATGTCATTTTAAGTCAGGAATTAGCATTCAACGCTGAATAATGAAACGCCTCTGAGGAAAAGAGTTTACACAGCTTTTGAGAGTCACCCCGCACTGCGGAACCAAAGCTACACAGAGTGAAAAGATGCAGTGTTAGATTGTAACAGTCGGTTATTTTTGCTACAAACAACCAATCATAAACTGCCTCACTGCTTTCTTCATTAAACATTCATGTACGGTCTCTGAAATGTCAATCTGTTGTTCCAGGAATGTTCCACATATCGTCATCTGACAAAAGACTGCAGTCAAGCCTAAAAAACTTGTGTCTTTGTCAATAGTTTCTAACTGGGCTGGATTGACCTATAAAACCAACAGGAGAAAAATGTCTAAAGAAATGAACCAACAACACGAATCCCTCTGGAACTTAATTATCACATCATAAAGGCCACAACACACTACAGTCTTCTTAATATTGTGTTTCAGTGATTTTTGTCACATCTGGGAGCTTTCTTTCACAAGAGACTATAAAAGGCATATGCTTTGAATAAGACCTCACACAATGCATATTGATGATGATCTGTGGCATATATTGAAAGCATATAGAACCTCAAACAAAACAGTAACTGCATTAGGATTTGACAAATATTATAGCCTTTTAAATAGGATCTATACACTATTATCCATCATGACTGTCAACGAGAGCTAGGTTTGTTCTCTGTTGACAAACATTTGTAATCACAAAGACACTATACAAATATCATGTGAGGAGAGATTATGGGAGTTTAAGAAAACATTAATTTCAAGACAGTAAAAATAGAGATATTCCTTGAGATGGTGAGAAAAACAGCCAGTCAAAACAGAAAATGTTACCAGTATAACAATGTGCAAATAAAGTGACAAGGTAAACAAATATAACCTTTAAAACAGACAGATCAAGTATTAAAAAAAAAGGTTAAAAGAGCGTACTATATTATTCTGCATAGTATAATACTATTGTTATTGTATTGTTAGTTTAAACCGCTATATATAATGCCGTCAAAAACATTTTTGGATACACTATATTAAAGATGTCTTTGTCAACATTAGTTAAGAAATATAACCTGATTGTCACGGAATGGTGTGAAGACAAGTGTACGACAACTCCACAAAGAAGTATTTAATGAATCCACAAAGCACAGGAGAGTAAACACAGGAACACAACCACACGTAACTATACACAATTCCTGTAATGACTATGCATCTTAAATGACGTATGTTAGACGGCTTGGGTGGAGCATCCGTTAACTCCTCCCCTTCAACTGTCAGTCTGCTGCTAGTTCCATATCAAAATGCAACGGCTGTTTTAAACATCCTATCAAATCGCAGAACAATACAAAAGCCACCCCCACTATATTTTCTCATTAGGAATTCCATTTCACTCAAAAATGTGTCAAAATACAGAAAAGATTGAAACTTCCGGTTCACGGGACCTTTAAGCCGAGAGGGCTCTAGCTGCAGCCGATGGGCCGAGTGGAGCTCCACTCTCGAACAGGAAATACTTCACCTCCACTTGCTCGCTGAGCTCTCCGAAGTTCGAACTTTAACTCTGGTAATTTTATCTCAGCATCCCTACACTACTTGCAGACTGACGCTGTGCAATGCAAGAACAACATATATGGCTTCCGTTAAATTGCGCAAAAAGGATGAATAAACAGGATGTTTCAGGTATTTCTTTAAAGTACAGGTTTAGAAAATCTGATTTTTTAATATAATCCACCGAAGTACTGAAAACCCTGATGTTACACACCCTGGTAACATAGTTGGCAATATACACCTAAACATGTTGGTTGCGACCAGCCATTAAAAGGAAATAAGAAGAAGGAGAAGAACCGTAGATCGTTATTTACGGTTACTTGCAGTTGATGCGTTTTGTAAATATAGTTTGTGTTTTTACTCAAAACAATTAAAACTTAATTTGTGGAAATTATTAATAAAAGCAAAAGTTGTATCTATTAACAAAAGGTGATGCACCATGATATGGTGCGACGCCAGGTCGAACGCCGGCGCTTATCGTGGGATCAACACATAGCACCAGTGCTGAGCGCGGAAACGTCAACTGATGCCGTTTCCGTTGAAAACAATTGAAAAAAACAAGTCGGTCGCAGGTGTAAAACGCCTCGTTGGACACAGCCCTTTAATCATTTGGGGCCAGAGTCTGATCATTAGTGAGCACGAGGTGCAAGCCGTGGTTTGAAGGTCCCGCCCATATTCCTCGATGACTCAATCGTAAGAAATTCGAAATCATGTTACCACACCAACAAATACTTTAACATATAACAGCTTGAAAAGAACTAAACTAAAATGACAGAAACCATACTTGGCAAAAATGTATTTGAAGTGCAAGAGGATGTATTTAGGTTGGCATAATTCCAGTTTGTTTACATGGAGCCAGCCACCAGGAGGCAAACAAATTGCTTTTGCTTCACTTCTCAGGACTTGAGTGCCATCCATGTTAACAAATACAACCTTACTGTAAAGCGTTTTCTTTTTCTCTGAATACTTTAGTTATATTTTAAATAGGTTTAATCAACATCCCGGTTATAACGGTTAAACCTAGATTATTCATTTATATAGAGCTGTTAATATAAAAACTGTTCATGATGATTTAAATTTAAAAGCGACAGAACACTGGTTCACACAGTTTATCAGCATTACTTGAAACTGTATTTTCTGTCCTCTTTTAATATTGCTGTTCCATTTTTCTTCTGTCCCCAAGGATAGCATTAATTCTTTCCAAGCACTTTCTTTATATGCACTTGACATCTTTATTACTTAATTATGCATGAACTTTAGAATTAATAGGATCACAAAAAAACATAAAGTTTTGGAAATGTGGATGTAGTTTAATCCTAAATGTGTAGACTGACCAAACTCAAATGAATTAAAAACTTCTTACTTCTGCCATTTTACTATCTTTGCAAACAAAACTATCTCCAAAAGACTAGCCTGACTACATAGAATGAATTGCAGACAGAAAGTTCTTCTCTTTTTTCATCTTTAAATAGTGTTGTCACAGAGAAAGGTGCGATTTCTCAAGACACATTCAGAGATACCTGTCAGGAAGCAGGGATGTTTAATGTGCTATAACAAATTGTTTATAGCACTGTCGTGTTAAAATGTGTACTGTCGTAGGCCATATGAGACCAGTTTTATTGCACTTATGCTTTTTGTGCTCCTTATGGTGTTCCAATTACTTCCATTGTTTACCTCATTTGTAAGTCGCTTTGGATAAAAGCGTCTGCTAAATGACTAAATATATATGTAAAATGAATATCCCTAAAACCTACGAGCTAAGGGTGTTCTGCAATAGTAGTTGAAAAGATCTAAAAGAAAATCAAGAACTTAGGACCACTACAGCCCAATGGGTGTAATAGGGATGGGCGAAATGGCCCTAAAACTCGATCACACTATTTTCTGATATTTGTTGCGATAATAAGACGGCCGCCTCCGTCAAATGTCGTTCCACCTCAGACTCGCCAAAACTATGTTGGGTGTCATCAAAAGAAAAGATACGTGCATATAACATACTGTCATTTGTAACTGCAATGTTGGTTACAAAAGTACCAAAATATCTTCATTTTTATCTTTATCTTAAGTTTTTTTTAAGTATGGCACAGTTCATTAAACAGAACTAACAAGACTAAAAATGTAAACATGTCTACGTACATTTTTAGAAAGAAAATGCAACAGTTAATGTACCACCTAAGAATTGTTTTTCCAGTTCAGATTGACATAACAGATACTAAAAAAAGTATATTATTTTTCATGGTTTAATACTTTTAAAATATTTATTTATAATATCTTGCCCTGATATTCTTTGATGTATTTTTTTCTGCACTGTTATGACTTACTTTTTTCCCTATGCACTGTTAGAAACATTGTTTATCATTTCTTATGTCCTAATGTTCTATTTATTTAGCAATACATTTATTGTTGAAAGGATTTTGTTTTTTCATAAAGAAATAACTGCCAGAACAACTAATACTGCAAACACAATACATCCCAAACATACTGGGCATCATTTTGACATGGTTGACCCCATGCATCGCTGTCTTGTTAAAATCTGAACATTGTTTCGTCACCATCAATGTATGACACTGCATAAAACAGACGGTCACAAGAGACAAAAAAAACCCTTCTAGTTCAAAATGGAACATGGACAGTGGCGGCGGCGGCCATCATTTTCCTTTTTGTTAAATGGCTTCAATCAGCTGATACGATTTCACAGCCTGTTGATTTGACCTGTTACTCGCTGGTGAACTTTCCACTCAAACCTGGGACCATCTGCAAACAGGACACGTCTGTGACCTTCTCCAACTAACAATGAGGAACACCCCCCCCCAAATCCAATGTCATCTTCAACCCTGATGAGCACAACATTTCCTTGCTTTGATGTGTCATGAGAGCAACACAGATGTTTTTGTTTTTTTACCCAACAGAGACAGAAAGAGAGAAGTCTTGTGTTTTTCATAAAGCTGATGGGTGAGTTCTTAGAAAAAGTCAAACAGAGAATTCCTCGGTATACGTGGAAAGATTGCCAGTGTGTGCCATTAAACAAACCAAAGAACTACAAATATACAGAACAGCTACTTCAAACTTTACAATAAGTAAATTTAAAGGGACAGTTTAGCCAAAACCAGAAAATTTGGGTCACCTTTAACTAAGCATCATGCAATCAATACATAAACATAATTTTCCAATACAAAGGAAAATGTCTAGAGAAAATATTCAGGCTGTTCTTTTCAACCAATGTAGTTTTGAGAATTGTGTACACCTTAACAAATAATGACATCATTTTATTCTTTGGGTGACAATTGCTAACCCAATAACAGCCCACGGCATCTTGGACTACACACAAGTTTCCACCTTTGCAAGCAGTCATTAGTTTTTCAATTTACCACAACTCTACAGTTCATCGCACATCCAAATAAACAAGTTCAAGCCTGTGAAAATAGTGAAAACAGAAATAGTGTTTAACTGATGGATGTTAGTCATAACATAAGTCACTGTACACTGCCATCGGCAGCAATGACTCACAAAGACTTCAACACATTGCAGTCGGATACATTTACGTAACTTTTTTCACACTTTTATTTTAGCACACTGATCTTCAAACATTCTCTCTTCACACCAGTGCAAAACGCTGCAGCGTATGATTCCCTTTAAAGTACTTGATGAGCAAAGTGCACATTATTAGCGGTTACGAAGTCAACAAGCAGATTCTGCCATGCTAATATCTCCAGCCAAATCTCCATTTAGCTGGTTGATGTAAACAGAGTGCTAAATGAATAGGAAGCCAATAGGTAAATAGCTGTCTGTAAATAAGGCTCAAGGAAAACAACCATCATCAGGACTTCATTTTAAGTTAAAGATGTTAAGAATTTTAAACTGGACGATCGTATCTATAGTTGAGTAAACGATTATAGATCAGATGTGTTCTAACAGGGATTAAAACAGCCACGAATCTGCAAAACAGTTGTGTGCCATCTCAATGTCACTTTTACCATCCGGATGCCAGGAAACAGCAGTCATTGGGGAATTTCCTTCTTTACCCAAACTACATCCTCCTTAAGCTTCTGACCAGGATTTCTAAACGGATAACCCATAAACAATGTCCTTAACATTATATCAGATATATATCAATTCATGCCAAGCAATTTCTGTATATCAAATATAAAGAGAGAGTTGGCTGAATTTCAACCTACAGTATCCTTTCTTCTTAACCCCGATTACACAAAAACAAGAGTAAATCGATTTCACCTGAGTTTAACTCTGTATCTAGTCCTGTGATGGACTGGCCGCCTGTCAAAGGTGTTTTCCTGTTTTAGGATGACTGGGGTAGGATCCAGCACTCCCTGTGACCCCATAAGTGATAATCGGTATGAAGAATAGCTGGATAAATTAACCCAGAATGTGCTTCACATTCATAACAGTCAGCAGAAGCAAAAATGAAATGGGGCTTATTTAAAATATGCAGAGGACATAAAGAATATATAAAACAAACATACCTTATACGTAAATACGTAAAATATCATATATAGTTTTTAACTTAATATTATATATTTTTTATTATAATTTACAAACATGTTATACTGAATTAATATAAGACTATTCTAAACTATATTACACTATTCTAATATAGTGATAAAGTGCTGACAGCAGCACATGCTTGATGTGTTCTTTAGTAAGAAAAATGAATGCAATTCTCACAAGGGTCAAACACTATTTAACGTTACAGTTTGGAATATTTATTCACATGAACCTAACCGAAATAAACAACAATCACTTAGTACGCAGTTTTTTGTGTAGAAATTAAATAAAGTAGAGAAACAATCTAAACAAAAGTGATACGGCTAAAGCTATCCTGCAATATCATGACAGAGAACTTGACAAACATAAAAACGATTCTCTTGGACCAATTCGTGAAAAAGAGACGTTATGATCATACGAACATGAATGATCATCGTATAAATTACAAATACAAAACAAATATGAGCAAATGAACACATGACATTTACAAAACAATCCCTCTCACTCACCTCTGTCTGAACACGCGTGCTGTTTTTGGTGAGAAAACGAATGCGCCTGATCTATATAATCGAAACATATTCCAAACTAGCTTACGTAGAGCACACAGTGTGTACTAATTATATTATATTCATTATGTTAATACGCTGTTAAAAAATGATGTGAAAATAGAGTTTTATTTTTATGTTTAGAAGTAATTTCCATGTTATTTGTTCAGGCGCGCTTCGCGAACATGCTATTTTGGGGTCCTAGCGCCAAACTGACAACATTGTTTTCATCATGGCGGCATCCAACAGAGCGCAGGTGCTGTCACTTTACAGACTGTTGCTCAAGGAGAGCAATAAATTCCCCTCTTACAACTACAGGTATTTACACGAATCCATGTTTTTATTTCGGTATGAGATTATATTTTATAAAGGAGCTTTCGCCGCTTGTTTTAGCCTCCTGCTGGATGATGGGGTTGAGTATATTAGCATCAACATAGGACACGAACAGCATGTCATAATACAAGGGTGTTTATCTAAATTTGTGTCTGGGTTCCTGGATTCTAGATAAGCAGCTACTTCTAATTCTTGCAGCAAGTTTTTATAAAGCAGAACGTTTACATTAAGCTGTTTTACAACAAAAGATCTAGTAAAATATCTTTTAGCCTTTTATATTTATAACTTAGCATTTTAAGCATTTAACCATTGTTTAACTTTTTGTAGGTGATCTGAGTATTCTGTAAGCTGCATAATAAAAATTGGCATATTGTGCACAGTATAAATATTGCATGCCACATAATAGATCCAGTAGCAAGCGTAGTAGGATGTTAATCTAAGCAAGCCAATATATTCCTTACCAAACACAAACTTGAAATGTTAGCCTATTAAATGGCAAACATGTCTCTGGTTGGTTAATAGTAGTTGTATAGGAAAGATTTCGAATAATTTGTTTGATTTGCTGTTTAATTGCTATTTTAGTCGCGTAGTTTTTAAAACTACTATTTAAAACATCTTAGTCATTTGGTTTATGAATAGTCTCAGACCCATGGGCCCATGGACCTTTTTCTTAACATTTGAAGCATGAGGCACACTTGTGCAGGGATAATGCGCACGCCTTCAGGAGGTCGTCTGTTTTCGAAAATAATCATACAGGTGTATCTGTCTTTTATAAATGTGATCAAACTTCTTCGAAGATACAAAGTATGCAATACTACTCTATAGGTACTCAAGATTAATTTAAGAAAATTAATATTCCGTATGAGCGGTCTGCCTGGAAAGAACACGAAGTCGTATGATTAAAGAAGTAAGCTGACGTGTTTACATCGGTTGCAATAAGAATTCATCACAATCGACTAAACGCTCAATGTCTTAAATTATGCAAAGATCACAGCATAAACTCATAAATATTGTTGTTGCTGTTAACTTTGGACATCTGCTTGAATGTACATTGGTTTGTTACTGAGGGGACATTTCCACGCCTCTAAACGTACAGGGATCAAAACAAACATGATTGGTCGCTTGCTTTACCGATCAGACATAACACAAGGCCTCTTGGGCCGGCCTTGGCCAATGAAAGCAGCCAAAGTTCCCAGACCTTCAGTATACCGAAGCGCTACAGTTTATTGAAGCACTTTACTCCACCTTATATTTTGACATTTCTCCACTTTTCTAAAAGTCATACCTGCTTATGCTTTATATTTTTATTTTTTGATCAAATAATTGGAGACTTCATTGCATTTAGAGGCAGACGACACTATTCTTACAACTCAAAAAATTGTTGTTTACATGATTTTTACACTTACAAAAGAAGTATTTTCTTCATTTCGTAGCCTTAGCATTTAAAGTTTTCAATGTTTTGTTCTTATTCCAAAAAATACTATTTACAAAGATTTACGATTGTGCCTTAGAATCAAATACACAAAAATACATTAATGACAATTTTTTATGATAATTAAACATAAAATTTTTCAAATCTCTGAAGCAGACAATTTCTCACTGTAATCATTAGACATTAGTCCTCATCAGCCAAATGGTACTAGAGACTGCGCTAACAGTTTGTGTCCCAGCAAATTATAAAAAATGTGTAACGTGAATGCAGTTCAAGTAGATTTACATAAAGCATCTGCCATATTTAAATGTAAACAAAATTTCATAATATGCCCTAGTTACTTCACTTTTATTGCGTGGAAAAGTAGAGTAGCATGACTAGCCAGCCTGACTTCTCTTTTGTAATCTATAGTCTAAAAAACGAGTGTAAATAAATAATGCCCCTTTAATTACCAGTGAGAGATTCAGGGGAAATTAATCCATAATATAATTTCTACAGGATATTCTATATTCAGTGTGTTTGTAGTACAAATAGCAATAAAGGTCTTAAAGTGTTAACTGAATAAAAATCTGACAACTAAAGAAAAATCCTCTACCAAGTTTCCATAGAGCTTTGATATTCCCTCTGAAATCGCTGTATTCTTTTATAATCCTTTTAGTTTATATTGCAATTCATTTAAGAAACAGGGACAGAATTACTTTCAGTGTGAATTCTTCATGAAACCATTTGCGATAAATGATCGATTTGAAAAGGATGTGATGAGCAAATTCTCAAAATATAGCTACATACATTGTCATAGTCAATTGAATGCAGTAAATTGTGTTAGAATGGGCCTCAATTTTTGAAACGTGAAGTTTTTTGTAATTCAGTGGCTATTTGATTTAGTTTGCGTGAGAATAGTTCCAGACTCACATTTGGGTGCAATAAGGATCGTCATGTACCTTTTATATTGGATTTTTTTTGTGGTTGGTGGTTTGAGTTCTGTCTGTATTTGGTTTGAAATTCTCAAATTTGCACAGGAGACAAGAGTTGAAAGAGCATGTAGAGAGAGAGAAGGAGGGGGTAAGGGGAGTAAAAAGAGTGAATGAAATCCAGGAGAACTGAGAGCGACTGCAAGATGATTGAAAACAACAAACAAATTCAGCCAGTGAAAGGCAATGATTGAGAGGCGAGAAATGAATGAACGGTTGATTTTGATAAGTCACAAAAAAATCCAAAGAGAAATAGATGTCTTCTGAGAGTTGGAAGCACGTTTTCTGTGTGCCTGCTGCAGATTACCAATAGGGCTCCAAGTACAGAAAGTAGGGCACGCTCCTACGTAAGGCATCTTCCCAATAAATATAAGCCTCCCCCGTGGTTTTCGGGTTCGATGTTAGCGCAGAGCCAATGACGACATATTTGCGCTGGATCTTATTCATAAAGCACACAACCAATAAAGCTTTAAAAGCCAGAGATAAATAAGTGATCAGGGACCGGCTCTCCCCGCATCATGCTGAGGTTTCGCTTGTGAAATCTCACAGATCTCCTTTGAAAGTGTGTGCGTCACTCTGCCAAGCTGCTTTATTTGATCGCATCAGTGAGGCGTCCGTGATGCCTGCTGGAAATAAAAGGCTTTTTTTGTCTTTCTGTTTGTATTGATTCATTCATAGCTGTTTGCTCATTCAACACGACCGCACATGTTCTTTTTCCACTGCAGAGACTAAATTAATGCATACATCGACATAAAATTTTACTTAATATACATTAACAAAAGTCTGGGCAAGTTTGTGAAAAGTTGAGTCTGCTTTTTATTTCAGATGTTTTTTTCAGCCTTTGTTCAGCCTGTCTTCAGTTTTCATGACAGTATACTCCATAAACTCCAGAGATAGTCTCGATGTTAGGGTAATGATGCTGTGCTTAAAGGAATTTATGCTCATCCACTGTTCATCTAAAATTTAATCTTAATCTTTTATTTACTTACCATCATGACATCTGACAGGTGTATGTGACTTTCTTTCTTTAGCCAGACACAACTTGGTTATTCTGAAAGGTGTCCTGGCTCTTCCAAGGTTTGTAATGGCATTGTGTCAAACGCGAATCGTCTTTGAGATACATGAAGCCAGCATGCCGCTACTAGGCGTGTAATACACATTCAAAGTCTAACGCTCTCTATCTTGGCTAAATATCTCAAAGAAATAAAAATGTGATCGCTATAGAAGACATTTTACTTTAGAATGACCACCAGGAGTCATATGAATTAGTTTTATGACGGATATATGCGCTTTTTGGAGCTTCAAAATCTGGGGCACTCTCACATGCCAATACCGAGCTGGAAAGATTTATTTTTGGGTGAACTATTCCTCTGAGAACAGGGCAATTGGCCTACAGTACATTGAAATTAAAGGTGCTGTGGGTAATTTTTTTGCAGAATCTATTGACAGAAATGCAATATATCATACATAACTATGTGTTCAGAGGTGTATAAAGAGCTTACATAATGAAGCGTTATTTTATACCTCAGTTTATAACCTACATTTGGAAAAGCTACACTCGTCAAACATCATCATTATAAATATACTTTATTATCATGAAAACACCTGAAAAGGTTTAAAAAACAGCGGTATAATATGACCAATGGTATTTCCTGGAACTGAGTGTGTAAATCGTAATTCTTCTGTTGTCCGTATTCAAAGTTTCTGCGAAGAGCGTCCTATGGCTTTTGGATGTGGCGGCATTTAACCGTAATGAATTGAGAAACTGACCATAAGAATTGCATGATGAAGTGGGTAAAAATAAGTTTTGAATACATCACCATTTTTCTCAGTAAATGTATTTCTAAACATTCGGTTGACCTGAAATTTTCAACTTCGTGTCGGTAACGACCCAAGCAATCCGTACATGCAAAGAAAACAAAATAAATAATTTCAGAAATTAAGTAATGTGACGATGTGTAATAAAATGAAAAGACACAGACGAAAGTATTGAAATTCACTTAAATTTATTTAATACTTTATAGTTTCTTTGTTGGTTAAGTCAGCGTCAAGACGGCTTCTGTATCTGAGAAACAATTCTCATGCATGTTGGTCATGTGTGATTTTGGCCCATTCTTCTAGACAAACAGGTTCCGTGGGCCTTTCCCAGTTTCTTCCATAGATTTTCTATTGGTTTCAAGTCAGTTGATTAGCTTGGCCATTCTAGCAGTTAAATGTTTTCTCTGAAAACCAATTGAGAGTTTGCTTCGCTGTGTGTTTAGGATCATTTTCTTGCTGAAATGTTTACCCTCGTTTCACCTTCATCATCCTGGTAGATGGCAGCAGATTTTTAACAAGAATGTCTCATTACATTTTTCCATTTATCCTCCATTCAATAATATAGCGAGTTTGCCAGTGATGTATGATGAATAAACAGCACCACACCATGATGTTTTTGGGTTGAAGTGCAGTGCCATTTGACCTCCAAACATGGTGTGTATTATGGCATCCAAAGAGTGCAATTTTGTTCTCATCTGACCAGACTTTTTCTCCCAGTATGTCACAAGCTTGTCTTAATCCTGTGCAGCAAACCTAAAATAAGTTTCAACATGCTTTAATAAATCTTCACATGCAATGGAGTCTTGGGTGGTGAGCGTGCATACAAGTCATGGTTGTTGAGTGCATTCCTAATAGTTTTCTAATGCCTGGTCTTTCTGAAGCTCTCCACAAGTGGTCCTTTGCTCTTGGACAACTCTTCTGATAATTCTTTTCACTCCTCTGTCAGAAACCTTACGAGGAGCACCTGGTCGTGACCAGTTTATGGTGAAATGATGTTCTTTCCACTTCCAGATTATGGCCCCAACAATGCTCACTGGAACATTAAGAAGTTTAGAATTTATTCTGTAACCAATGGCATCAGTATGTTTTGCAACAATTAGGTTGCAGAGGTTTTGAGAGAGCTCTTTGCTTTAACCCATCATGAGATGTTTCCTGTGTGACACCTTTTTAGAGGCCATCAGTTGGGACTGAACCAGCTGATATAATATTTTCCACTGAAACAAGGGGCAGGATAGCTTTCTAATTACTGATAGATTTCAGCTGGTGCCTTTACTTTCTGAAATTATTTGTTTAGTTTTCTTTGCATGTATGGATTACTTGGGTTGTTACCGACATGTGGGGGAAATCTCCACAGAACGAGAAAAATGGCGACCTGTTTAATACTTTTTTACCCACTGTATATCATCCCAGCCCTACAATTTTTATAAATAACTTTATTTATATATAAGTCACTTTAAACGTCACTTTGCACTTCTACTGCACACTTAGCATTTCTACTCTTTTCTTCTCATCATAATTCTCATATTTTCTTTTACTTTTGACTCTTTGTAAACATATCCCCTTGTAATCAACCTGTTTTGCATAGTTCTCATCTATTTTCATCATTTTGACTAGTCTCATCATTTTCCAGCTGAATGTGTGAAATCCACTTCAGGGGACGGATACATCTTTAGCTAATAAAACATGGCCCATGTATTCACAGCTGAAGGTGTCATTAAATATTAAGGCGTTGTAATTGGTTCCACTTCACAGAACCACGAAACAAGTTGTTTAATGTTTCTTTAGATGCCGATTTTTCCTCATGTTTTCCAGTCGGTGAGGTGAATTAATGTGTGTTTAACTGCCCATGGGTGATGCTACGCTAATTGTCGCCTACAGAACAAGAGTTTGCTAATCTGCCATTGTGAGATATTTAAGCGCGAGTTCCTGCTCGTCTCCAGAAATATCTTTGTTAATCAAGTCCCACCAGCTACAAGAAACAACACATTATGTTATTGTTTAAGGTCAGCTTAAGCACATCCAACAGCATGACGCGTTCCCCTAAAAACACAGGAAGGCGAGTTCTGTTTATCTGTCACACGCATCATGGCTCATTAGTAGGTCTGGCGGCTTGGCACAGGTAGCTTTTGTCTCTCCGAGGGTTCGGCGTGTGTGCTGCTCGATGAATCAGCCGTTCCTACGCCGGTGACACAGACCAACTGCTTAATTGTCCAATGGGTCCAACCAGATTTTACCACGGATCCACAGCTCGCTCTCTGTTTTCCTCTTGACAAACGCTTTGTCTTGCTGGTGACCTTAAAGCCAGATGGCTGTAAATGCTGAAAATAACTATCAGCTGTTGCATGAAATGGATGATATGAGTGGATTATTATTAACCGGGTCTCTCTGTGGTAATGAGATAATGAAGTGATGTAGGCTGAGTAATTGTTGGCCTAGGAGGATCACATTTGTGAAATATTCTTCAGGCTGTTGTTTTTCCCTTTTGTAATGTACAAGGGCTCATGTCATTGTCATATACAGTGCTTTCAGGCAAAAAGTATAGCAAATCCCTTTAAAATAATGCTTAAGAAGGTTTAGCTACACTTCTGTTGCCAGAACATTGAGTAACATGGCATATCCAGACGTTTATGGACAAAATCTTGATCTGAATGTTTTCTTGTATTTTACACGGCTGTGACACTGTATACACACAAGCCCTTAAAATGCACATCAAAGTGCACTTTAAACACTTCAAAGTCCCCTGTTTATCTCTGACTCTTTTGACGTGTCTGTCAACGTTGCTTTACTAAAGATGACCCATTTTTTCATTCTCACGTCACAATTTTGCATCTGTCATCCGTTGTGTGTGATCTGAGATTTTTCACCCTGCGCACGATTCTGCTCTCATCCGTTCTGTATACCTCTCTCAATCTTTCTCTGTGGGTCTCTCTCATTATTTTCTGCCTCCCGGAGCCTTTCCGCCTTTCCTCCCCTTCATTTTTTGACCCCTAATCCAGTGAAGCAGGAGGAGGTTTGAATTTGACTGTCTGCGAAGTTGCCTCGTCTTGACGGAGGAGCTTCATCGGGTGCCAGGCGGCACTTTGATCTCGATGTGGTATGGTCGGTTCCTCTGTGCCCCGCATTGCATGTAATGCCAGATTAAAAGATTGAAAATTGTTGACTCCCTAGAAGCATCAAGGTGCGAATCAACCTCACAGTTTAGTAACTAGCCGTCTAATGACTGCTCCATTATTAGCATGTGGCACACACAGCGCTGCCGCTAATGAACTCTGTCATCCAGCAGAAAAGTGATTTAAGTTTGTCTTTGCATTTCCCAGTGCGCTGTCGCAGCGGCTCTTGTCTCCCCACTGCAGTATGATGAGCTCACTGTATCCTTGCCAATCCATTCACGTTTTGCTAACGGATTTGAGTTCTATAGCAGGAGTAGATGCAACATGTAATTTGAGTATTTATTTGAACTGTTACTGTTCTAGGTACAATATCACAGTTACTTCATTTGAAGAGATGGAAAGAACGCATTCCTGACAAAGACTGCCTTCATGAGCAAGTTCCCTTACTCCGTCTTTTGACTTCAGAACGTGACACATTGAGCTGTACTGGTTCACATGAGCTCCGGCCCACCGAGAGCTTCAAATGGCCCTCGTGTACCTGTTTCTGTGCATCACAATTTCAACAATTGACATGTATTTAGCACTTTCAGTGGAGAAGCCCTTCCTCCACATATATACCGCATATATTGCATTTCACATAAAAATATACTTACTTTTTCTAATAATTATATATAAAAGTATTTTTTGCAACCCCTGGTAAGTGTTCTGCTTTTTCCTCATTTATCCATCAGATTACAATCATGTGCCAAGAACGCCTCTTTCTGAAGGGTCAGATAGAAATGCACAAGGTGCTGTCATGAATAATCAAGAGAAATGTCTTCTCATTATTCAAAATAACACAGGCTAATGAATAATTATGACACACATACGAGTCCTCAATGTACTATAGTACATCGCCACGTCACATTCTTGGCCAGATGAGGATTTTAAACCCGGAAGGCAGAAATAGCTTAAAAAAGCTCAAAATTAACTAGTTTGCCATACTGTAATAACGTACGGTGGCTAACATTGTTTTTCTATGATGTGCAACACAAACAAATGCAACCTTTTGTTAAATCAAAATAAATGTTGATTAAGGTTTTGTGGTGAAAGCTAAATGTGCAAGACGCAACTTTTCCGAGTGGTTTTTTTCAATGTAACAACTGCATTGCAGCATACTATTTAAAACAGCATCTTTAAAAACGTAAATTAAATTTATCAATATATCGTTTTGTTATCGTTTATGTCTTATTTCATTTCTTTTAAATTTGATTTTTTTTACATATATTAATTTCATTGTATGTTTTTGAGAATTGTAAACTTTAAAAACCTGTAATTTTCTGTTACTTTATGGTTTTATTTTACAGACTTAAAAGAGTATTTTTGAAATGTGGCATAAAAAAGTGAAATTACAAGAATGAACTGAAAATCTACAAATTGGGGGTAAAATGACACTAAAAACATGTTAACATGTACAAGAAATGATAACATTAACAAAAACGTTTTATTATGCCACCCCAGCTCACTTAATATTACAGTTTTTTACGGTATTTTTATTCATTTTGCTCATTCTTAATTTTTCACGTATTTATCTCACCTTGTATCATTTGCTCAATGAAAATATTATTCATATAAAATAACTTTTTTAAATAAATTTGAGATTAATTATAACAAATAAATATACTAGAAATACATCAAAATATTGGCCAAAAATAGCTTAGTTTAAAAACAGATGATGATCAGGGCCCTATATCCTGTCAATCAAAAGAGGACAGTAAAAGGCAATTCATTTTTGCTAGGTATATATAAAATGTTAAGAAACATCACCAGTTTGATGTTCAATATGAATAGTCTTTATATGAATTAATAACATTCAGAAAGTTAAGAAATATTCATTTAATCTTCAGAATCTTTATCGGCAGACATCACACTGAATAATTGGCAAACATTATCGGTGGAGAGATTTAGTTTTGGTGCATCTTAAATAAAAACATTTTTAAATTAGTTGGCCTCACTTAGATTTTATGTGATATCGACATATACAGCCTCAAATACTTTTCTGTGTTTGCATTATACCGAAGAAGTTTTAAACCGTTCACTTCTTTGTCTAAGAAAGCTCCGACTCCTCCCATTTGAGTGTTCAGTGTTGCTATAGAAACTAAGCCAGAGGTTGTGAAAAGCTCAGTGAAGTTTTTCATAGTAGATAAGAGTATCTCTGAGGTGTCATCTCTTGTGTTACTGACACAATTTAAATTCAGCATAATTACAAGGACAAGCCCTCTGGAGAAACCTGGAATTTAGTGTTTTATGTGTGCGAAGGTGATGACTCGTAATTCACTACTTATATCGAACCAGCATCCTTCCATTTATTACCGTTCACCATTATACCACATCATCCACATTTTGACTGCAGGTGCTGGTTTGAACATTTTCATTGGTGCTTTTAACAGTACCAGTATTACCATTATTGCTTGGGATATATACAAACCCCTAAGTAATAAACTTTGATCTGTAATTTGGCATGAGCATTTGTGCTACAGATACAGTATGACAGAATGAAGTAAACCTCAAGTCATGCAGGTTGTTGAAGAGTGGGAGTTATTTTAACTTTCCTAAGTCATCAGTTTTTCTCTGGCAAATGATAAGATCTGCAAAATAATATTATAGATTTATCTTAAAGGAGGCCAAATCTAGGCATCAACGGAGACTTGACAAGGCAGTTTTTTTGCCCTGAGCCAATAAAAGATCAACTTAGCCCAGGAAACTCCTCAAAATTGTGGAGGTGTCTTTTGTGTGGACCATCACTACTTAAGGCTGAAATGTGTGAAAAAAATAGCTTATTTTCTCTTCAGAGGTATTGTAAAGACCTTAGAAATGAAAGCGGTATTGTAATAAGGTTCTATAAAAGGAAGGAAAGAGGCGGGAACCGGCGAACAATTAAATAAAGTTTAATCAAAAATAAACAAACCATAACACGGAAGAAAAAGACCGGCAGCCACCTCACAGTCGACTGCCAGCCACCTCACAGTCGACTGCCAGCCACAAGAACATAAACACAAACTAAACATGTCCGGGCCCGGTCCTCTCTGGTCAGCAGTCCAGTCGCTGGTCCTCTTATGCTCCCGATTTCCTCCGTGAGATATGCGGGACCAGAGTGCGCACAGCTGATTCCAACTATCACTCCCGCGACCGGCCTCGTCCCTCGGCTCTCGTCCCGCCTTCCTCACCACAGTTATGTTTTAAATATCTTAGAATTAGTTATTTCTATCTACAAACACCGTAGGTCCCCCTACATGGAATTTGTAATGTTAACTCTTTTTCACCCCTAGATGACCTTTAATATCAAGTTCTTTGTGTCTTTCTTGTTTCTGAAGGACATATGCGCTGCGGAGGGTACAAGATGCATTCAGAGAGAACAAGACATTGGAGGATCCGAAAGTGTTGGAGGAGCTTTTGAACAGGGCCCGGGACAGTTTGGCCCTCATCCAAAGACAGGTACGAATCAACCAGATCAAAAATAAAAACTATATAAAAATCTACACAAATAATACACAATATACTGTATGAATAAGAAGGAATATTACGTATTTATTTTTTACAGTTGTTTAACTGTATTTAAAATGTTGCACGGCATTGCATTACATTTTAGCATTTAAGGAAATGTCCGTAAAATACAAGGACAATGAATGGATAAAGTACTGGCAGACATGTATCTGTTCATTTTCCATATTATTTTACAGTGTAAAAAAACATTTGCAGGTATGAATATGTAGATTTTGATTACAGAGAGTAGAAGTAAAACCCGAGACGCAATACACATTTTTTGGGAATCAGATTACAATAAAGTTATATTTGTTATTATTAGTTAATGCATTAGCTAACATACACTTACAATAAGCAATACTGCGTTTGTTAATCTAAATTCATATTAATTTCAACATTTACTAAAATCAAAAACTGAAATAATCTAATGCACAATAAATGAAAAAGCATTATCAAAAATGCTATAAAAATACATTATAAGCTTATGTTTTGTAATGTGTTCACTAATGTTAAAACATCAACTGTCCATTTTCACTATATTCACAATGTTTGTAGTTACTTCCAATAATTCTTTGAAAAGTTCTTAAAGAATTGCTGGACTGAAACCATACTCATTAAATTCCTGTCCGTACTTGTTATAGACTCACAAACAAATCCCATTTACACCATGAGATTGGCAGTAAGGGTGACTGGGTTATTGTGCATTTCATATTTTCCAAGTAATTCAACCTAATAAATAAAGTTACACTTGGTTGACTCCATGTATCTCAACCTATATGGATGAAGTGTGCTACACTGAAACACCTATAGATCATGCTATTTAATTTAAAGGCTGCCCTCCATGTGACCTTTATTATCAACTTAATTTTCACACTCCTGGTGTAGCTAGAGCAGTGAGCTTCATTTTTTCATTCTGTTCTTGTTTAATTCAATCTATCCTCCTGAGAGCTGGAGGAAGACATTACCTGTTGCATCTTCAGATGCATGTCGATGAACACCTGCTCTGCACCCACCTGTCCGCTGGCACATTCCACACACCACGTTCCCATAATTCCACTCTGAAAATGGACTGAATCTCTGGGGGTTGATGATTGTGACATCAGAATATCTATTTTCATTCTGTTATTCGGTCTGTTTTAGTAAAAAAGTGTCATCATTTACTCCCCCTTTAACACAAAAGAAGATATTTTGAAGAAAGTCAATAACAGAACAGCACTGGCCCCCTTTCACTTCTATTTAATGGACACAAAAACAATGCAAGTGACTGGGTGCCGCTTAAGAACATTCTTCTAAATATTTTCCTTAGTTTTCTGCGTAAGGAAGAAAGTCATACAGGTTTGAAATGACTAGAGGGAGAGTAATGATGACAGAATTTTCATTTTGGGGTGAACTTATAGCTTCACACGCATATACTTTCAAGACACAGTATGAATGACTTTTAAAGGGCTTTTTGGAGCCTGACAGGCATTGCACACCTTAGCGTTTGTTTTACAAAAAAATCCTCTTCAGCAAGGAGTGTATAAGACCACAGAAGAACATCTACAGGTGTACGAAAGGAACAAAAGAGGATCTGTTACACTGAGATCATTTGTCTCTTGTCTTTTACTGAAGAGGTTTAGCTGTTCTTTGAAACTGAATCAAAGTACAGCCTCAGAGATCAGACCATGATGATATCTGCATTAAGAGCTTGTGTCACCCTGACAGACTCGGCATGGGAATTAACTTCCTGGGGAGTTAAAAGAAAGAACTTTAGGAACAAATTTTAGGGTCAGCCTCAAAGAGAGCAGATTCACACCCTCGAGCTTGGAAAAGTCTGTGATTCAGGCCTGGTATAAAATATTCGGGGCTGTTTAAATGCAGAAGTGAACAAAAATGTTTTTTTTTACATTCTGAAATGTCATCTTGTCATAGTGGACATAGCATTGCCATCTGCATTTGTGTATATGTGTGCCAAGCGTTTCTGGTCCAAGCGATGTGTCATGTGAGTGGTTGTAGTTTTTTGCGTTTGTGGAGGAGGCTTCTGGTTGTCTCATCACTGCCAGTGACATTATAACCAACTGACAGTCATCCAGCGTTTAGTTGATTAAAGGCTAAAGTATAGTACCCCTTTAAGGGTACGCGAGGGACAGCGCACAGTGCGCGTGACGCAAATTTCGGAAATGTGAGTCGAAAGCAGTATACTTTGCAAGTGTGTTTACGCGGACCCTCGCGTACACGTAAAAAAGAAGTATACCACAGGCTCATCACAGCATACAGGCTTCAGGACGCTGCAGGAAGAAAGATCCATGCCTCTCTGTCTCTGTTCCACGCACTCATCCCGGTGTGTGTCGTGACACCACCAGCGTGCGTGCCACCCTCTATCCACACCCACACCCCAGACTGACACAGACTTACTCCATTTCTTCTGCTCTATAGTGGAAGCTCAAGGGAACTTTTCTTTAGTTATTTTTAATCGTATCTTTCTTTGAAGAACTGGACGTTTTATGGTTAATTTACATTAGGTTGCAACATTGATGTGAATATTAAATTCCTTTCTGTTTTTAGATTAAAATTATATTTTAATTCACTCAGAAATTATGTCATTTCTGTTTGAACTTTTTAGTTATGTTTATTACGAAAGCCACACGCTGTATCTATACCAAAAACAACCAAAGCCCGGTCGCGTCCTGACGGCTTGAAACTGTACGTGTAACTGTTAAAGCTGCATGTCATCTCGCAATGTTCAACAACAACATCTGTGAGCTCAAGGCAAAACGGCAACATTAACTTGAAAATAAAATAAACAATTTTAGGACAGTGCAATACAGTTATAATATTGACGTTACAAATTTTTGAACTTTTCATAAATGCATGTAGAAATATTACTGTTGTATTGCTTATAAGTGAATATCAAACTTGTTTTCTTTGCCGATCTGAAACAAAAACAGAACGTCTTTTCTGTTATTTTGACCTGTTTCGCCAGTTTTCATTTTCTTATGCAAATAAATGGAAATAAAAACAATATGTGACCTTTTACCTCAAAACCCTCAAAAGTAGCACAAATGTATTTGTAGCTATAAGTCAACAATACGTTGCATGGCTCAAACATTTTAGATTGTTTTAATGCCCAAAATCATTAAGATATTGAGTACAGATCATGTTCCATGAAGATACTTTATAAATTTCCTACAGTAAATATATCAAAACTTATTATTGTGAGTGGATGCAGCATCATTGAAAACTACCCACTCAAGTTTGGTATCTATGTAAAGCTTAGAATTTCAGCTTTCGGGTTCATCTACTCTCCACAACGTCATTACAGTGCTAAGTCAATAGAGAGCGTTAAAACAAACCTGTATCTTCTGAGCAACGACCTGCTACAGCACCTCTGATGGACGACTTTAAAAGCGATTTTCTCAATATTACGATTTATTTTGCACTCTCACATTTCAGATTTTCAAATAGTTGTATCTCGGCCAAACATTGTCCTATCCTAACAAACCACAAATCACAGGAAAGCTTAGTTATTCATGACTGGTTGAGTGGTCCAGGGTCACCTATTTTATTTTTAACATTTATTTGTGAGTACGAGAACATAATTAGACCTTAACGAAAAAAATATATATAAATCGTTAAATTATTAGACACTAGCCAAAAACATGACCCGAAGTTAACTTGGGGTCAGTCGCGCGCACTGTCAAGTCCCAACTTGCGTTTATGCGTATTTAGTCTGACCTTATTTCTTATATGCTTTTACCACCAGTGAAATGATCAATGTAATTGATCACATGTGGTGAGCAGTGCCGTCCTCAGAAGGCAAATAAACAGCCACCCACAACAAAATGAATTCCATACTATACTCCTGGGACACATATTAAAATAATTTATTCCCTCTTAGCCCAGCTCAGGGGACAGGGGGGCATCTTTCATGGGTGTTTTGTTGATTTCCAGGACTTACGAGTGGATTGTATTTCTCTTGCAGTGGTACATTGGTGGCTATAATTCAGCCCGCACTGAAAATAAAGCAGAGGTTGAGATGTTTGTGTGAAAGGCATGACCAGATTAATTTAGGGTTTTCCCACCTTTACCTCCCTGTCCCCCTTCATCTGACTGTGGAATAACCGCTGTATATTTTCCACTCGCATAATGAGTCTGACTTGTTAAAGCAATGTGTGTAAATCTGGCTGTAGTCAGCGCAAGGGCTTTCCATAAACAGACCGTCATATGTACAGTATGTGTGCGTTTCTCGCCTTTTCAGTTTTTCTTTCCATGCTCTAGATGTGGTCAGTTATATATTATTATCTAATCTTCTTTTGGCCGCTGTTTGAAGGTTGCATTGCTGTAGTCAACACATCCTGCGAGAATCTCTCCAAACCAGATAGAGACACGAGAGGAAAACATAAGACTGAATTCTCCAGAGGCCTGGTGCCGACACAATCAAGCTGTTACTCTCTGCTCATCAATGTTTTGGACATGACAGATCATTTATATTGGTCTTCATCTCAAACATGACAAGCAGACCCAAATGATTTAGAGAGGGACTTCCCCGACTGGATCCGGCTGATCGGAGAAGTAAAAGGAAAGAGATCCAGATGAATAGAAAAAGAGCTTGTTGTATCCGAGATGTTGTGTGCATTTGCTGCCGTCCACCTGTAATTGTATGACCCGAGTCAGACTTTTTTGAAGGACTAGATTTGTTTTCATTCCATGTAATTCTTCCCTAGTGATCTGGAAAAGGTAGTGTTCGTCTAGCTTATGTTTTGTGAATGACTTTTATTTCCCATGGGAATGACTTCATCTTTCTCCCCGGTGAGGCGAGTGATGCGGGTAGGTGTTTGTTTATTACAACTGTGTAAACATGTTTCCCCTTCCACTTGGACATGGACAGGTTACTTTTCCTGAAAGATTGTTAACACTTTCACTCTTTGGTGCTATCAAAACATCTCTGTTATCTCCCATGTTTGATTTAGAGGGATAGTTCACCGAAAAATAAAAAAATTGTCATTTATTCACCCTCATGTCATTTTAAACCTGTATATGTTTAACACAAAAGAAGATATTTTGAGAAACGTCTCAGTCGTTTTGTGTCCGTACCGTGGAAGTCAATGGGGGTCAATGTTGTTTGGTTTTTATCAGCGTTCTTCAAAATATCAGATTTTGCGTTCTGCCGCAGAAAGAAAGTCTTATCGGTTTGAAATGGCATGAGGATGGTTATAAATTCATTTTTGGGGGAACTGTCCCTTTAAATCTGTTGTCATTTGTTCATGGACATTAATGCACTACATCAAAGTTTTTTGTTTTATTGTTTGCAGTTCTGTTGGGTGTCTCTAGCATTATAAGTCTATAAAGTATTTTTTATTACAAAAGGGCCTTTTGAACCTGGATAATGTGTTTCTCACATGTGAACACTGATTTGAGTGAGTTGTCGACTTTGTATGAATGTCACTATATTGGTTTTGGCATGAGCAAACCTGTCACAGTTTATCGGAGGCTTCGGCTGAGGCTATTGACCATGTCTTTGGCCATGACTTCTATCCACTTGTGTTTGAAATAAAGTATTGATGTGATTTGCGTCTTCACGGGCCTCTTCCACGTGATCCTCTGCAGAACAATCAATCTCCACTAACTACTACTGAAGGGCCTCAATGTCAGCACCTCTCTGCTTCTGTGTTGCTACAGAGATAAAATCTGACTTCTAATGTGAGTTATTGATGACAAGATCTTTATGCTTGCTAAATAGATAATGATAAATGGCTTAGCAGACAACCTGTTTGTTTTGTTGCATAGTGTTATATTTTGTGGGTTAAGAATAGGGCTGGGTCTTTTCTTCTAGCACTTGGTTCGATATTTTTCATCCTTTTGATGCTATTTAATATATCGATATGTTTTTTCTCTGGAATGGGTCCTAAAGATTTTGAATTTCAGGTAAGCCAGGTTGAATGAATTGACAGATCAATCAAACTATAACTCTTTTGTCATTCATATATCTTGGTTTTTGCATTCTTATAGTTGCAAGTCAACACAAGGACAAAAACCCATCGCTTTGCCCGTGTTTTTTTGTGCTAATTAAAAGACAAAGATTTTGCTTGTTTTTTTAATATTCGGTTTATTACTCGTTTGTATAAGGAAACCTTAAAGGGAAAGTTCACACAAAGATTGAAATTCAGTCATTTTTTATTCAACCTCATGTCATTTTCAACCTGTAGGACTTTCTTTCTTCTGCAGAACACAAAAGGAGATATTTTGAAGAATGTTGTAAACCAAACCTCATTGGACGTATGAACACAAAACATTTCCAAAATATCTTCTTTTGTGTTCCACTGAGGAATGTGTCTTATGCAGCCTTTGAACAACATAATTGGGAAGAAATGTGTCTTATCTGCAGGCAAAATATATTTTTTGCATGTTTTATAGCTTTTTTCAGCTCTTCCTTGGGAGTTTATATGGGGAAGAAATCTTCATTATCTAAATAGTTAGTTCTTTAAAACCTATGTCTGCTTTTATATTACCACAGCCTAGCAGAAACATAAATCTTTTCTGACAGCTTTTCAATCCATAAAATGTCTCTTCCCAAGATAAAGTAACAATATTTACTCATTACGATGGGCTGACGCCACGGCCCAAAAATAGCGTCTTCAATCCAGAAACAAATGTTATGTTGAATGCAACAAATCTCAGATCTGTGAACAGTAATATTCACCTCTTAGCTATGTTTGCTCAGTACACAGTTACTGCTGCTAAACTGCATTGGTCCGTCAGAATCAGTGAGCCAAGTGTCGGATTATGAATCAAAATAACAAATGTTGTTTTCCTCACTTGTTTTATTAATACTGTAGACCAGTAGTTCTCAAACTTTTCAGATCAAGTCATAACTTCAATCAAATTAGTTGTTCCAAGTAGGCCTACTTAATGACCACCATAGAGAATCATATGAACAAACACTCAAATTAATAGAAGAGCTATGAATCTTTATCTCTGCACCTCATCCTCCAATTCTTGAGGGTGAATAAATGTACAGAATCAATAAATAAATCAGAGACATTGATCCCGTCTCTGGCTATCCTGTTGGTTTTCAATGCAGGTCTGAAACTATTGTTTTGTTGTTATACTATGCACCTGTGGTTCTGTTGCCTGTAAAGTGGCCAATAAATGCAGGATGTTTTTTTAAACATGATGGTGTGAGGAGAGAAGAGCTGAGCAAACAGAAGAAATGAATGCATTCCCCTCTTGGGTTGTGCTCTTTAATACAGAGCATCTCTCTCGCTCTCTCTCTCTCTCTCTCTCTCTCTCTCTCTCTCTTTCTCTCTCTACGCTTCCCTATGTTTGTCTAACCTCTGCACCAGTACCCAAACGAAAAGATGAAAAGACAAATGCAGTATTTGTCTTGTTTTTCTTCTCATTTTTTGCACTGGGTAGTGGTATCGGAGTTCCTATAGGGCCACGGACAAGTGCAAACGAGTCAGTGCTTCTATAGTCGGTAATTATGACTCCGTAATAAAGCATATTTTCAGGAGCTGGATTGAACTGCCTTGAACTTCATTTAGTCTGTATACATATTATAAGAACGACATTTAGAAAGAAAAGAAAGTTAATGTTATTATTTATAAGACATTGCCGCAGGCTAAAATGCTGTGAAGCAGCATGTTGTTGACAAAGGTTGAGCCTCTACTAACTTATTTTTCAGAAAATACAAGATAGCGGTTTTTCTGGGTCACAGTTGGTGGTAGATTACATTAAATAATAATAAACAGTTATTTAAAGGAAAATATATGTCATCATTTGCCCGCCTTCATGAGACCATGAGAACATTTTGACAGAATGACAGAATGTTTTGTTTGGTTTTAACTAAAAAAGAAGGAAGTCCTATACTATACTATACTATACTTTCTTAACTATTCCTTTAAATGCAATAATATTTACAAAGTATGAATAAATCAATCGATCATCCAAGCAACTGAAGCATTTTACAGTTGAATGAGAATTCTCAACTTCTAAGTAATTTCCTCTATTTGTGAAAGCAAACAAGGCCAGAATTTTTCTCTGATATCAGAGAGCATTTGAAACAAACATATTCTGCAGGAAGAAAACTGATAGGTCGGTCGATAATTCATGTAGGTCTAGACATTAGAGTCCTTGATTCAACTATGCACTTGCCCCTAAGGGCGTTTACTCTTATTTACCACACTTTTTCAAAGAGGTAACGGAATCCTAGTTGACCATTTTAAATTATGAATAGCTTATAGCTTGATACGACACAATTTCAAAGTATCCTCCCCGAAGCTTCCGCAGAGGTGTGCACACTTTCTAGGGACACTTTAAAGAGCGTGAGCAAACCCTTAAGTCCTCTGGGCTTCAGGACGGCGCGCCAACAGATGGGACTGATCCTGACTTTGCGCTCTAGAACCAACAAGGCCACCCTCTGTTTTCGTATCCATTGCATATTTTGTTTAATGCCTCCGCCTTGCAGTGCCACCCCCTGGGTTCTTCCGCTCAGCACTTTTTCACATCAGCATCAGCATATTGATTTTCTCTCTCTATTCATATCCCTCCCAGAAGAAACACTATTCAGCTATTCAGAGGGCATTGTCTTGTCCTGCGCTGTTTGTTGATTTTAATCATTAAGAGAGGAATGAAGCGTCCATCGTATCCCGTAAGCAACGATGTGTATTTGATGTTGACTTTGCACGTCTAAAGCACAAACTCTGATGAATTGCGACGGTTATTCCAGCAGTGATTGGGGCAGCGGGGTTGTAATAACTTCATGATAAGTTTGTTACGGGGCTAATAACGCTGTCATTTTTCCCATGAGAGCGAGGTACGGTTGACTGATAATCAGGCCGTAATGAGCGCTGAGGAAACGACAAAAGCACCCGTGAAAATCTGTTCTGCTGTTTGTGTGAACTGTTGACCCTGGCATCCAGCCCGATAGCCTGAACCGTGTGTGTTTAATGTGATCGTGCTGTTGCGGCAAAATAGCATTTCCATTGTGATTAAGAAACTCAACAACTCATGATTGGGCAAGGGTTTTTTAGTCTTATTGTGAATTGAGCTTTATGAAAATTGCATATGCACATTTCAATGCCCATTTTGTGTATGCAACATAAATACATCAACCATATTTGTAACTGTACTTATTTCCATCCTTTTAAACATTATGTTGCAGACAAACCACAAGTCAACTTGTAGATGTTTATCAGATTGCAACTTGTGTAAAAGCTTCACGAAAATGTTTTCCAAATGATGAATTGAGAATTTGTAATTCATTCACTATTGTGTACAGCAAAAGTAGGTGCATTTTAATGAAGTTGCGCGAGTGTATGACGGTGGCATTGGTAACAAACAGTGGTCACCAACAGTAAAAATATGCCTCAGACAATTTGTGAAAACAGCCAATCCGTCATATGGTTGAAATGTTCACTACGTCAGGCTTTATTTATCAAATACTGCCACTGAAGAAATTAACAGAACATTTTAAATTTCATTAAATCATCATTTTTAGATGTTCAATTTGCATTCCAGTCCAGTGTTTGATGAATTTCAACAAAAGCAAACCTCAGGAGTAACTTAAAGTCATCCAACAGTGATGTGAAAGACTGACAGCATGACTAGACACACGGAAACTGTTAAAAACTTCCAGGTTATCACATAAAATTTGTTTTTAGACAAATGTTGTACAAATATTACTTTTGTATTGCTTAAAAAGTAAATCTGAACTTGTTTTCTTTGCAGTATTTGAGCTCTGAAAAAATACAGCGCATATATATATTTTTTTTTTTCCCTTTTTCTGCAAATAAATGCACAATATTTTTATTTGAAATTTGGGAGAAATGTAATTAGGAGTTCACAGAATGAAACAAAAAAGAACATTTTACCTAAAAAAATAACTATAAATACATTTTAAGATCAGAAAAACTGATTTTGAAAGTCTTTTATTTTTGTCTGCCATAATTAGCATTTTTACACCTCAAAAGCACTGGAAGCAAAGTGTAAATTAAGGTTTTTTTTTTTAGTGTCCATCACTTGTTTCTTATGCAAAACTTAAAAATGTTCAAAACACCAGAGTGATTGAAACCGATACGGAGGAAACTATGTTCTCACGTGTTTATTGAATTGTAGCTTGACAGATGTCTTCTGAGGCCACTTTAATTTCCTTGACGTGTGTGTATGTGTGTAAAGATATATACTTGTGTCTTTGTGTGGGGTGTGGCCAAAGACCCAGGGTCATATTAAAAACCTCATTAACGTACTGACATGCCATAAATATGAATGAAAGTTTCCCTCCCACCCTGTTGACGTGAATACTAATGAACCAGACTGACCGGTCCGTGTACTTTTGCGTCCATTCGTTTTTCTTTTTTTAACAACTATATAAAAAACAAAAAATGTGCTTTTCTTTATATTTGTTTTCAAGTTAATGGAGAGATTAACCACAAACAAAGTACATTTTCTTATTTAAAATTATTTTATAAATGAAAATCAAATTATTGGTATACAACTATTTTTTCAGTTTTACAAAAATGCAATTTTTTTAAATAATTATTGTCTAACTTCTGGATATTTAATGTAATGTATATGCAATTTGTGTTAGTTGCACTACGGATAGCTCGGGATCATGGCTTCAAAAATCTAAATCTTCTAACAGTCCTCGCCGAACAACCTCGTCCAACACCAATTTGAGACAGATGCTCAGCAACGTCCTTGTGTGTGTGATGTTTTAAAATCATGTCTGTACGGTTCCAGAGACATGGTGCTTCGCATTCAATGGTGCGGGAAAAAATATTTCCGGGTCACTAATTTGGCCTCAGAAAACTAGTACAATTCGCTTTAATTCGATATTAATTTGTGTATTTTATAAATGTAAAGTAAGGTGCAAAAAGTCATAAACAAAAATCTGAAAATAAGTCAATATACATTTTTTTCGTAGAATGTTCTGAATACAGTTCTAATTCAAAATTTTGAATGTAACTTTTTTTGCTTAAAATACAACAACCGTTTATATTTTATTTTTATCGTCATGGTTAAAAAAAGAAAAACGAATGGACGCAAAAGTACACGGACCCTGACCCTTTAGAAAATCAACCTCAATAACATCCAGCAAGTCATTTGATTGTTTCAAGTACTAATTGCCTCTCTTTGTTTTCCGTTTTTCTCGTTTTATTTAATGATCTCATTCCACACCAGCATCCATTTTTTACAATCCTTTACAAGTAAGTTATATGGCAGTACAACGGTGCAGTAATTTTATCAGATGGTAATGTATTGGTACTGAAATGACTGTACCGTGGTACACATCCACAATACCATGATAGTATCATGATCCTTTTGTCTTTTTTTCGTGACTTCATTTAGTAATTTTCCCACACAAAGCATCACAGAGTTTAGTCGGCACTATAGAATGTTAGAAACACAAGTAGATGTGTTTGTTATCTTTAATCTCAATGAAATGGATTGTGGGAAGACAGAATGCCTTGTTTACCTTATTCAGTACCGCTTTTTCTAGTGCAGAAGCTGCAGTCGCTCTAAGGGCTGCGTGCCAGGCGTCGGTCACGCGCAGCAGGTGCCGTTCTGACCTTTCATATATCTCTCTTCCCTCCATCTCTAATCCCGCTCCAAAACCCTATGGATGTGCACTGATCCTTTCAATTTTCTGCTTTGCTTCTTCAGTTGATACACAGTCTGTGGTTTTACTAGCGCAGATTCATGGATATTACGATCTGGATATTAGAAATTTAAAGATTACATTTGGCACAGTCTGTCGTTACAATAATGCATGTCCCAGACTAAAGAAGATGAATCAGACCCAGGAGGGGTAGCTGGTTTGAACTGAAAAAATTTGAAATAACGTTTAATTCTGAACTATTGGAATTGTCTTTTATTCGTCTGTTAGCGTTAGCAGGGAGCAATCTGCGGCTGAGTGGTAGTGAACAGCTACAACTTTTGGCTGTAATGGAGGGGCATTTCGCAGTGATTTAAAGAGATGGTCAGGTGGACACTAATGAACTGATCCATCAGTCTGTTTATGTGAGAGAGCAGTGCCGAGAGAGGCGGGGTTATCTGGATCCTGTCAATCAAAATCTCTCTTTATATCCTTTGCATGTCTCTTAAATGACAAAGAATGTAACATGGTGAGCGTAGTCGCTGTCCAAATACTGTGCAATTGTTATAGTTAGTTCTGTAAAACTATGGTAACTATTCGCCCTCAGTGAGAATTGAAGTAAATACACAAAAAAAACATTGTACTGTAAAGCTAAATAGATTTATTAAAGGGATAGTTCACCCAAAAATAAAAAATCAGTCATCATTTACTCACCCTCGTGTCATTTCAAACCTTTATGACTTTCTGTCTTCCACAGAACACAAAAGAAGATATTTTCATGAAAGTTGGTAATAGAACAAGCATTGCCCCCCATTCACTTCTATTGTATGGCCACAAAACCATTCTTCAAAATATCTTCTTTTGTGCTCTGTGTAAGAAAGAAAGTCATACAGGTTTGAAATGACATGAGGGTGAGTAAATGATGACAGATATTTCATTTTTGGGTGAACTATCACTTTAAATGTGCCATTTTAACAGGTACCTTTAAAGGAAAATTCAGTACCATGGTGTAAATAGAAATACCATGGTGTTACCATCTAATGTCCTTTGTGTACCTCAGTATCATACTGCATTTTGTATTATTTAAATTGGAAGTGTGTTCCACATTGGTAACAATAACAATTGTAATTTGGTAATAGCATAATCTGTAATTTGAATTAATTATTTACATTTTATGCTCCTAAATCAAAGTTCATTGGTTTCTGCTTTCTCCGATTTCTCAAACAAACGCACACTTCTTTATTTTTATGTTCTGATTCATCATCATCTTTCACTCACTCTTTGGCATCGTTTCGCTCTCCCACTCATTCTTGTTTTTTCCCAAGAGTGTATGTCTGTCAACATCTCTATCTGTCAGCCGTTTAATGTCTTGTAGCTGCTCTATAAGCACTGTGGTGCAAAACTTCTGGAGGAATCTCAAGTCTTGATTTTCTATCCGCTGCAGTAAGGATCCCTGTATGCACATCTAACATTGTTTTCTCTGTTTCTTTCTCCCATTACCAGGCCCTGATGATTTTCTCGAATTTGTTGTTTGGGGAAATCTGTGAAATTGTACAGACTGAGAAAATGTTTATTGGTAATAAACAAATACAATAACTCTTTTCCTGTTGTAGCAATATAGTAAATCAACAAAAATGACAAAAAATAAGGATACAAATGATTTACAATTAGTGCAACAGTGCAGTTGGTGGTGATACAATTTTTAAGTCGCCATGAAATCAATTTTTTAACAGAATATTGCCTTTTTATAAATACCTTTTATTAACATTATAAACATAAATATTTTAAACCTTTTTTAAATCATGTGCCTTCATATTGTCCAATCACAATCATAAACATTCCCTCCCCCACAAAACAGCCTCTCTTTTTTGCATTACGTATGTCTCGGCCCGAGGACGGGACTGTATTGCTTTCTTACTGTCAACAATCCAATCAAATCTCGAAGGATGTAATCTTCAAGCCCCGCCCTACATTTTTTCCTCAATCCAGAAGACATTACACTGAGATATACGTCATCAATTGGAAGAAAACACCATTGCAACTTCCCTTTCATGCCAACTAAAATGACGGTGTTCCACATTTGCAGAAATGTGTAGTTGGCCTTCACTTACAAATTGGAGTAAATTGTCAAATAAGTTGCAGCTTGATCTTTCACTGCTCATCTCTGTTTTTCCCTCTCTCTCCTCGAGAGCAGTAAGGGATCAGATGGCCTTTTAAACTGTGCAATAGTGCGGTCACCTCCTCATGTTCATCAGGGAGCGAGACATGTCTCTCAGTATCAGTCTGCCAGTCCTCATTGATTACAGCCACTTGAAAAGATGGGACTTCAAGCATGTGTCTGCTTTTAGGAAGTCAACACGCGCCAACTTTCCTCCCAAACCCGATTGAAATAAGAGCTTTTTGCAGACGCTAAACCCCCCACACTTACAGAAGTGAAGTTTCTAAGAGCAGTAGGAGGGAAAAAGTGAGAATAATGTGAATTGAGCTGGCCGTTATCTGGGCTGCTTATTTTTAGCACTCCAACGGTGGAGGATCACCAAGTCTCTCTCTCTTACACCTTCTGAGGAGATTCTGCAAACACTCAGCTGGGTATCTGTGGCTCCAATTAAAGAGAGTGTGGAGTGTGATGAGCTATGAGCTCCAGACAGCACAGCCGCTTCTCTTCTCCTCTTTTCTCTTCTTTTCTCTCACTGCTGCAGTGGAGCTGTCCTCATTACATTCATCTCATACACATGCATGTGTGTGTTTGAAGTAATGCTGTATTTTATTTTATGTACATGAATCGTGGTGATACCATGGTTACATCAATCAAGGCGGTATCATTTTAAACATGCACTATGCTTCTAGATCAAGTTTTTTAACCTTCCATGTCTGGTTGTACATGTTTTTGTTTTCAAAATTGTAATTCTAGTATCATGTATCATGGAATTGACTTTTTTATCTGGATATGTACCGCGCTTATTGACCTTTGTGAAATGTAATACCATGTTTTTTTTATTTAAAAATAAATAAATATGGTAATTATTTAATTCCATGGTATTTGTTAACCCTTGTTGGGTCTGTGGGACCTGATTTTAATATTTACTAAAACTTAATTGTTTTATCAACCTCAGACATCTTTATTCCAAATGAGAACTATTTTCTTTTCAAAATTCATGTTTTTTATAAGGTTATCGTGTTTTTTTATTGTGTTAGTTAGCTGTATTTTTTAAGTTATTATGGCTTAAATCAAATCAACTGCAGTTTGATTGATATTAATTGGAATGCACATAAAAAAATTAAACAGGAACTAAACTCTTTAAATGTTATCAGACATTTATATTAAATGCTATATTTAATATTTCTTTATTCATATTTGTTTTTTCACCCGCATAAAATATTTTACTTTTTTCAAAGATTTGAATATATCACCTTTTTCATAAATGCGATTAAACAGAGAATTATTGTCCTTTAAATATTATTAAAGATTATAATATATTTAATAATATTATATGTATTATATGTAAATACTTTAACTGTTAATATTTATACTGTAAATATACTTTTCTGTAATTATTTTCACTTTATATATATTTAATATACTTGTACATACATTATATATGTATATAATCTATTATATCGTATTATGTACTTTGTATATTTTAATATCTTTTTTTACCTAACTATATATTAAATTAAAATATACAGTTTAAATAACTTTAATTTCACATTTATTTTAATTAATGTATTAAATGACCTGGCAACTTTGGCTGGGACACAAAACATCGACATTGAGTTTAAAGAATGGTATATTACATTCTTATACCATCCGTGTACAATTCCCTGTATGTGATGATCATCACAGTACAGTATGTCTCTGTCCTTTGTGATTTTCATGGTTACATTACTGTTGTACTGTAACACACAGGACCCACGGGCCCCAAAATAATTAATTTCTCTGATGCTTTACGCTATGCAGATTTCATTACATTGTCTGGTATAGTTTAGCACGCCACTAAATCCCAGTCGCCTGCGTTGGCAATGTGGACTTAGCTGTGGCTTTGACTCCAGAAGGATGCAGAGCTGACTTTAAAGGTCAGTCATCCCACAGGGCCTGGAGAGAAGTCTCTGATTCAGTCTGCCTCATTGCTTCATGCTGTAAGCTTTTAAAGGTAACTGCCTCTGCAGGAGCGAGAGGCTTGTTAAACCGCTGACGGGGGACTCGTTTCCGCTCGCTTTTATATATAATTCATTATTCATCAGAACACAGCAAGAAGGGGTGACTTTAATTTGGAGTTTACGGGCTTAGCCGGGCCAGATGATATAAACAACATCCATTTATGTCCGTGTGAAATGCGAGACACGGAGCTAAAGCTGCGGCGTTATGGAATGTCGATCTTAACAAGGAGATTTTCAATTGAAGATTAGCACGAGCCTGTGGCGTGGAGATTGAAGTGCGTGCATGAATATGTGAAAAATATGGAATACTGACTAGCAAAATAACATAACGTACATTATTTGACAAACAAATACATTGTTATATATAATACATTTACTTTAATAGGATATACAGTGGGAACAATATTTTTAGTAAGAACTATGTCGCTATCAGGTCATTTACATGTACCCAATTATAGAAGTGTAAAAGGTAAAGTAACAGGTACAAACTGGCCATGTAAAACTAAATTCCAACAAAATAGCATTTAGTAGTGTAATTCAAAAATGAAAATGCTGTTAAATATGGCCGATCCGGTCATGTAGGGGATCCCAAAGCCTTCGTTATGTTTAAGTTGTGTCTTGCTTTAGGGCCCTTCATGCACTATACATTAAACCAGGCTGAATGATGTAGGTAGCCCATAGACTACATAATGCATGATGATGGGGTCAGCGTCTCTCTAAAAGAGTGAGATCACGACTAAGGAGGGCAACCGATGAAGAGTTTGACCACAAAAGTGGCCTCGTCCCACAGGTGACCTCAGTCAAGCACATATATGGACTCTCAGACAGATTAGCTCCTTCACTGGTTCTCATTCTCTCATATTTCCTTTCCACAAATCTTCTTTAATATACAGGTACACATCCCTGGCCTAGAAATGACCTTTCCCGGTTATATTACATCTGCACTTAAAGGAAAGGTGAGAGTTTAATGTAGCCTTATCCTGCCATCATATTATACAATAGAATCCAGGTGTGTGAACTCAATGTGTTTTTGGTTTGTTGTGATTGCCTGTGTGTTATGTGTGTGTGCAGCACAAGGCCACAAGAGTTTACATCTGTGTGACAAGGGAACTGGTATAGAGATAAACTCCAATGTGAAATGGCCTGCACCGTGTTGAGGGTAATCGAATTATTTTGGTAGCTATGTCAGAATTTGCCAGATGCTATTATTGGCCGACTATGAATATGTCCACAATACTAGGGTGTGGTGGTTGGTTGCCAGGCTGTTGTTATGTGGTTGCCAGGGTGTTGTTATGTGGTTGCTAAGGTGTTCTTAGAGGATGTCACGGTTTCTAGGGTGCTGAGGGTGTTTGCTCATCAAGCCTTTATTACATTCTAATCCTTGGTTCTAGTCCCTAGTACTTGGCTCTGGTCCCTCAATTTTGCATTGCATTTATTCACCCTCATGATGTCTTAGTATGACATCTCTGAAACACAAAACATTTATTTTTAAAAATGTCTCGGTGATTTTGTCTTCATACAATGGAAGTCAGTGTTTTTTGGCTAGCAACATTCTTCAAAATATCTTCTTTTGTGTTCTGCTGAATAAAGAACCTCAAACATGTTTGCAGTGACATGAGAGTGAGGAAGTGATGAAAACCATTTTTGGTTGAACTATCCCTTTAAATCTTTGGTATCTCATGTCCGTGGCAAAAACAGTGCCAGTTATTTAAAAAAGTTTAATACTTAAAATCCTGTTTGGGTAACATAAATGCTCGTGTTAGCAAACATCACCCAACAAGTCATGCAATGTCAAAAAGTCACATCAGAGCAGGATCTTCAATTTACAAGACAAGTTTTAAACAGCCTCTGACCTTCCTGTGTGTGTGCGTGCGTGCGGGACTGAGTTAAAGTGTACTTTGCCATATGTTTGTGAATGAATGTGTTTGTGAAAGCGTGCGCTCTCGTGGGTGTTCGCAGAGTGCCTGTGTGGGCAGCTATCATCCCACACGTAGCTTTTTAGCCCGAAGGCTTTTGGCATTGTTTCTCTGCATCGCATTTTCATATCTTCTGCATCTGAAAGGCTGCGGTCGAGCTGGCTGCTGAAGAAACATCATTAAACTGCAATGACTGCTATGGTAATGATTGCTGTAGGCTGCCTGACCCCAAATGGGCCCCAGCGCCGCTCACAGCACATACACATTGCATATAAAACCTTTGAGGACAACGAGGTAGTGAACGTGTGTGCCTCTTTCCAGTCCATCGAGACGCAAAGTTCCCAGCCTTCTTCTCATTTCTTCTCCTTTTATCCATCTACTCCTGACTGACAGGTTTGCCTCAGGCTCGAAGTTTCTAATTGAGGTGACCACGACGCATGCAGAGTTTGACATTTGTTCTTGTGCCAGGTGGGGTTTCTCCAGTCTTACATACATTTGACCGTTGACACAAAGTTTTGTCCACTAATAGGGTCATGAATGCTTAAAGCATTTTTTTTAAACAGATATGTAACGATTACACTTTGATTTACCTTGTTTTGACCCTCAGATACAATAAAACCGTCATTTTGCATTTTTCAGATCTGAAGTGTGAGCAAGCAAGTGCTTAAAAAGGGTGCAGTTTTCATCACTCTTGAAGGCTTACTAATATATTCTTATGTGTGATATATTGGTGACCTTGGATTATAATAGTTAAACATTTCGGGTTGTCACTTGTCGATAATTCTGGCTGAAAGAAGTATTGATAAGCATATTATTGCAATATCTATTTAAATTTAATGAATCTCATTAGTCACATTAATCGTAATTTTTATTTCTTTTTTTTACAATGCCACTCAAAATTTGGAACCAGAAACTTGTGATTGTGATTCTTAAAGCAAAATGTGTTGTGTGCACTTGTTAATTACAAGATTGAAAAGAAAACAGCTGAATAACATTATTATTGTGTTTTTTTGTGCGCACAAAAGTGTTCTGTACGCTTCAAAGCATGAACATTGAACCAATGTAGTAACATGGACTATTTTAACAATGTCTTTACTTACTTTCTGTGCCTTGGAAGTGGTAGTTGCATTGCTCTGTGGGGGGTCAGAGAGCTCTTGGACTTCATCAAAAATATCCTAAATTGTGTTCTGAAGATGATCGAAGGTCTCACTGTTGCGGAACAACTCACAAGCGATTCATGAATTTTCATTTTTCGGTGGACTACTCATTTAAAACGACAGTTCACCCCAAAGTGAAAATTCTTTCATCATTTACTTACACTCTTATCATTTCAAGGCTGTATAATTCTCTTTCTTCTCCAGAACACAAAAAGAAAAGGAAGTTGAAAGAAAGTAGAACACAATGGACACAAAAAAACAGGTGCAAGTGAATGGGTGCCGGTTACCAACATTCTTCAAAATAACTTATTTTGTGTTCTGCAGAAGAAAGAAAGTCATACATGTTTTGAAATGACACAAGGATGAATAAATGATGAAAGAATCTTCATTTTTGGTTGAGCTATCACTTTAATACCACACCTATTGTCAATACCGGTATAAAGCGACATTCCTAAATGGCAACATCCAATCCACAGTTTGCTCTTTGTGACCTTGAGGGGCATTGGAAATCACAAAATAGAGCATAAATGTGCAATCGATGACGTATTGTTTACATTTTACGAAATATCTCTGAACTCTGATTCAATGATTGCAATTAACCTTTTGGCAAATCCAAACACTCCAAAGGCCTAATAAAAACCTGTGCTTTCGGACCACCGCAAACTTCATAAAGCCAGATTGCGAGGCCTATACATCACACCATGAGTAAATCATCTGTGGTTATGCGGTCTGAATCCGAGACTAGTATTTCTTCAACTCCCCCACACATTACTCTTTCAAGGGTATGACCTTCTCTGTTGCACCGCTGGTGTAATTGAAGATGAGGGGTAATCAAAGCAGCCCTGGGACCCTCTTGAGTACCAAAACCTGGACTCGGATACTTAAAGAAACAGACAAGAAATGGTCCTTAAAATCAGGGGTTGATTCCTGTTTTCGTATCCTCTAGTTTTTCTCCTTATTGTTTTCTTACCCCTCCCATGAGCCTCGGAGAAACAGGGAAGGGTCCTGTTACTGCAGCTTACTGTAGGGAGGTGTAGCGTTGCGGATTTGTGCGCCTTTGTGTGTGTGTGAGAGAGAAGGCAAAATCAGGAGCTTCCCCATCCCCTGACCTTAAACAAGCTGAATTTTCAAACAGCCTGTGCAAACACGCAGAGCTGAAGGTGGAGAGGTCAAATAAATTAACACAAGGCAACTACCAAACCATCGTAGTGAGTTATTGGCGTTCCGCTTCAGAAATGCAAATGAAAAACGGCTTTCGGGGAAAAAAGGCGGAAAAGATGCGAGCAGACAGCTGGATGTAATCGTTCCCCCCTTCTCGTTCGCTCCCGTTTACTTCGGGGTCTGTTTATACATCTGAAAATTTCAGTAGGAGGTAAAACGCTCGCTTTAATTTACTCAAGCTCGTTGATTTCTCGACGCCAAACACCCTCCCCTCACGTCTGTCATCCGTTAATTTCCACAGTCTTCCTCTCTCCGATCCGCTGGTACGACGCTCCAAGGATTTCATTAATTGCTTTTAATGCCTGACAAGGGCAAGGAAGGCGCTTAATTGGAATCGCCCGCCGGCGCGTTATCCGTCGCCTACCACGAACAGCTCTAGGATTTGCGTCCAAAGAGCCGATGGATTTGTACAGACCTCAGGTTCCTGCACTCGCGGGTGTATTCCTGGCCACTGAGGGCCGCCGTTTCCACAGTATCCTGCGAAGTGCGCGAGAGCTCATGCATTGTGTTAAATAAGAAGTATCCGAAAAATTGCTACACCTGAGAGGGACTATAATCTAGACGTGAATATCGCTCTTCCAATGCCCACCTTACTAGAAAGCCCCAGTGCATTATGGGTTTGTGGAATAACTGTGCAGAAATACTTCTCAGGCCGAGGTATCTGAGAATAATGGGACGGGTTTGTTGATTCTTTCGCTAAATGATTCGTAATCGATGTGACCCGAATTCAAAATCGTGGTTCATCTTTTGTCCCACATTAATGTGGCACACGCTGAGGTTCTCCGCTCATATAATTCCTAAACGCATGTCTAAAGCTTGCAGCAGCGGTTCAGATTTAGTAATTGTCCTTTTGAAGAGTTTAAAATAAAAGTGTGACCGCAGGTCTGTAGCGGGCGTGGATTCTCACCTCTCTTGGCATCGCCCTCATTAACCTTTTGCAGAGAGTTCTTCTTTTATCTGCAGTGCTAACTGTAGATAGTATAGTGTAGTCACCCACACGTCTGGATTCTCTCAGGGAACAGTGAACCTGGGTGTTTATGCGTGTTTTATGTATGCGAGCGCCGGTGAATGACTGCAACAGTTTTTCTGCAGTGACTGCTGTTGATCCAAAGAAAAAAGAGCCGTATGACACCTCTGTAATGTGTGTGCGTGTTTGAGATGGAGAGAGCGAGAGAGATAGACTGGGAATCTGCAGCGTGACATCCCAACAATGGGGTGCCTGCTGCAACCGCATCAATTAACATGAGGCAGCACCTGCTGCATGCTGATTGGCTGAGAGGATTGCCATTTCCCTTAACGCCCGCCCTCGCAGCTCCACGCCTACCTTTAGTGGAGAAACTCAGCCAGTCAGATACAAGGACATGCCTGCAAGGAGTAAACTGCAAGTCCTTTGTGTCGTGAGTTTGTGCAAGTGTTGTTTTAGACGTTGCTGCCACCTAGTGAATCTGTTCAGCTGTGCGTGCATGCAATACACATTGTTCACTGGTTTTCAACTTTGTTTTCTTTAAAGGCGTAGTTCACCCCAAAAAATCTATTTCTTTCATCATTTACTCGCTCACTCACTAACTTATGTTATTTCAAACCTGTATGACAAAAGAAGATATTTAGAAGAATGTTGGTAATCAAACAACACTCATTTTTTTCCATTAAAACAACAGAGACATTTCTCAAAATATCTTCTTTTGTGTTCCACAGAAGGTATCAAGTAATGCCTCTCTGTTGTGGATTAGCGGTCTTGTGGCCTTCGCTACTGTGTGTCTTTGAAGTCTATGAGACCTTAGGGTGTCCAATTTGTCACTTAATGATTTCACTTCACAGCGAAAAAACTGACCGAAAGTCCAGGCAGCATTGGGTCAGCAAAGCAAGAGCCGAGGGAGGCATGTGCGATTGTAAGGAATAATCCATTCCTCATTGTTTGCCCACCTGTGCTCACAATTTTCTGCTTTGTATTTTTTCTCGGTAAAAAGCTCTTACTAAAGCAAGAGACTAACCTGTAGGTGCTAGAATTATTCATCATGATGCTATGCATATATTTGAGCCACCTGGTAATATTTAGGTTTGGTTTTCAACTGTTTAGGACGGCAGGCTGTAATCTCCCAGAATCCCTCAGCATTGACACACAGGCAGCTGTTGTGATGTGTTTTAAATGCTGTGAAAACATCTGCTGCTCCACCAGCTGAGAGCGCGGATATAGATGCTAACTTAGGGCTTTTGTGAGTGTGTGTGAATTAAACGAAACCAAGCTCTGGACCTGGAGAAACCATTGTAAATGTTCAATGTCAAATAGAACACATGATGTACAAAACTCATAATTGAAGAAGTAACCTTCATTTGTTAATACTGTACAATATAATCTAGTGTGATGGGACACACAAGGACAGTCAATGTAAAGTTATGCCCTTTATACGCGGCGACTTTTAATCATATTTTACTATAATTATACATAATATCACGAGGCAAAACTACAACGTCATGTATTGAAGAAATATGGCAGTTTTTTTTGTTGAGCTGCAAACATGTGACCGGCATGAACTTTTGGTTGCCGTGTAATTCTAAGGTTCTATCTGCATTGTGAGCAGTTTTGAGATATTGAGCTTCAATGTCTTTGCATTCCATTTGACTTTAAAAACTTTCTGACTTTTTCTAAAAAAAGTCCCAAAATGTACACAACGTAGAGAAAAAAAGCATCACAGAATAAGAAAATGTGAACTGAATAGGAAAATCACATTCATTTTCTCTCTCACACACATTAACCATCAACATTACTCGCAAAAAACAAAAAATATTTTCACACATTTATACATTTTGGTATTATTACTCGTACGCAGAAATTACAAGGTACTGGCATAACACTGAGCTCAAAACAACAGTTTAACATAACAGTTACTGAAAATGAGTCATCACAAACTCCAGAAGTGTACATTTGCTTTGTCTTTTATGATTGTCCTCACGAACCAAGTTCCAGACATAGTCACCCGTCATTGCTTCATGCACCTTCCATCAAGACCGTAGATTTGGAATTGGCAATCAGTTGTTTTATAAGCTTTGTAACATATAAGAAATGCAGTCATTATTCTATGCTACACAATATACTCAGTGGCTTCAACCCAGTCCTGTAGGACCACCATAGCACGACACTCATGTCTTTCATCTGACACAGCTGATTCAGGTCTTGCAGTCTGTAGTAATGATCTGAATCAGGTGTGTCAGATAAGAGAGACGAACAAAGTGTGCAGTAGCTGAGAAGCACTGCTCTAGTTTTTTCTTTCCAGATGATAGTCATTTATTCCTTCGTCTAGTTATTGCAGATGTCGTTCCAAGATCAACTGGAGTCAAAATTCTTGGTCAAATATTGATGATGGTGAGAGACGGTGTCTGTTCTGGTAGAGTTTGCACAGGTGCCTCCCTAGAGTGTGATGTACTCTGCATGCCCTGCTTATGTCAGGCAAAAGCAGAAAAAGAGCTGTGATGGCACAGCACAAACTGGTCCTGAGGAAAGTCAAGCTTTGGCAGAGGACACAGAAGCGTTTACACTTGTTTGTCAAGTGAAGTGCTCGATTCACAGTGTACAGTACAGGATAAATGTCTGAGCATACATTTGGTGAAAAAGTACAGTTGTCTTTTGGATCACTTCCTATTATGAATCATGAATGAGTTAACCTCTGCTTTGTCTGTTATATAACCTTCTTCCTTAGAGAGAAGAAAACTTTGACTTGTTTAACACAATCAAGACACTTAAAGGGACAGTTCACCAGAAATGTAATTCTGTCATCATTTACTCACCCTCAAGTTGTTTCAAATCTTTATACATTTCTTTGTTCCGATGAACAGAGAGAAATATATTTGGAAGAATGCTTGTAACCAAACAATTCTTGGCCACCAGTGACTATCATAGTAGGATAAATGACAATTGTGGTCAAGAACTGTTTTCTGTCCCACATTCTTCAACATAACAACAAAATGTATACAGATTTGGAAAAAGTTGACGGTAATTAAATCATGACAATATTTCCAGGTGAACTTTTCCTTTAAGGGTATTGAAAAACTGACTTGTGGGTATAAAAGGGATAGTTCACCCCAAAATTAAAATACTTCCATCATTTACTCACCCTATACCTTGTTTTAAACCTGTATCTTTTAGTTCTGATGAACCAAGAAGAATGTGCGAAAGCTCTGAGGGCATCATTGAGTACTATAGTTTTCATAAAATTTATGCAGAGACATGAATATGCAAATTAGCTCCGCCTCCTCGCAGTCGCACTCTGCAGTTCCTGAAGCTGCTTAAACTGAAAGTGAAACTGAGAGCTGACACAGCAGTGCAGAGATCATTTTTGCCCGAATCTGTGCCATCTTTGCATATGTATTACACTGCTGATCCACGACGTCAAATGAGTTGATGTGATTGGTAACAGGTTTGTAACGTCATTAATTGGGGCAGTTTCCAACTGCATTTTTATGGAGAAAATACTCAGCAATGGTTAATAATTATAAATCTGCAATTATAAATCTCGGTTTGTCTTAAAACGTATTAAAAACACCACATAAACAGAAACATTGAAAACTTGATTTTCACCACAGGGGTTCTTTAAGGAAGCTCCATACGTTTCTTTGCCATATACTTTTCTGTTTAACTTTCTTCTACAAATCTATAGAAAGCTGTCAAAACATTAGTATCACCGCTTTTTCTTGGCCATTGTCTGCTGTGTTTGTTGACTCCAAAGTCACTTTTACCCAGGAGATTTTGTGTGATTTCCTGTGCTCAAAGTCGTACTCTGGTTGTTTGTAAATGGAATCTGTACAGTCTGTGTTGTGCTGTCTTGGTCACATCCAATAAATCATAGGAATATAGCTGGTAAATCTAAACTTTTTAACATTATGTGGTCTCTAACATTTTGGAAATCCGATAAGGTTTTAACAGTCTTTTTGCCAGACAGTACAGTATAGACAGAAACTGATGGGATGGACATTTGTGTGGGACAGGCTTTTTCATTTCAAGTTTTGGAATAATGGTAAACTTTTGCTTGGAGTTTTCATCAGTGCTGGTCTCTTATTGTTTTTTCATTATTCAGTCAAAGTCATCAATTTCAATAGTTAAATATGATATAGATAACGACTAATATTGAATATCTTAATGCCTAATAGAAGCAAGAGAAAACATGTGGGGACATAAAGACATTTATATGAGTTTAGAACAGGACGAGGATTCTTGCTGTGTGGGGAGGAACTGTATACATGCTTGGACACGTTTGCTTGCAATCTGGTAAACAGAAGAAAAAAAAAAGTATTTAGATAAAGACTGGAGTGTGTTTGTGTGTCCACTGTGAGAAGGTTAGATGCTGAATATTTAGTTTTGATATCAAAGCTTTTTTTAATCTATTACAGCCCAAACTGATCAGTGTTTTTTATAACTCTGAAATACATTTCAAAATAAGTTTTCTTTATTACTCTTTTCTCTAACACTCAGATCCACCCTGGCCTTCTTTTTACTAAACACTTGATTTAATTCAAACCAGCTGGCCACTTGACTCCTCAGGTTGGCACCCAAACCGCAATGCAACTTGCTCCCTCGCCATCCCATCAGTCGTCTGGCCGCCTTCCCTCGGGATGATGCGCATGGTTGCGTCAATGCCCTGCTCTTGTCTTCTTAAAGAGAGGTTATGGACAGGAGATGCAGCCAGAGCGGCTGAAGATGACAGATGGTTCGTGTCACAGGGACGCAGGGTGTATTTACAGAGGGCCGCCTGTGGTCCAAAATTGATCTTAATGTTCCGCTTTGCTGAAGCATCACTATGAAAAATGAACACGTGCACCTCCTTCGCCAACCTTGCATCTTTTTCTCTTACCTTCCGCTCTCCCGTCGGCAGCGCAAACTGCAGCACTTTCAGTGTCTTGGTAACGGATGGTTTCCTTGAGTCTTCCTGAGGCGTCTTTAATAGAGCGGCCACGTGTGGCGTTTAGCCTTAAATCCATCAGTAGACAAAATGGAGATATGGGAGATCTGTTGTGTTTCTAGAGCAGATGTGGACGCAGCGGTGCTCGTGTGGAGAGCTTTAACTGGGGTTTGGCTTGATTTATTCTCCTTTGTGTCTGTCTAGATTTGTAAGTGTGGTGGTGAGGATTATATTGATAAATCAAAACTGGACAACAATAGATTAAATGAAAGCTGCACTTTGTGAAATCGTCATCAAACTGTTTCTATATATGATGCAAAGCTGTCTCAACTCTTGGAGGCCACAACATGTTCCAAAGATGTTACGCCCACATCTCTCTCTTTAGTTTGACTCTCTGGGTACAGTAAATACAGACTGATCGTTTTGTTCTCTCGTGCACTTTTTACCGTTGCTGTTTGGAACGTTCTTAGAAACTCTGTGTCTCATTGCACGTCATGAATCGTTCTGTTTTGACTCTTTTCATTATTGATTTAGTATGTAGCCGGCCTCCGTCAGGGCTTGAACTCTGCTGAAAACGTGGACAAATAAAGATTACAAAATATCCTTTGGACCTCGGAGCATTTCACTACCAAATGGTATCTAACATTACGTGCACATCTGCCATTCAATAGACCATTTCATCAGACGTGCACGCCTGAACCCCAGTCAACTAGTTTGGCTAGTGTCTAATAATATAACTATTTATATTTAGTTAATATTTGTTAAATAAATGGGGGCACGACGGCTTGGGTGTAGTCATCTGTGATTCCCAACATTATAAATTCAACTACAAGCTGACAATGTTGCTGTTTATTTCCATTTGTCAGATTGGTTCCTTAATTAGGTTGTTTAAGTCGTCACATAAATGTATTACAATGTATCAAATAAAGCCCTGTTCTTTATTTATAACTATTATTATTATTATTATTATAAATATATAAATAAATATTTAGTTTCTCATCTTCCTAATGATACTGGGATTTGCTTAAAAACATATGCACTTGTACTTCTTCTACATTACATTACATTACATTACGTCATTTGGCAGACGCTTTTATCCAAAGGGATTTACATTGCTTTATCCTATACATTTTACACAGGTATTTGCAATCCCCTGGGATCGAACCCAGAACCTTGCGTTGTTAACGCAATTCTCTTACCACTGAGCTACAGGAAAGCTCTACATCTACAAATGATGAAATCATATTACATTGAAATCAAACCAATATAATTCAATAAATATTATGAATTTGCAGGTAAGGATGTTTATGTGGATGTTTTCTGTAGGTGTATATAGGTGGTGGAGATCCACTGGGTGGACCTCTGTAAACATGTTTTTCTACATGAGGGGGCCCCGGCCAAAACAGTTGTGCAACCAATGGTGTATGCACTGAATTTTAATGGTAACCATCTAACATACTCTGGAAATAACTTTATAGCTTAAAGTCCTCATCTGAACTGTATTCATATATAAATGAGCCTCCAAGAAGACTTTCTATCATCATCAATTAATAAACAAATGTGCAATTACTGTTCTTGAGAGCAGGGGTTCCCAAACTTTTCAGCCCGCTACCCCAAAAATAACAGTGCCAGGGACTCGAGACCCCCACTATCCTCGGAGGTGGGTAAAGTATACAAACGCAACTGCGCACATACACTTTTTAGGTATATCTGAACACGCGCATAATGACAACACAAAAAAACACAGCCTCACATAATATGACATAATAGTTATTTACTTGTTGTTATACATACACCATGAACTATTACCACAGACGGTCAAATTTCATCAAACTAATTTGAGTACTGATGGATGTCCTCTTCATGCAAAGGCCGGCCTCGTTTAATACCTGAGAAATGCATCACTTGTGACGAAATCACCTCAGGGGTCACAATCGAGGGGGGGGGATTCCAAAGGCTAATGGCTTTTTATTTGCATGGTTTTATTCTTAACTCGACTTATATTTTTATATTTTGTTTACGGCTGTCAACGTTAAATGAAATCCTAAATGAATAAAAAGAGTTGTGGAAATGGGAATGGGCGTCAGATATGCGAAGTGTGGCTGTTGGGGCCGCATTCTTAAACCTGCTGCTGTGATTCCTGTCATTAATGTTAATCAAAGATCAAAATAAAAGAGGAATTCTGTGTGTTTTATAGCCTTTATTCTGTAATTAATTTAGAATTCGGCATTAAAGCGGGCGTAACACACAGGGTTTCTGCCAATCCCATATTAATCTCGAGTCCCTATAGAGTAGTATTGCATACTTTGTATCTTCGAAGAGTATTTAATTTGATCACATTTATAAAAGATAGGTACAGCTTTACGATTGTTTGCGAAAACATACGGTGCGTGCAGGGGGGAGGGGTAGGCTGAACCAAAGCACCTGCGCTCCCATTTTCAACAAAACACAGACATCAGTTTCACTCACCACATGCGGTTCATGTCCGGCATCTTTAAGCGCTGGGACGGCCCCATATATCAGTTTCAAACGATCTCCAAATCCAGCGTTATATCCACAGTTTATATAACATTCATCACCCAAATGCAGTGAACAAACAAACACCTGAACCTCTCGAACGTATGCTCTTTCTCTCTCCTGTGGAAATGACGTCTGCGCATGCTCCTGCTCTCCTGTGGCCGTGCCGCGTGCTTTTCCGGGAGAATTGTACAATAAGGGACTAAGAAAATTGTTACGAAACAGTATTAAATGTTCGAAAAAAAACTTTCCAAAACCTGTAGGATCGCTGGGGGAGTGTATCGAGCACAGAAATACTACATAATACGCCCAACTCGTTTTTTGACAAGTTGACCACGTTAAGTGTGAGAAGACCGCACGTTTAACATTGTAAAGAAGTCAGAATGCATGACACAACGTTGCAGGGCTGCTTTAAAGACTGTAAAGTGTTTGAAAACTTTATTAAATTTCTGTGTTTTTCCTACCTGTAAGACATGACAGCTCTCAAGTATACTCTACTTCAATGTTGAACTGCTATAATTAATGTTAAAATGAAGAAAAAATTATCAATTTAATTTTCACCAGTTGCAATACTAATATCAGAATGTTGTCTTTCATTCATAAAATGATGTTGTTAAAGAATTCTACTTTAATTTGGAGATTAAATGTGAAATTATTAGAATTTAAATGTATATTTAAAAACATGCATATTATGTGTGATTAATCAGATTATTTTTTTTAATTGATTGACAGCACTAATTTTGTTACACTTTTTGATTAAATACACTATTTCTGGAAATCACCTTATGACCCCCCGTCCCCTACTTTGGGAACTATTGCTTTAGACAACAGACACAATAGTATTAAGTAGTTGTCAAAAAAGATAAACGTGTTTAACTTTGTAAAGTACGGAATAAGTGACGACTAAGCATTGAATTATTAAAAATGTATGCACATTGAGTGGTAATGCAGATACGACAAAGAACGAAACAGCTCAAGGTACCTTTAGTGCTTAGAAAGTATCTGTAACATTTAGGAAATGGTCAACAAATCCACTCTGTAAAAAACACCTAGTATTTTCTTTTGTGGGTTTGTTTGTGCAAGAATTTGAATTCAGTTTTTTAAAGTAAATTTTACTTTACAACTCTGATATGATCTCTGTTACAGGTGTCCATAGGCAAGATGTATGAGGTCCAGAAGACCGTCATTGAACATGGAGAAAAGTAGCCAATTTGATTTGGTCTGGAAATCAAGACTGTTATAGAGGACTGATCTTTGATGTTGGAGTTGAGACTGTGGCTTGTTCTCCGTGTTTCAGGATGGAAGCTGCAGGATTATGGTGTTTTCATTGTGGTCGTCATGACTTCAGCATCAGAATGAATTGCACCGTTTATACATCTTAAAGGGATAGTTCTCCCCAAAATATAAATTCTGTCATTGTTACACACCGACTTTTCAAACTTGACTTTCTTTATTCTGCAAAACACAAAAGAAGATGTATTTTGGAGAATGTTGGTAACCGAACAATGGTGGTACCCATTCCCTTCTATTGTATGGACACAAAAGCAATGCAATTCAATGGGATTCACAATGGTTTAGTTACCTACATTCCTCAAAATATGACAGGAGGATTAATAATTACAATAATTACAGAATTTTCATTTTTGAGTGAACTATCCCTATTATCTCACATGATACAAAAATTGTATATACTGTATGTATTATTATTTTTGCTTTGTATTTAATGCATTGCATTGCATTGCAATAAATGTTTGTCGATTATGTTACTTATTCAAATCTTCTTCTGTGTTTTTTCGCTGATCAATATAGAGCACAGTGTTAGCAACGCCAACACCAAGGGTTCGATTCCTAGGCCGGTGTCACAAGGGTTAAAGGTGTCTGACAAGGCTAAGTAGTTAAAAATAACTGGATTCTGTTAGTTTTAGGTCAGTAGTGGCCGAGTGATGGGTATAAAGATCATATTTCCCAACGTCTAAAGAGGTTGTAGATAAGAAAAGCAAACAGATTTCAGTTGTTTATAGCCTAGCATGTGGCCCAGTTCTAACAGCATCATGTAACAGCAGAGATCTGGAGATCTAAAAGAAATTTTCCATGTGGGTTTACATTTATTCATGAGGAAAACATGGTTGACAGAGGCGACTTGCATTTATCATTATAGTGTTAATGACAATAACACAAACAGTCTTTATTGAATATTTTATTTGGAGCTCTTTTAGCTCAAAGGATTTGATGGGTATTGTTTAGTACAGAAGTGTAACGTCAAAGGCAGTTTAAATGATACAAAATCATAATAACATTTTCCAGCATAGAGGGATCTGAATATGTTTGTATCTAAATAGATGAGTACAAATGTGTAGTTTTTTTATAAAGTCAATATCATTAGTATATATGCCAACTTAAATATTTGTATTCAATATACACCAGACTTATTAACATGCAGTATGCGTAAAATAATGTAATGAACCGATTTGATACAAGTTGATGAAGGTTTCGGTAAGCACATCTGTTTATTCAACCAAAACCAGCTGAAATCAGTTTTGTTGATTCTAGTTGGTCCCGTAAACCGCTGCAGCTGGTTTAGACTGGGACATCAGCTGCTTGACCATTTTAAACAACAACCTTATTTGACCCACCCAGTTCAGAGGCCTCATTTATCAAATGTTGCGTAGAAATCGCCCTAAATTTGATATTATGATCATTTTTCAAAGTGCGTATGTTTTGAATCAACGAATGAACGTACGCACAGAAAACGTGTGTACGCCTCTCCATCAGATGTGAAAAGAAAAATACAGTATACATTTACTGAAATGAAATAGAAAGAATGTGCATCAGGTGTGTTTTGCTTTGTTTTTAATTAATTTATGAAGCCAGTGTTAACTGTATCCTTACATAATACGTGTTATATTACAATTCTATCATATTTTGTGCAGACAGCTTAATTTGTTTTACAGATAATATAAATGAGTGAACATTCAGTACAACCCCCAAAAGTGTTTGCTACAGACATGCATTAGTTGCTTGCGCCATGTTTTTCACAGACAGATCATTTGTAAACTCAGGAAATCCTGAACTCAGTGTAATATTTTACATTGGGGTGTGTTGTTTACAAAAAAATTAACAAGGCACTTCAAATAGTGCATGTACTCTTTGAGATTATAGAAAATAACAAAATTGTGAGCAGTACGTCAGCTGAAAATGTAGGCTGGAATCAAACTGAAGTTGTCCATCGCATTGTCTGTGTGGTAACTCAAGGAAGTGAACCAACAGAAGTTGATGTTGAGCTTAGTCTGACATATAATGTTTACAACGTTTTAACATCCTTAAAACACTGAGAATGAAAGGCCAGTCTGCATTTTCCATGGATACGCAGTCAATTTTCAAAAAAGAATACACTCAACAGTTGAAATGATGTCATTAATTACTCATGTCTTTCCCAAACGTATACACATTCTCCTTCATCGCACACAAAATGTCATTAATGATTTGGAATAAATTAAGGAGTAAATTATGACGAAGAAGTTTGTTTTGGGATTCAAAGCGCAGTTACATTCCTTAACGAATGTCTTTTTACAGTCAAAACGCACAAACAGCTCGTTTAGAGCAGTGCGTAAAAGCGCATCTTCATATAGCATTGAAAGCCGCTGTCTCGCACGAGGACGGCATATACTTCAGGGTGTAATTCAGTCCGTCATTGTTATCCCAGAATTCAAAGTTATCATCCTTCATGTACAACGCGAAATGCAAAGAATCGCTTGGGCCTAAGAAAGGAGGCGTGTACATAGTGAAGGAAAAGCGCTCTCCAAGCGCCGTCAACTCGTTGGGCACGAGGGTGGCATTCGCGTCCACGAACGACAGCCAGTCATTAAAAGTATACCTGACTCCAACCACTCTCTTGCAATTACTCCTACCCATCGCCCGTATGACCCCACGTATATCAAACTGGGTGACCGTCACGCTTTCCAACGCGACTTGACAGCGCGTAAGCCGCGTCTCCATATCAACAGTGTCCACGGGCATCTTAAAGGTAGGCACAGGGCGCTCAAATGTCAGAGTGGACTTCAGGTTTACGCACAAGTCATCCATGAAGTCCCGGTCCTTTTGGAGAGGATAGCTGTTAAGTCTAGTGAACACTTTGGCAGGAATCTCCGGATCCTCGCTGGTGTTAAAGTGCTTCACGCTGGCCAGATTTAACCCGAGCGCGTCCGCGAACTTGACGCGCTTTCTGCAGTTCTGCGAGATCTGGTGGTAGAGGGTCGCCTGATCCGGATAGGCAGGCAAGGACTTGGCTCTTCTTCTGTCACGCAGATACTCGGGTATCTCGTCGGGTTGGAGATCATCATCAGAGTCTATACCGTTCTCCATCTGCTCTTCGTTCACGATGTCCATTAACTCAGGTGTGAGTCTCCAAGGATGTAAACAGGTGAGAAGACTATTCTATAAATGCATGTGCAAAGTAGTGGTCCAGTGACAACCCCAGGGCTCCTAGTGCAGAGGAGAATATATGTGCAGTCAGTTAGATTTGTGAGATACGCCCACCCACAGACAGGGTCCAGCACGCCTTGGTGTACACACGATTGAAAAATAGAGCGTTTGTCCATTGCATCATCTTTACAAATAAATAAATAATTTCATAAATATATGACTACTACCAACAATAACAATAATAATAATACTTGTAACATAAGTGCCGTATTAGCATTGGCCTATGTAATTGCCTAAGATAAAATATTATGCAAATTTGTTTTTTTATTAAATAACATTTTAAAAGATAACACAACTACCACTTTTCCAGCATTTCAAAGTTATTTTTTCATTAGAGACTTGTCATGTTTCATTTGGTTTCGTATTAAGATCTTTGCCTGCCCGAAAGGCCTTTTTATTTTCCTAAAAGCTGTCTGGCTGCTCTCCCAACCAATGACCACAGTTCAGTTAGATCTTTAAAACATGTTGAAATCACAGTCAAAACAAACAAACTCAGCAAACCTCTAGTTCTGTTACAACACAATTAGTTTCAACTACAACACAATTCGTATTCGACTTAAATGGGTCTTTATATGTAGGCCTACACTTTTGTGTTAAGAGCCTTTGGCCTCAATGCAAGATGTTAGAATTATTGTTGATCATTTACAAATGGAGATTTCCTTTTAAATGCCATGCTTAATCATAAAGAAGAAAACTAAAAAGTTGTTTAAAACATTTTTTTTCTAAATACTGTAAAACTTTCCAGAAGCAAGCAAGCATCAACAGAACAAAACAAGTTTCGCTCAGGGTTATAATATAGTCCAGTAGAATTTAATGGGATTTTAACTATTCATTTTTATTTAAACTTTAATAACAATATAAAGACACCTTGTACTGTGTATGTCACTATATTTAAAATTGTTAAAAAACATTTAATAATCTTGTTCAAATTTTAGAGAAGTTTGTTGTAACTCTAATTCACCAGCAGATGTCAATGTTATTACATTTCTGTCATACCGATGCAAATAACACAAATACAGTGGCTTAAGTGTGTAAATAAAACTTGGTTCCAAACCGCTGGTGTACAAATGAATCATTTCTTTAAAGGTTTACTAGTTTATTAAGACACAGTAAAGCTGATGGATTTAACTGCTGCATTCCAGCATCAACATGACATCAGAACATTTGCATGTTACAGTATGTATTTCTCTCGGCTATTAACATTAGTGTGGTAGCAGCATTTGACCAGGAATGAAGACACATCGCATCATCTACAAATCTTGTACATCTGCTTGTGCAAGATTCTACATTGATGGACACTTCTATTGGAAAACACCTTGTGTTATATAAAAGTATTTTACATTCGATGTTGTTATAAAGGGAATGTGTCAGCACCCTTCATGTGCAGATATGCATTCATTCATATGGAATCTTAACCACAGATAATAGTGATTTCTGACATCTTCATAGTTATAAGATTACATGTACTAGAAGTACAAATGGTCATCAACCTACATTCCATTCAGATAAAAAAGAAATTAAACAAAGCTTTTTCTGTATGAAAAATGTTTGTGAGCTAAATCAACTGATCAACCTTTACTGGATAATGATCAAGTGATATAGTGATTATAGTTATGAAATGAAAAAACAGACTTTTCACTTAACATTCATAAGCAGGAATGTGTTTTCTTCCTCTTTGAGGTTATAAAATAAAATAATGTATTTATATTTTTGGCCAAATTTTTGGGGTGAAATATGATTGTTTCCACTGTTAAATTCTGTATTACTACAGTGTTGAATTTAACTTAAACAGGTAAAGATTCAAACTTTGAAAACTTAACCAAATGATATCTTTGAGGTGCAAAACATGTTTATGTGTTGTAATATACAGCTTATTCGACATATCTCATTTCATTGTGGGCGACTGAAAAAGTGGTACACAACAGCAAAACCATTTGACAATCAAGACTTCATCTTTAGTACACATATTTATAATGCTTGTAGTAGATCTAAAATATACTTCCATATATCTTAAGAAACATCTGTATTTATATCTCAAGGGATAAATGACAACAAAACATTGAAACTAACACAATTAACTGCCTTCATTAGTATAAATCTTTATAGTTATGGAAAAACCTGAAATAGATAATGGGCATTGTAGTTCAGCATTTATAGAAGGAAAAGCATCCCATCATGCCTCCTCTGCTGTGTATACACGGTACATCAACGTGACGATAACTGCAGCGATAGCGGGTATCAACCAGTTTGACCACCAGCTGGAACAAGAGACCAAAGGGAAGGTTTGTAACAAAGCACTTACACTTGCGAATGAGATTGCATTATTAATCAGATACTCATGATCTACAAAGGAAAGTTTGTAATACAAAAAACTGTGAAAATAGTTTATTTAAAAAGTTATGATCCCTTATGTATATCTACATATCTTTGCAAACTTCATTTTTAAGTCACATCTACCCAGACATTCTGTAATACAGAAAACACACAACATGTCGTTTTAATGAAAGCAGATGCAACCTACCTTGTTGTTTCTTGAACAGTTGTTACAAGTGATTCCTGTTAAACAAAAAACAAACAAAATTGGGTTTGTCCAATGCGTTTTAAAACAGTTCGAAGAATGTTTGTTAAAAGCTTGAAAATGACATTATCAACACTACGTACTGGTGGTCCGCCTAGTTTGTCTCGGTCTTCCTGTGAAGAAAAAAAAAAAAAGAGACGTGAGGTGACGTTAAAATTGCGACGTGAGCTTATTTTTTTCAGCTTCATCACAAAGTTACCATGATTTCTTTAATATAATCCTAATATCCATGTTTTACAAAGCTACAAAAAAATTAATTTCCCAGCACCTTCATAGAAACTTTCAGCTAGCATCTGAACTAAATCCACACTTCCTCTAGTAGGAATAAAAAAAGAATTCCAAGTGATTGATAGTATCTCAAACCCCGGTAGGACTAGAAAAACATCTTGGATTTTGTGAGATACAACTATGAAACCGACCTGATGCTGTCGGGGATGTAAACTCGGGACTTCGACAAGATATCAAGGATGGGTAAGTGTGTGCTTTTTTCCAACAAAGCACATTTTCACACAGTTTAACATTACCATCAAAATTGTTGAGATTTTACATGTCATGCTTATGGCAGACACTATAATCCAGTTAACAAAGTTACAAAGTCTTTTTTACATCTGTTGCCAAGGAGCCCAATGACCCATGACCACAGCCTTTTTGCACTCACATAATTTCACACAAACTACAAAATGCATCAAATATAGTCTGATCAGGCCTTTTTTGTGTGACACGGCTGACTGACGGAACAGACTTGCAAACAGACAAACATGCACACACTGTAGTGTATGTCAAAGACTGTCAAAGTATGTACTTTCATTTCATCTTATTTTTAATTCGTTTTAAAAGTTTACTGTATTTGCCTTCACATAAATCATGTTCAGCATACACATCAGTTATTCTATATATAAAGCTGTGTTAAAAACAGCACAAAGGACTTCTTTCTATTGATCAACGATATTTCCATTCAACCTACTGGATGAAGCTCTCCTATAAGCATAGAACTGGCCATCTCCCGGGCATCTGTGGAGTGCCCGACGTCTTCGAAACTCTCTGTAGCATCTCCACCCGCCTGCTCTCGTAACACCTCCTCTCCTCCAGGGTGCTGTGGACACCAGTAAATGCATGAGATCATCCGGGTCACACTTATTTCAAAGGAAAGCCATAAATGATTGCTTAAAAATCCACTTTGCCCCCCGGATTACAGTTCACTGCTAATGGAAAACTGGGTGAATACTGTCAAAGTTGATCCATGATAAACAAATTGTATCTTTTTCTTTAAATGAATGCAATCATTAAAGCATTTTATTTTTCACAGATGATGCTATATTTAAAGTCCTAGTCATATCTGGTGTTTGGTATGGAAACCCTTATACACTAAGTCATGCAATTGTATGCTTAAAATAGCTTTTGTACATTTTAAGATCTAGCTGGATTGCTGTATATTTCTCAACATGTAATCTAGATAACACTGGAAAGAGGGGAAATGCCAATCTGATAAAGCACGCAAGCATGTGTGTGGTACTATCCCTTCATACAAATATGAGAAATGACATGAATTAAGAAATAGTTATTGCTTAATACACATACATTAAACACATTAATGTTAGTTGACTATTTGTATCTATATTGGCAAATTTATGGACACTTGGCGGAAGTGTGTCCGTGCATTTCTTGTGTTAGACGCTGCAAGCCTGTGGATTTACGTCACACACCTATCTGCCTCTCTGTAGGCAATGTACACAATAACGTGCACAACAGACAAACTCATTCTGCTACACTGTTTGTTTACCAAATGCAATAGCGTATGCATGTATTACACATTTAACTGTAATTGTCAACGTATTTCGCACAAGTGTTTGTGTCGGTATAGAATTGTTAACACTCACCTCCTCGAGAAACTTCGTGACGTCGTATACTTTATTATGGATGATAATCCATGTGCTTTTAAAAGAGTTCCGCTCCTCCACTTCTGACAGACGATAATATTTAACACCCTCCGCGTCTGACCCGTTAACCTCCATCGGTTTAAACGTGCGTTTTCCGCAAAGAAAGTCACAAGGAAATCCTCCAAAAAGTTACCAAGCGACCCTCACGCACGAGCGTAACGTACTTCAACACTGCGCCAACCAACGATTGCGTTTCCCAACACGCCAAGCCACGCCCATTCCGCTCTAGAGGAAATCTTATTGGATAGAGTTGCATTTCGTTTGCCTGGCGTGTCGGTTTCTATTGGTTTTAAAGGCTGTCAATCAAAGTGTCTGGCCGTGTATCACATCGGATATCAAGGCTAAAGCGTCAGCGTGACTTTGCTGAGTTTGCTCAAGTTCACTAGAGCGGTGGTTCTCACGCAATACGGAAGCGCAGAAGTTTATTGTTTATCAGTTTACTATGATATGGTTCATTAAAAGCCACACCAGGCTGAGATGACGTGTGTTGTAATAATTGGTGGTTAAAGGGACACAGTGGCTATCCTGCAAGCACAAAAAAATATGATCTAACATAAAACGTAATAATATAATGATAAAACTAGTGCAGTATTCACAACAAATTGATTATTTTTTGTAAAAAAAGGTTAGTTGTTGAATTAATTTATGCCATTCAGGTTCATTATTAGGCTAATATAGATTGTTTGGTGGGATGGGCACGACGGCTTCCCTTGTCACGCGATACGCGTCTCGCGCTTACCGCCAATATCGCGCTCTAGTAACTGTCACGTGAAACTGTGAGGTAAAATATCACGTTCTTTCTTTCTTTCTTTCTTTCTTTCTGTGGCAAGCGAATTTAAATGATATCTGATACACTAATAACAATCTATAATTTAATTGCTCATAATGTGTAACTTACGTTTCTTATTTGTAGTTCAGATTTGGCGAACTAGTAATAATAGTAACGTACTGTACCTCAGTATCACAGTTCAATGGTTTGGTTAACCCACATTTCCCCTCAGAATGAATGGATGTGGGACACAGTCGTTGTTTTTCATCGCTCTTCCGGAGCTGAGGAGTTTATGTTATGTCAACCTGTTCTTCACCAACACCAATGATGAAGGAGAGTTGAGAAACAAGCAAGTGAAAACCTGCAGGTGAAAAAGAAAAACAAATGTAATATATTGAAGTTACTGGTATAGGCTGGGGCCTGGCTAAAGTTGATCATTTGCATGTTATTTATTTTATGTTAAGTTGAATCTATCTTTGAACACTGTTCCGTGTAAATCTGCTTTGTGTTCTATTCATGTTTACCTTTTTCTCTCTTTCAGAGAACTTGTGCTCTTATACTCGAGCATTATTGCCTCACCTGTTTTGGGTCATTTTGTGGGCATCACTGTTGTCATGACTGTAAGTATGACATTTTTAACCTAGCTGATTTGATTTGAATCTGATATTGTACAAGTAAGTGGTAATTAGGTCAACGTGTGATTTTATGCAGGCTCTATTGACAGAAATGCAATATAATACACATATCTATATCTTCAGAGGTGTATAAAGCTTTAGGCTATGTTTTTGTTACCTTAGAATGAGCTATTTCGATCTAAAATACAGAGGGTCCTTTTGCATGGAAATCGGCATGTTATTTCTACAGGAAATAAGTAAAAACTCATCTACAGCAAAGCACAAAGGTGGTAACATCTTCTCAGGCCTGTGTCTGCCTCCATAGGGCTTCTTAAGTGAGGGTTGGAGTTAGCCGTTGGTTGCAATTCACTACCTCACCTCTAGATGCCGCTACATTTCGTGCGCTGGACGTTTAATTACCATATTCATTATGAAAAATCTTTAGTGTAATACAGTCCAAAGTAGGGAAGGATATTTTACAAACAAAAAAGTATGTTTTATTAATTATTTAACATAATAATATTTAATCAATGATGACTATAATTAATTTACATTTAGGCATTTGGCAGACGCTTTTACCCAAAGCGACTTACATTGCTTTATCCTATACATTTTACCTAGGTATTTGCAATCCCCTGGGATCGAACCCACTTGTTAATGCAATGCTCTTACCACTGAGCTACAGGAAAGCTTAATTTAGCTTAATTAATGTCAAAATACATTTTATTATTGCAAAATTATACGTTAGGCGAAGCGCATATTATTTTGATTGCATTGCGTGTCATCGTGCCTCCCTTTTATGAGTGTTTTGTGATATCTGCATCTCCTTGCGTGCGATTGCACCTGTCATTGGAGTGTGTGATGTTGCATGTGCGTGACTTCAGATCTGTGGGTGCATGTGTGTGTGCGTGTCAGCACAGCTCGTGCTAAGGCATGTCTCGTGCAAAGCAAAATATTTGAGGCACATTCCACACACTCCATCATCTGTTTTCCTGTCCTGAACTGAGGCCACTTAAATCAGCATTTAAAGCTAACATGTCCAGTGTTGTCCCTTCAGTAGTGCCTTTGATTTGAATCTGGAACACATTTTTCTTGAGTTTTACAAATTTTGTGAATGTGTTACCAGACTTCAATTGGAACGCTAGTGAATAATTAACATTGTTGTGCTTATGTAACCTTCGTGCCTTTTGTGCTTGTGCAGTCAAAAAGGGAGAACATGCCTTTGTACCGATGCATCTCAAAATGAAAATTTGTTTATTCTTTTTTGCAAGGCTTCATTCCTCAGATTTGTTTCTTATCGGGAACATGATATCTTTGTTTACCGGTCTATTTTAAGTGTCTGTTTTTCTTTCTTGTGCGCTTTCCTAGGATACATTTTACAAGAAAGGCATCATTCAAGCTTTTGCACAGACACATGGTCTGCAGGTAAGTTTAAGGGAAAATGTTTTAGCTTTTTTTTTGTCTTCTCTCAGACAGTTTTACCTCCAGGTTGTACTTGCAGACAAATCCCTCAAGCATTTCTGTTGCTCCATGAGTTCAGTCTGAGCTTGAACCCAATCTGACCCTTCTTGACCTCTTTTTGTGAACAAATGATCACAACAATTCCGAATTTAGGAGCTGTATATACCTTATTCAATAATGTATTTATTACTGAGTGTAGTATCAAAGTGAAAGGTGTTCTGGGTCATTGCTAGTGTATTGGTAGGATATTGATCAAATCACTATCCTGCAGTATGGGCAATAGCAATAGTTATCCTTGTCTTAGCAAACGACAAGAAGTAAAGATAAGCAATAGAGTTAAAAAGGTAAAATAAAAAGGTAAAAAGGAAATATTATGGTAATGTAGCGAGAGAACAGAGGTATAGAGAACATGGGCAATTAAGACATACAATATAAACCAGAAAACAGAAGCTTCTGTACAATGATACTAAATCTGTCTGTCACAGACCTTTAATCCATCCCATTAACTTCTGTTTCTGTAGTTTGGCAGCCCCCAAAGGGTATCGCCTCCTGTTTTGCAGACCTGTTTGTCCTATTCTGTGACTGCCAAGATGGCTCCCAAATGGAATAAAGCTGGCCAATACCTTATTGCAGGTGAGCGACAATACAATCACATTTACATTAAATCATTTGGCAGACTCTTTTGTCCAAAGCGTCTTTAAAATGATCCTAACAACAAGAAATTCGTACACGTAAGGCAATATACACGAGAAGTGCCAGCAATACAAAGTTTAGGGTATGACGTTAAGATGATAAAAGCAAGCATACAGAGAAAAGTACAGAAATTTAAAGAGAGTCAATCAAAAGTTTTTTTTTGTAAGAATCATTTTGAGAAGTACTAAAATTTCATGATAATTCACTCACCCATATGTCTTCATTTAATGCACTTAAATGGGGGCTGTTGGTTAAGGTCATCATTTCAGTTTCATCGCAGCTTCGAAAGGCTCTACAGGACACCAGCCAATGAATAAGGGTGTTGTCTAGCAAAAAGATTAGTCATCTTCCAAGAAAACGATAATATATATTCCAAATATGATATAATTCTTAAACATAAATAAATGGCTTGCACCGCCTCCAAGATGAAATCTGGACCTTAACCAACAGCCCCCCGTTGAAATCCATTATATGGATAAGAACCCTGTAAAGCCTCCTTTGTTTTTCGACAAAAGAAATAAACACACGTACGGCTTGTATGACATATGGATGAGTGAATTATCATGAAATTTTAATTCTAAGTGCTCACAGAATAGGTGGGTCTTCAGCTGTTTTTTTAAATGTGTGATTGATGGGCCTTACATAAGCCTTTTTTACCTGATTGCACATTAAGATACACACACTGTTGTTGCCTTTGTGAATTTAAATGACACAGCCATTAAGGAATAATAGTAAGCGATTGTTCACTGAAAAAGGACTGGATGCCTATGTGAAACGCTGTTCAAAAGATCTTAACAGTCTACTTTATGATAAAGCTAAACTTCAGTCTGTATTAGCGTTTTTTTAAACTTTTTTCTAGTTGAGGAATAAGCAATGCATACAGTTTACTGGATGTCGCTTTCATTTCATTTACAGAGCTCTTGTTTTTATTACCTTGGGGTTCAAGGGATATGTCAGGAGTCTCAGTTTAACCCTTAGAAATTAAAAGGCAGGATTGTAGTAATTTCAATGTTTAACAGTCATGTTATGAATTATCACTGTTAAAGATTTTAATTTTCATTACCTTAATTAGTAGCACAATGTTTTAATCTAGAAAATATGTAACAAGCATGTACCTGTACTGTGTGTGATGCTTCCAAATCAACAGCCTATTACCGTTGAGTCATCAGTATGGTTTGGATAAGTGGATATAAAAGGAACAATATAAAAGGAAAAGGAAACCGGGCAGTTTTTGTGCCCTTGTGTTGGAGGTCGCTCCTTGAAAAATTGTGTGGTGTAGTCCTTGAACACATTTGGTGCTTTTACTGTGTTTATGACTGTGAGGCTGACAGAGGTGTTTGGAGGTTCTTCAAAGCTTGGCAGGGACAATTTATAGAAATGAATTCTAGTCTAATAAATATGTGCTTGTTTTTAATGAACATATTTTTGATGATACTACCAGATTGCAACATTCCCCACAACATTTTTTTGTTATAAATTATGCAATAATCTCCCATCATGCAACTTGTTTCAACTTCTTAGAATTATGTTTTTTTCTCTCTCTTTCCAGGAAGGGAATTCCTAAGTCACTCTGGTAAACTAAATGCGGTTGGTAGGTGGGAGTTGTCTGTCTATATACTTTGGTACAGGACACTGCCATTTCTATTCTCATTGTTGGACACTGATTTCCCATGATTGCTGTCTAGCAGTGACTAAGATGGTCGAACACATAAGGAAAACCCCTCTTACATAATATCTAAATAATATTTTCTTTCTAGTATAAGAAAATAATCTTGGAGAGTGTTTGTAAGTATCACCCCTTCCCTCGCAGAAGTACTTGTAAATGTTCATTGCATACACTTCTTTCCCTTTAGCCCAGAATCATTTTCTTTTGTCATGCTTCAGGCCACAGTTTAAGATGTAACACTGTATCATCAAACCAAAATCTCTTCTATAGTTTATTCACTTACTCATGAAAAACGCACACACTGTTTTTTTATTATCTCTGTTTGTCTTATCGCCTCTTACTCTCTTTATATATTTACTCATTCTCATGTCCTCTGAGGATGTGCTCTTGTTATTCACCCACAGTTCTTGAGTTGAACATCACAGAGACTCAGCTCTGTATTAGTGTTGAGGCCAACACAGTCAGACTTCCTCCAGCTGTGGTAAGACACTCTCAGCCTGGAGTCACAAATCCCAGTCTAGCCTTTTTTAACCTGTGAAGATCTTTACTGCCATTATAAAGTGTTGAACCCTTTGACACAATTCATGCCCTATATGCCTTTGGCACTTGCTCAACTATGAATGTGCTCATGACAGAGTAAAACTGTCCAATCAACTGTTTTCTGCATAAATCTGTTCCTCAGTTGTTGATTTAGACACACAAATACATTTGTATACAACTATACAATATATTAAACCAATAGTAGGTTGATAGCCCCTAAAAAAGTAAACAATATGCCCCGGTTCAACATTTATTTTCAGTTAAGACAGCTTAAACACTCATTTTAGTCTGGGACTAGTTTTAAGCCTTGTCTGTGAAATTTGGCATGTGACGCTGGTGCTTTTGATCATGTAACAACATCAGTTATAGGTCTTGACTTTAGAGAGGGATTACCTTTTTGTCAGATCAATCACAAATGGAGGGCGTGTTTAGGAAACCAATCTGAAGTAATATGTTTGTAGTGACACAGAAACTATAAATCTTTAAAACATCTCCGTTTTACTTTTTATGTTCTTCTGACTGTTTGTAATATGCACAATAAAATGTGGTCTAAACATTTTTAATCCATGCTCTCTCGTATTATAATTTATGTTGTCAGTTACATGCTCTTGTGTTTTCTGGCAGTTAAAGGATTTCGATTTTCCTACTGCTGTGGTGGACCATTTTCTCCACACTGATGACGCTGTCCTTCATACAAACATGCCAAATAATTGGTGCCACGTTCTACCAAGGTGTGTGTATACAGCACAGTCAGACTGCTTTTTAAAATTGAAGTCCTACATCTAAAAACACACATAAATCGGTACTGGTGATTTGCACTGTACTGCTGGTTGACAGTTGGATTTCAGCAATATTTTTTCTCAGAATTGTATGGCTTTTCTATTACAGGTAACACATAGTTTTATTGTTTTTCATGTATCTTGTGTGTGTGTGAGCAGTATGAAGAAAGGTCAGCTCATCAGTATCAGTCGCAGAATTCCACTGGAAAGTCCATTTCAATCTTACTCAGAGTTCCAGGAGCATTGGAACAGCACGGTAAATACAACCACAGTCATGCATCTTCGAATGCTCTCTGGTTAAGAGTTAAATCCTCATGTTTATTGTGTAGTGGCAGGGTTTTTTGTATATTACGATGTGTTACAACATATTAACCATGTATTAACATTTTACTGTTATATCGTTTACGTACCTATTTTTAGTCTCCCCCATAGAACAGTCTTTGTAGCTATAAAAGCAAAAAAATCGTTTTTTTCAGATATATTAATTTATAATATAATTATAATTTTAAATACTTTAAATAATTAATGTGTATACGAAGTCCCATAAAAATGATCATAATACATCTTCTTCGCCTCTTTCTATTAAATGTGATGAATTTGGTAACGTACATCTGTGGCTTGTATGTTAGAGAAATAAAAAATGATGTCCTTTACAGCAGCCAAAACAGATGCTGGGCCTCAAAAGTGTTATGAAGGTTACATTTCAGGTTGACAGCATATGTTAACAGTTAACCGTTAGACCTACTCTGTTTCTGAAACAGCTTTTGCCATTTACATTTAAATGTTTATGTAAATTGACTGTCAGACACTGGAAGTGTTGTGCTTTCACAGCATTCTACTTTGTTTTATGTGTGTGCTTGCACGTATAGTACTACCTGTATGTGTGTTTGTGTTTAACACTATGATCTACTTATGTTTGGATTAGAGTTTGAAACCTAACCTTTGATCATAAACAGACGCACACACTTGCGGGGCTTGGCTGTAACACAGAATTTGTCTGTATGTGCAGACATGCACGGTTTGCCCATTCGTATTGTATATACACCATCTGTTCAAGTCCAAAACACATCTAAATATTTTGTTAGAACATTGCTTGTTTGCTTATAAAAACACTTACACAGACAAACAGGGAAAAATCTGCCGGTTAAAAGAAAGCTGTTTTATTGCATGTAGCTCTGTTCTGTATTCATGTCTCCGTCTTTTATCACTTTTGTTGTTTGTTTGTTTCTACTACACTTTTGGTTTAGTATGGATACAAGCTTCCATCTGCAAGGGAAGAAGAAGTTATCTACTGCAGTGTCTACTTTAAACCAATAGGTGAAAAGCTGTTCACGTATCCTTTAGTAAGTGTTCTGACGGTGTTAATCTCATTTTTGTTTAGCATATACAGAAGTTCATGAAGCACTTTCTGTTAAATACTGTACACTTATACCATATCTTTTGTGCTGTTCTGATCCGTTTACAATCATGATAATGTTACCGTTTATTGGCAGAAACAGAAATCGCTTTTTGTCATAAATCTTCTTCTGGAGATTCATTCTGAAAGCATTAAAAAGGCCTGTTGTTCAAACACTAAGTTATGCAACATGACAATGACACCTAGTGGTCATGAGCTAGGAAAGTAGTTATTATAGAACAGAAATTTATTCTTGAGGATCTATTTGAAATGAAGCTTTCTGAAAATGCAAACAATCCACAGCATGCAACTATGTTTATTGTATAAGAGAGGTTTGTCCTATGACATCAGTATGTGCATGGTTAATTCTGTAAACATGCGCTTAATATGGTGTACAGCGTTCACCACAGTGTGTTCTGCTGGACAATAGCCATTGTTTGTGGCGAACCCCAGAATCAGAATCAGAAAGAGCTTTATTGCCAAGAATGTTTGCACATACAAGGAATTTGTTTTGGTGACAGGAGCATCCAGTACACAGAATAAGCAACAACACAGAGACCATCAAACAATACAAAAAACAGTTACACAGATGATTTAAGTAAGGGTCTATGGGTATAAAAATAAAGAAATACAATACAATAAACATAAGAGTAAAGTTATGTTTGTATGTAAATATGTACAAGTAAAAAATAGAATAGACTATTTCAGTAAAAGGTATGTGTTATATACAGCAAGACGAAATATAATTTACAGAAAAAGTTGTATAAAAAATAGATAGTGTATTATCTGAAGGTCAACTCAGCTTTATTCTCTATACATGCTGTGTGTGACTGTCATATTAATAACAATTTTTAGATTTGTTCTCTTTCGGCAGTTTCACACACGTATCCTTAAACTCATGCTCAGATATCCACTGTGTTGTATCCGGACTCTGCCAGTACAGTGCTTTCCCAGAGTAGACCTGCAGGGGGTGCTGAGAACCTTCCTATCAGATCTGCAGGCTGAACTGCTAAGTGTGTGTGGTTTTCCAGTGCAGATGTCCAACAAGCCTTTCTACTACAACCATGAACTGATCAGACCAGTCACTGAGGTATTACACAGACGTGTGCATAAACATACATTCAAACATACAAGTTCAATTGATCAGATACTTAGATTACTCTCATCGTGATGTAGAATCCATCAATTAAACGTAACATGACGGGACTGTTGACATTTGACATTGGCTTATTGGCTCATTTCTTGTGACAAAACTCACCTGCTACACAGATGCAAATGGATGGTCTACCCTGCATGTGCTACCCTGGTTTTACATTCATGTTGCAAGATAAATTCAATAAATTTGACATTTGTATTTATTTTTCCAAACATATCTTTTAAAGTGAGTTACAAACTTTCAAGAAAAGAGACCTATGGGATCTTTTGGATGATAACAAAATCTTCAAACTGCTCGCCAGATATAATTACACCCCCGAACTTGACATATGACACATATGAGAAGTGAACATATGGATGATCGGCAAAGCCTTCGCACAGTCAGCCTCATAAAACAATCCATCACTTTGTAGGAACAATGCCATTTAAAACACATAATATAAGAGTTTCCAGTCAGAGCAATACCTGACACTACATTAGGTCATTTCTTCCATTTGATTATTGTTGGCGCAAGGAGGAGATACTGACAGTCGGCCAGATGGACTGAGGTTTAATTTATGCTGGCCAGAACTGAATGCTGAATGCTAATGTCACATTGACAAATGTGGATATGATATGATTTGAAACACGATATGTGTCACCCCTTTGTTGGTACAGATGGAAGACTAGTGAACGTGAAGCTTCATTATTATCATAACATCGTAAACTCTCATGATTGATAATGATGATGATGAGAACAGCATTAGGCCAACAGTGATTAACTGACTCCGTTTAATTCACACACCAGCTCCTCAATCATAGATCAGCGCAGACAAAACTTTACAGATTTCTTATTTCATATGACTGTGAAACCTACCAGATTTTGAAGTCACGTTACCACACTAAAATGAAATATACAGCTTCTATAGATATTATAGGCTTATCTCATGCAGGGTCATAGGAAGTGCTGGAGCCTGAGCTAATAATTTCAGGCTGAAGGCAGGGAAACACCCTGTACAGATGGCCTGTCCTTAACAGCCCAATAGACAATTTCTCTTGATAATTTCAAAGAGCTCTTAAGGAAAGAAGCTGACTGATAGAAAACTTGAAAGCTCTTGTTGGGTCTGATATCTGTAATATTTTCATCATGAGTCAGTTTTGGTTTCTGTGATGTATTAATATTAAGAATGTATATCACCCGGTAACAATAGATATTTTATGCACTCACATAAGTTGTGGATTCTGTCCTTTTGAAGAAATTGTCATTGTGTTATGTTGATGTGTTATTGGTTTACCACCAAATATTTAATTGTCTGTGCGGTGTTAAACATTATAAGTTTAACATTAAAACTCACAATCAATAAGAGTATATAAAAAATATAACATTTTATTAATAAAACCCCTTATGTATATCAGTGTGTTGCATATCTTACATACACAACCTTTTCTTTCTTAAATTTTAGTACTGTGGAGCCCTGCCTGTAAACTTGACAACAGAAAACACAAGCAAGGGTGTATTGAACCATCTACCCAGCAGCTCCGTACAGAACACAACCCAACACAACTGCTTTCAGCATGAGTCGACTGGTAAACAGACCGAAAATAAAAGGAGTCTCAGTTTGGAGTCGTCTCCCGGTCAAAAAGCGGGGACTCTCATCAGCTCGACGACTCTGGTCTCCGCTTCTCAAACAAATGTTAAATTTACACACAGCCTGTCACAGTCTGCTGTGTTTCAGAAACCAAAGCTTGTGCCGGTCTTCCAGAACAAATCAAACACTTGTCACCTAAATGTGACCAAGATCCCTGTAGAGGAGCAGCAGAGAGGACTGGAAAGACAGAAGGTGGCAGTCATCAAACCTCTGACTACTGCTCTCCAGTGCTCTGCACCTCCAATCCATTCTTCACGGTTCTCCAGGCTTGTCCCTGAGCGGGTGTCCTTACCCTTTTATAAAAGGCAAACGGGCATCGATGGAGTCACTAGGGTTCTCCCAAACCAACTTTTTGTTCAGACACAGCCTCAAGTGTGTGAGGTCCCCAGTAAAAGAGCGGTAAGTCAGTCAGGTCTCAGACAGCAAAATTTGAATATATTTAGAAATCAAGTGTTTTCTAAGTAATGCATTACTCTTACTATTGTTCATACTGTACTAAATGTGTAGATAGATGTGTGCTGGTGCTCTCTCTGATGGAGCTTCTCTCATCTTTCAGGGAGACACTTTTGAGTCAAAACCAAAGCGACTCAAACAGAATGTGCGGGATGTGGACATGTATGCAAAAAACAAGCAGGTACTTAAAGATGCATTTTAAATTTTTAGTGCTTTGAATGTGAATTTTAAACATTATTGATGATGACTAAAATCGGATAGCTAGGTATTCTTACAGCTCAGTTGGTTAACAAAACAAAGGTCATGTGTTTGATTACCAAGAAACCAACATTCTTGGAAAAAATGTATAGCTTAAAGGCACTGTAAGGGTGTATATGTATAGCATCACCTCCAATGTTCTTTCAAAATATTGACCATAACAGTGTAACCAAAATACAATCAGCAGCTTTCTTGTCAGCATATTTAGAAACCGTAAATGGGATTCACATTCAAAAAAGATTAGTTGAACAATAAATAATGTTTCAGCATATCTGTAATTTTGTATTTGAGTGATAAAATCTCAACAATAATGCAGAATTAATTTCTCCTCTGTCATGAATGGCATTAAACGCACGTTTAGCACATTTTATAACAGTTTGCATAATACGTTTTGGCAGTGTTTTAAATATAAAAAAACTTTGAACTGCTGATGAAATGAGGTTAAAAAGGCGTTAACCTGCTACATAGAGGTTTTCATTTTTGTCTGTTCCCAGCTCTCAAAGGTCAATTCGGTGACTCTGCAGGCATGGTTGAAGAGTCGAGGGGTCAGCGTGCACTCAAAGGTTAAGAAAGAGGAGCTAGTGTCAAAGGTTATGAAATGTTTGAGTGAAACCTAAGGCAGAGGAACCACTACTTTAGTATAAATACCTAAGTGTTGGGTTACTCAACTGAATACCACGTTATAATTGAGAATACTGAAGAGGTTTGAAACTTTCCAAGTTCTTGTTGGTTGAACTAATAAACTGTTGTGTCAGTTCAGTATGCCATGAGTTGTTCTATGTTAAAGCATTTCATTCAGTGTGGACCAACAAAATTAATTGGATCTTTTCTTTGAAGAAAGAGGTACTGTAGATAAAAAATATATTTTTAATTGCATGATGGTTTGCTTCTTTTACACATATTATTATTTAGTATTTAGTCAACCAATGACATTTAGCACTGCAAAAAATCCAATAATAAAATCGCATTGTTCTTTTATAGTTTAATGAATTTTCAGTAATATGTATGCTTTTTATTTTAGTTTTATGTCAGATGAAAGACCAGTGAACCAAAAATGAGACAACCGTTGTTACATAGCTTAAAAAGTGAAAATAAATAAATTAGTGTTTAGAAGACCTAGATGATCAGCTTTGGTTGTAACTTTGGTATCTTGGGCATTTAATCTAAGCACACCTTGAGCTTTTGAAACTTGTAAAGAGATACACAAGAAAAATTGGAAGAAGCTGGAGCAAAATTTTTCATTTGATTTAATCGT